>NC_047090.1:195740681-196070676 GCF_902459505.1 Geotrypetes seraphini
TGTCAATTGGTTGTAGAGTTGGGGGTCGAGTGTTGCAGCTCGAATGGCTAGGAGGTTGTCGAACTGTTTTTTTCTTTTGACGTTTTTGGTTGGAGGGTGTGTGAATGGTGCGTGAGTTCTCCTATGTCTGGTTGAGGTGGATTGAATTATTTAGCTGAAGAAATTAGTTACCCCCCCCCATTCCACACACATTAATTCTCTTCCATTTTTGTTCCCATTATAAAAAACACTTAAGTTCTCAGAAAAAAAATACATTAAAATAAGAAGTGAAAACAAAGGCCCCTACAGATGAGAACATAACATAAGAATAGCCTAACTGGGTCAGACCAATAGTCCATCATGCCCAGTAGCCCATTCTCATGGTAGCCAATCCAGGTCACTAGTACCTGGTCAAAACCCAACATTCCATGCTACCGATCCAGGGCAAGCAAACACTTTCCCCATGTCTTAATAACAGATTATGGACTTTTTCTCCAGGAATTTGTCCAAACATTTCTTAAAACCAGCTACACTATCTGCTTTTACCATAACTTCTGGCCACTTCATTTTTAAGTTTAGATCTTTCCTTTCAAACAGAGACTTTGCTAGATGTCAAATACAGCACAAGGTAACTTCACATGGACTTAGCTGTGCAGGAAATGTGAATCTCCTCATACACCCACCATATAGTGCAAAAATGTGCAAAGGTCTGTTTTTTTCTTTCGATCACTACATAGCCTAATGCCACACAAGCAGCGCTGTTACAAACATATTCTGTAGGTCAATGCTAAGGTTAACAAAGTTTCCTTCCTTGGACCAGAAGGAGATACTCTTGGAGATGCAATTGGTCGCCGTACCTCAAGAAGGACATGGCAGTACTTGAGAGAGTCCAAAGGAGAGCAACGAAACTGGTAAGAGGGCTGGAACACTGCCCATACGCCGAGAGGTTGGATAGGCTGGGGCTCTTCTCTCTGGAAAAAAGGAGGCTCAGGGGAGATATGATAGAGACCTTCAGGATCATGAGGGGCATAGAGAGGGTGGATAGGGACAGATTCTTCAGGCTGAAGGGGACAATAGGTACGAGAGGGCATTCGGAGAAACTGAAGGGAGATAGGTTCAAAACAAATGCAAGGAAGTTTTTTTTCACCCAAAGGGTCGTGGACACCTGGAATGCGCTACCGGAGGAAGTGATCAGGAAGAGTACGGTACAGGGATTCAAACAGGGATTGGACGGATTCCTGAGGGATAAAGGGATCGTGGGATACTGAGAGAGGTGCTGGGATGTAACACAGGTATAGAAAGCTAACCAGGTAATAAGTATAGAAACCCAACCAGGTCGTGCATGTGCAAGACCGGAGGGTTAGGACTTCGATGGGAAGATAGGACTCAATGGGAAACCAAGGTGGCAAGGGGGCCCCTTCTGGTGATTCAGACAGGTCATGACCTGTTTGGGCCGCCGCGGGAGCGGACTGCTGGGCAGGATGGACCTATGGTCTGACCCGGCGGAGGCACTGCTTATGTTCTTATACTGACAAACCACTGGAAGAGATCCCAAAACAACACCCAAAGACCCACTCAGTGTGTGAACCAGTTGAGTGGAGTGGACTAATTAGGGGGTGGAAATGGGCCCGGAGTTTGCTCAGCAGAATTTCCCAGACCACCTCTTCCTCTCAACATATTGACATGCTGCCACCACCACCACTAGGAACACCTCACTGGGTAGGCCAGCAATGCTATAAACTTTATAAAACACATTATTATATTTTCTTATAAAGCACATATTTTAACTGAACTCTCTGACATCCTCAGCTTTTCCATTCACAAAAATAGAAGGAAGAAAAGTTCCTATTTCCTGCTGTCTCATGCCCCCGGCCTATACAATATTTTTCTTCCGCAGACCCTTCAAAAGTCTGACCAAATCCTCGTTTCACTTGCATTATAAAGTACTGATGATGCCATCTCTCCCCAATCCCAGGTCCTAAAGTCTAAGACAGTAGCGCAAACTAATGCTGCCAGATTCAGGAAAAAAAATTTCGATTCGATTCAGCCTATTGAATTGGTTTTTCAATTCGATTTTCCTGCCCAGTTGGGTGATTTTTTTCAAAACTCCTGGTGGGTTTTATAGCTTTTTCACCCCCTTTGGCTTCTCCTAACCACACTGGCGCTGTGGTGTAAATAAAATAAAGAAACAAAAGGACTTTTCCTCTCTCTGTTAAATCCTAGCTCATGTTTGCGGTCTAACACCAGCTCTGGCAGGATACACATTTCAAATCTGACATATTGTAATCACAAAACAGAAAATAAAATTAGTTTTTCTACCTTTTGTTGTCTGGTTATTTTTCAAATCTTGTTGGTCCAAGGCTCTGGTTGTTTTGGTTGCCAGGGTCTCCTTCTTTCTTCTTTCTCCGTGCTAACCATAAGAACATAAGAACATAAGAAGTTGCCTCCACTGGGTCAGACCAGAGGTCCATCTCGCCCAGCGGTCCGCTCCCGCGGTGGCCCATCAGGTCTGCGACCTGTGAAGTGGTTTCTGACCACTTCTATAACCTACCTCAAGTTCTATCTGTACCCCTCTATCCCCTTATCCTCCAGGAACCTATTCAAACCTTCCTTGAACCCCTGTACCGAGTTCTGGCCTATCACTTCCTCCGGAAGCGCGTTCCATGTGTCCACCACCCTCTGGATAAAAAAGAACTTCCTAGCATTTGTTCTAAACCTTTCCCCTTTCAATTTCTCAGAGTGACCCCTAGTGCTTGTGGCTCCCCACAGTTTGAAGAATCTGTCCTTATTCACTTTCTCAATGCCCTTAAGGATTTTGAAGGTTTCTATCATGTCCCCTCTAAGTCTCCTCTTCTCCAGGGAGAACAGCCCCACCATTTTTAACCTGTCAGCGTATGAAAAATTTTCCATACCTCTTATCAGTTTAGTCGCCCTCCTCTGCACTCCCTCGAGTACCGCTATGTCCTTCTTGAGGTATGGCGACCAGTATTGAACACAGTACTCCAGGTGCGGGCGCACCATTGCGCGATACAGCGGCATGATGACCTCCTTCGTCCTGGTCGTGATACCCTTTTTGATGATGCCCAGCATTCTGTTTGCTTTCTTTGAGGCTGTCGCACACTGTGCCGATGGTTTCAGTGATGTGTAGACCATCACCCCCAGGTCCCTTTCAAGGTTACTCACCCCTAGCAGTGTTCCCCCCATTTTGTAGCTGAACATCGGGTTCTTTTTCCCTACATGCATGACCTTGCATTTCTCTACATTAAAATTCATTTGCCATCTCTGTCCACCCCTTCCGTTTCCCTTTCCTGCCCCGGATATCTGGCATCTTTCCTTATTTTCATCTCCCCCCACAGATCCACCTTTTCTTAACTACCCTTTCATCCAGCAGCTCTCCCCTCCTTCCCCACCACCCCAGGGTCCACCATCTCTCCCTTTCTTTTCCCAACTACCCTCCTAACCAGTATCTCTATCCCCCTCCTCCACACCATCCCTTGTGTCCAACTTCTCTCCCTTTCTGTTCCTTCCCTCCCTAAAACCCATGGTCCATCATCTCTCTCCCTCTCCTCTATTTTCAGACCCATTATTTCTTCCCACCCAAAGTCCGGCATATGCACGTCTCTTTGAACCCCTCCCCCTTCCCTCTGTGTACTTCTACACCAGGCCCCCCCTCCCCTAAAGGCCTGTCCCCCCCTTAAAGGTCTGCATCCCACCCCTGAAGGCCTGTCCCCCCCCCTTGAAGGCCTGCACCCCCCCTAAGGCCTGTCCCCCCCTTGAAGGCCTGCCTGCCTGTCCCCCCCCCCCCCGAAGGCCTGCCTGCCTGCCTGGGTTCCCCTTGAAGGCCTGTCCCCCTGAACGCCTGTCTCCCTCCCCACAAGGCCTGCCTGCCCGCCCCACACTGAAGGCCTGCTGCCCCCCCGAAGGACCACTCGCCTCCCCACCACCTCGAAGGACCGCTCTCCCCCACCACCATCACCACCACCACCACGACTACGAAGGACTGCTCATTCCCCTGGCCTCCCCGCACCATTTACCTGGGGAAACAGCCTGCACAAGATCGCTATGCCAGCAATCTTTGCGCTGCTTTGGCTCTATTTCCTCCGTCACGGTCCCACCACTCCTCTGACGTCAGAGGAGAGGTGGGACCGCGGCGGAGGAAACAGCCAAAGCAGGCAAAGATTGCTGGCATCGCAATCTTGTGCAGGCTGTTTCCCCAGGTAAATGGTGCCGGGGGGGAGAGAGGGAATCCAAATGCGACACCCGGATGTCGGGGGCTGAACCAGATGCGGGGAGGGGGGGAACCGGACCAGGAGCACCCCCTCAGAGCTTGCACCCGGGGCGGACCCCCCCTTGGTATGCCACTGACTAAATGGCATAAATGCGCAAGAGTTGAGTCTCTTTCAATTGAAAGGGAGCTCTGGAATGAGAGGGCATAGGATGAAGTTAAGAGGTGATAGGAAATACTCTTTTACAGATAGGGTGGTAGATGTGTGGAACAGTCTCTCGGAAGAGCTGGTGGAGACAGAGACTGTGTCTAAATTCAAGAAAACTGGGATAGTCATGTGGGATCTCTTAGAGAAGAAGAGATAATGGTTACTGTGCATGGGCAGACTGGATGAGCCATTTGGCCTTTATCTGCCATCATTTTTCTATGTTTCTATCATACTTATGCATATGCCATTCCTGCATTATTTCTACTCGTTAGGTTTAAATAGCAATTTTTTTTCATTGGAGAAGGGCAAATAGTGGAGTGCCACAGGGATCCATACTGGAACGGTGCTATTTAACATATTCATTAATGATCTGGGAACTGGAACAAGTGAGGTGTTAAAATTTGCAGATAACACAAACTTTTTAAACATATGTAGACTGTAAAACTGTGCAGGAAGATCTTAGGAAACTGGAAAACTGAGCATCCAAATGGCAGATGAAATTTAATGTGGACAAATGCAAAATGATGCACATTGGAAAGAATAATCCACACATCATAGGGCCAACCTTAGGAATCAGTACCCAAGAAACAGATTTAGGTGTCTTTGTAGACAGTATTCTATTCTGTTCTATATAATATTTATGAGGGGCCACTGTCAATGTCTCAGCCCAACCAACAAAGTTGGGCAGTCTCCATCAAGGGCTTTACACTTAGTTCAGCGATTTTCCACTTTTTTCGATTTGTCAGAAAAATATGGAGTGGAAAATTGCTGGACTAAATGTATAGACCTCAATGGGGACTGCCCCAACTTTGTTGGTCGGGCTGAGAACTTTTCAGTGGCCCCCTTGCATAGCCTGCTCTAGTCTTCAATCAGATTCTAGGCAGATAACAATGTTTAAAAATAATACATCAAAGTTCTCAGCAAATTTACAATAAATCAATTAAAATAATTCATTTTTAAAATTTTTTTGAAAAATATAAAATGCTGAAATCTTCTGCCCTGTGTGTGACAGGGGCCAAAACAGCAAAAAAAAAAAAGATGCTAGGACTTATTAGGAAAGGAATGGTAAATAAAAAGAAGAATATAATGCTTCTGGATCTATTTATTGTGAAGCCATGTCCAGGTACCAGAAATAAATACTGTATCTGGATTATGTGTGGATAGCCAGTACTTAATCGAATATAGGTTGAAATTCAGACCTTAACACGTTAAATTAATAGGACCACCTGTTATTTATTTATTTAGAAAACTTTATAAACCGCTTATCAAACCTTCTAAGCAGGATATGTGGCCAGTTACTTAACCAGGTAAGAGCTGAATTTGCTCTCGTATCTGGTTAAGCGCTGACTCTGCCTCTGGACAGCCCACACAATAGCCTTAGGGCCAGATTCACAAGACGGCTCACCGATCCGATCCAGGTCTGGGGGTCCTCATGCAAATAAGGACCCCCAAATGACTGCACGGATCGCTCTCCAGCGACTCCGACACATGCGCTGGCCCTCTGTGCCCGACAAAGCTGTAAAAAAATTTATTTTTTTAAAAAATACTTTTCGCAAGCCCTTTTTACTTTTAACTTTCTGAGCCCGTGGTTTTAACCCACTTTAAACCCAGGCTTGGACTGCAAGGAAGGGTAGGAAAGTAGGGGCTGAGAGCAGGGCAGCCAGAGCAGGGTTTTTACACAAGTGACTGATCCTCAGCAGTCGCTTTTTTTGGATCGGCCAGCCTGTATTTGTTTAGTGAATCGCGTCCTTCCTACTTTGCATGGCATTTCTCCTCATTTTACATTACATTACATTACATTAGGGATTTCTATTCCGCCTGTGCCTTGCGGTTCTAGGCGGATTACAATATAGAAAATATCTGGGACATTCCAGTAGAATTACATTTCAGGATAGGAGTAAGTTACAGGAACAGTGAAGAGTTATGATATTACAATTTCGCAGAAGATATTACTTATTACAGAAGATAGTACATATAGCAGAAGATAATGCATTTTGCAGAGGTAATATATGTCAACTCGATCAGTTAAGTCGGGTGTAGTGTAGAAGAGTTACAGTACATTCTTGATCACAGACAAAGAGATAATATGGATGAGTGATTCCGAAGTCGTTGAATGGGAACTCATTGGATGGTGGTTAGAGTGATGGGAGATATTTTTTGAACAGTAGTGTTTTTATTTCTTTGCGGAACTCTTTTATGTCTGTTGTTTTGGTCAGTAATTTAGAGATGTCAGAGTCTATTTTGGCTGCCTGTGTCCCCAGGAGGTTGTCATAGAGTTTCTTACGACATGTACCGTTGAGTGGTGGATAGGTGAAGAGGTTCTGTGTTCTCCTTTTTCTTGGTGGGTGGTAGTAGTGAAAACGGTTATTTAGGTAACTGGGTGCCGTGCCATGGGTTACTTTGAAAATGAGACAGTAGAGTTTGAATTGTGTTCTTGCTTTTATTGGTAGCCAGTGGGATTCTAGGTATTCATTGGTAATGTGGTCGTATTTGCTGAGTGAATATATGAGTCTGAGGGCTGTGTTCTGGATGGTCTGTAGTTTTTTTATTGTGTTGGTCGGGCAAGGTAGGTAGAGGCTGTTGCAATAGTCGACGATACTTAGTACCATGGATTGGACAATGATCCTGAATTGGTCTTTTTTGAAGAATTTTCTGATTTTTCTTAAATTTCGCATTGTGAAGAATGCTTTTTGGGTGATTTTTTGGATTTGTGTTTGCATTGTGCAGCATCTGTCTAAGTGTATTCCAAGGATTTTGAGGGAGTTCTGTATAGGGTACTTGATTGAGTTTACTTCCAGTTCTGTTAGGGATGGTTTTTTGTCTTTCTCTAGTAATAAGAATTTGGTTTTGTCAGAGTTCAGCTTCAACTTGTGATCTATCATCCATTTATCCACTGTTTCCAATGTAGTTTTCAGGCGTTCTGTGGAGATTGGGTTATGTATGTCGAATTTTCATGCGTGGATCAAATCAGATTGAAGGATGATTGGCCACGAGGCTAGTGAATTGGGTCGGAGGAAAATGGGGTCGCATAGGGGTCGGGATTTGATCGGTGGGCTTAGTGAATCTAGCCCTTAGTGATTAGAGGAAATATTCGGCAGCAGTCTCTGGGTACTGTCACTCAATAGTCCCTTGGGGCTCAGTCAGCATGCGTTGATCGGATAAGCACCTCTCTTATTAACCCTCTCCTGCCCTTTGACAAGTAAAAAACACAGAGCAGACCAGTAGTACCAGGAAAGTTGTGCTGTGTTAAACATTCAAACCCTAAAGTGGCCTCTTTACTGAGATCTCATTTAGAATATTGTGTACTAGTGTTTAAGCCCGTTACATTAACGGCTGCTAGAATATATGTCTGTCTTTCTTTATGTCTGTCTGTCTCTCTCCCTGGCCCCCTTTGTCTATCTGTCTTTCTGTCTGTCTCTCTCTCTGGCCTCCTTTGTCTTTCTGTCCTTCTGTCTGTCTCTCTCCCTGGCCCCCTATCTGTCTGTCTTTCTTTCTGTCTGTCTCTCTCTCTGGACCCCCTGTCTGTCTGTCTCTCTCCCTGGCCCCCTGTCTGTCTGTCTTTCTTTCTTTCTGTCTCTCTCCCTGTCTGTCTTTCTTTTTGTCTGTCTCTCTCCCTGCATGCTGTCTTTCTGTGTGTCTGTCTTTCGTTCTCGTGCGCTGAGACACTTCAGCTCCAGCCCCCTTCTCCCACCTCCCCTTAAATCACTCCTTTTGCCTCCTCCCCAGCCTGAACAACCACCAACCACAGTCCGGATGCTGAGCATCGGTATGCCTGCTTCTGTTATTTGTGTGCTCTCCTTGGTCCTGTTAGATGGAGTGAGGGTGGGAGGGTGGAGTCACTGCCGTGGTTGCCGCCTCCATGCATCCGTGCTTAAGGTGCCTCCGCATGTGCAGTAAAAGGAGCCAGCATCGCTGAGGGAGGGCAATGGGGAAACCGCACATGTGTGACACGGAAGCACAGATCACGGAGGCAGGGATCACAGAGTTTGAAGTACGCATGCGCGCTAAGGGTTTTATTATGATAGATAATTCTGGAGATACACCTTCAAAACAGGAAGAAACAGGATAGAGTCAGTCCAAAAGGCAGCTATTAAAACGGTCAATGATCTTTATCATAAAGCTTTTGAGGACAGACTTAAAGATCTTAATATTTATACTTTGAGAGAAGGGAGATATGATAAAGGCTTTATCTACGTGCTATAAACATGCATGAGGTGAGTCTCTTTCAATTGAAAGAAAATTCTGGAATGAGGGGGCAAACGATGACATTGAAAGGGGGTAGACTCAGAAGTAATGGAGAGGATGGTGAATGCATGCAACGGCCTCCTGGTGGAGATGATGGAAACCAAAAACATATCTGAATTCAAGAATGCTTTGAACAAATACATTGTATTCGTAAGGGAGAGGAAGGGATAGTAGATGGCATCGTTAGGCAGACTAGATAGGACAGATGGTCTTTATCTGCCTTCATGGTAGTATAACAAAGATGAGATATGAAACATGGGTAGATGGAGAGTGGAAGAGCCACAGCTACCCCTCCCTCCATCCTTGAGTGTTACCTCTCTCCTTGACTCTAAGCCCCCACTTCTTTCCCAGACACACTTCCACCATGCTAGCTGTCAGAGCCTGGGCTCCCAACATGTCTCGCTGGCATTTCTTCTGCATTCCTGGACTTCCTGTGACTTGCCCTGCCAGTGGCTTTCAATGGCTATGCCATTTACCAGCACTGTAGCACACCACTGCTGCTTCCTTGTGTGGGGGGTGGGGGCTAGCCTTGATACCTATCCCAACATTCAGCACTACTTCATGACTGACTCTTTTGTACCATTCAGGTTGTTCTTTTTTTGCCAACAAAGCCTGGTATCCAGGCCAGCCTCACTGGCCAATACTGCCTCTTTATGGGCTGCCAGACCTGGGCTTCCCGACACCTTTGCTGCTCAGTGATGGATGGACAGTTAACACATAGCATGTATCATCCACCACAGATAGCATGTGAACATGAGGCCAGTGAAAGAAGCAAGCTTCGTCCTTACAAACCCACTGGAAGATTTTGCGTGGGAAGGAAATGTTCTGTTTGCTCTCTTCCCCCTAGATACAAGTTGCACCAGCTGAAGTTCTCCAGAAGGCACTCAGAGCTCTGCTGCCCAGTTCAGTTAATGGTAGCTCCCTGAGCCACTGATGCCAGCACCTGCATGTGCTCCATATTTGGTAGATAACATGCAAGAGTGCTGGTGTTGGGACCTGCTGGGCAGCAAGGGTCTGGGTGCCTTCAGGGAGGTCTTCTGTTGATGGGGCTCTGTATCCCCACCCAGACCCACCTGTGACTACTCCACTGTAGACTAGCCTGCATAAAGAACCAGCCAATTTTAGGACATGCATGATATCACAAGTTGTACAAGAAGCCAAGGTTTCAGTTTCGATGTGAAATAAGAGCAATAATGAAAAGGCTGTACATTACCTGTATCCTGTCCTCAGGCAACTCTGTTTTCATAGCCAGCATTTCCCTGGCATAAACATCTGGGTAATGAGCCTCATTGAATGCTTTCTCCAGCTCTTCCAGCTGGTAAGAGGTGAAGATGGTCCTGAGGGTATGAAAAAGTCATTGAGAATACAGAACTTATAAATGCACAGAGCTACCAGTCTCGACTCTTCCTTGATGTGAGCCATAGGACCTGTCTCCATAAATGAGTAGCATGTCAGAAGTTTAAAGAAACAGAAAACATGGCGGCAGATAAAGACCATATGGCCTTTGCAGTCTGTTGATCTCTACTATCCCTTCCACACTTTCTTCATTTCAGAGACAATCTTTCTCTCTGCTACCTCTGCTGGGAGGCCATTCCACACATCCCCTATCCTTTCCATAAAGATTTTTCTCTTTAGGTTGCTCCTGTCCTCTTTCACCTTTCTCCTATGCCTTCCAAGGTTTAAATGCACAGGAAGCCAGTTCTGTCTACCTGTTTCAACCACACTTTTCAGAAATAATTTAAGAAAATATTTCTTTACAGAAAATGTCTTGGGGTGCTTGAAACAGCCTCCCAGTGAATATAGTATACATCAAGATGGTATTTGAATTCAAGCATGTATAGGATGAGAATGGAGGATCTCTGATTGGGAGGAAAGGATTCTACAGGTAATTGTTGGGGATGGACAGACTGGAGAGGCCATATGGTCTTTCCCCCAAACTCAACTCTGGTCACTGTGAGAAATGTATCAAATTCATCTGACATGATGCAGATCTGGTAAAAACCATGCTACCTCAAGTCCCACAATCCATCACTCCACAAAGTGCAGTATTTCCATTAATCCAATTACCAGCAATTCAGACTAACCGACTGGTAGCTGCCAGCCTCCTCCTTACTTACACTTCTGTAAAGAGGAACTACATCCACCCCTGACTAAAGCATTGAAAAGGTCAGGTGGAGTAGCTCCCAGAAGGTTCTCTTACCCTTGGCTTTGTCTACATGTGTCCATTGTTTGTGGTTTTAATTCCAGTCTTTCCTCACTGAACACTGAGCAAACATATTTGTTAAGCAATTCTGCTCTCTCCTTGGAAGAACATGAGAATTGCTGCTGCTGGGTCAGACCAATGGTCCATCGTGCCCAGCAGTCCACTCCTGCGGTGGCCCTTAGGTCAAGGACCTGAGCCCTAAATGAGTCTAACCTTACCTGCATATGTTCTTGTCTAGCAGGAACTTGTCTAACTTTGTCTTGAATCCCTGTAGGGTGTTTTCCCTATAACAGCCTCCGGAAGAGCGTTCCAGTTGTCTATCACTCTCTGGATGAAGAAGAACTTCCTTACGTTTGTACGGAATCTATTCCCTTTAACTTTAGAGAGTGCCTCCTCATTCTCTCTACCTTGGAGAGGGTGAACAACCTGTCTTTATCTACCAAGTATATTCCCTTCATGCGGTATATAAGAGGAAAGATTAGAGTAGGTAAGAAATCTGGAGGCGGAGCCTGGCTGGTGTTGGCATTCACTTGGCTGTCTTAAGTTTATCCAGTTAATTATCTGGGTATCAGTCTGAATATCATCTGTAGCCTGGTAAGAAGCAGTGGTAAGTTATATCCAGATTATTAGAGGTGGCTTCTGTCTGGATATCGACACTGAATATTCAGCTGTAAAGAAACATTAGTGCTCTGGGTTATGGGGAAAGATATCCTGACACAGATAAAACCACTGATTTTCAAACTGTAGTGCAGAGCCTGGTGATTTCTAGGATCGGTTTTTGAAATGCATAACAAAAACAAGGATACGAGCCTTACAAATAATTTAAAATACCTCAGCAAGATTTGTTTCAGGAACATCACGATACGAGCATATTTCTCCTGTATTAAAACAACTACATTGGCTTCCAGCATCATATTGTATTGAATACAAAATTTTGATGATTATTCACCAGGTGGTTTATGGTACTCGACACCAACGCATACTTTACGATCCCATACAGCGATGAAATTAAATATGAAATCTTGGGCATCAGCGATTCCCTGAGATGAGATTGAAGAAGCTGTCAAAAACTCCTGTAGGGCTCTGGGAATACAATCGTTTTCATAGTTGAATTTCCATGTTCTATCTGGGTAATCTTAACTGCCGTCAACAGTCTGTTAAAGTGTGTGAATTTTTGAATTGTTTCTTTTATATATAATCCACTTAGGCTTGAAGCGGAATAATTTGTTTTTAAATAAATCAATCAGTGACCAACGTTTTACATCAAATGCTGATTGCCGCAGGCTGAATATGAGGGGGAGGAGGGGGGACTTTTCTCCCATCTATTTTCCTCTTACTTTTATTTACTTTCCTGACAAAGAATTTTGCTCCCCAAACAAGTTATGCACATAGGGAAAGGGAACCTGATGTACAACTACACGATGGGGGGGGATGACATTGGGAAAAGGCAACCTAGAAAAGGACTTGGGGGTTTTGGTGGATAAAACAATGAAACCGGCAGCACAATGCGCAGCGGCCTCAAAAAAGGCGAACAGAATGTTGGGCATTATCAAAAAAGGTATCACTACCAGAACCAAGGAAGTTATCCTCCCGCTGTACAGGGCAATGGTGCGACCGCATCTGGAGTACTGCGTCCAGTACTGGTCGCCGTACCTAAAGAAAGATATGGCGATACTCGAGAGGGTCCAGAGAAGAGCGACAAAAATGATAAAGGGCATGGAAAACCTCTCATATGCTGAGAGGCTGGAGAAGTTGGGGCTCTTTTCCCTGGAAAAGAGGAGACTTAGGGATATGATAGAAACTTATAAGATCATGAAGGGTATAGTGAAGGTAGAGAGAGACAGATTCTTCAGACTGGCGGGGGCAACAAGAACTAGAGGACACTCAAAAAAATTGAAGGGAGATAGGTTTAGAACAAATGCTAGGAAGTTCTTCTTTACCCAGAGGGTGGTGGACACCTGGAATGCGCTTCCAGAGGGGGTGGTTGAGCAGAGTACGGTTTTGGGTTTCAAAAAGGGATTGGACGAATTCCTGAAGTGTAAGGGAATCCAGGGGTACAATTAGAGGGTTACTATACAAGACAAAATGCTCTTGAGTAATAGATCACTACAGGTCATTGACCTGGGGGGCCGCCGCGTGAGCGGACTGCTGGGCATGATGGACCTATGGTCTGACTCGGCAGAGGCCATGCTTATGTGCTTATGTGCTTATCTCCTCACTGCCTTTGTAATCCGCTAGAATGTTGCCATCCAGATAATGACTTCTTGAGATAATCCTCCATCTTAATGAAATTAATTTCCTTGAAGTCTAAGACTCTGGGCAGTGAAAGAACTATTGCCAGCTATGCCGTAACACTGAACCCCACCATCCGGTGATTGCAGGAACCCAAATGATTTCCCATTATGACATCAAAAAATCTTTCCCCATTCATAAGAACCAGGTCCCCCCCTCCCATGTGAGTTTCCATTAACCAGATGAGCGAATGTTTCACCTAGCACTGAGTGCCTTGAAAACATTTTTATTCCCTTGTCCAATCAACTGTCCAAACAAAAGAAATGTCAAAATGCATTAAATGCCTCATATTGCATGATTTTATTTTTGTAAACCACTGCAATCGTTTTTGAAGTGGCAATCTAGAAAATCTCTATTAAAAATAAGATATTAACCCCCTTTTACTAAGCCGTGGTAAAGGCCTAGAGCGCTAAATGCTCAGAAGCTACTCCAGCGCTCATAGAATTCCTGTGTGTCAGAGTATTTAGTGCTCCGGACTGCGATATAGAAACCTCTACCGTGACTTAGTAAAAGGGGTCGAAGGCAGGAGTTTGTTTCACTGGCCTACATAATGTACTCTACTATTTTCAATGTGAAACAACAATTCTAGAAATATTTAAAAAGTAATAAAGGCTAAGAAACTGTCATAGCAAAGATTTCCAAAGATTGGTCTTAACGAGGCCGACTTGTGCCCTGCCACTGAAGCTGAGCTGAGGATCAAAGCTCTAATTATGCCAAGCTTGAGTTTCCAAAAAACTTTGGATACAATTGTTGAAAGACACAATTTAGAGCAGTGGCCTCCAACTCAAACCCTTTGCAGGGCCACATTTTGGATTTGTAGGTACTTGGAGGGCCGCAGAAAAAAAGGTTAATGTCTTATTAAAGAAATGACAACTTTGCATGAGATAAAACTCGTTATACTTTATAAATCTTTCCTTAATTGCTTCTAATAATTTCAGCTATACACAGCTGAAAGCAGTGCAACGTGCAGAAAGTGAAAAACTATCAAAGTATCAACGGCAAGAGACAAGATTTTGGACCAACTATTTTGAGGCCCTAGGTATTATAAAGAATGATTCTTTATGGAAAACTTGTGCCTTAAGTGTCCGGTGGTCGCGTCCGCAACCGCCTTCAGCTCTCACCTCCTCCAGCACCGGACACACACACAAGCTGCACTGCCTCCAATGGTTGCCTTACGTTCTGGAACATTGCCTGCCTCACTGCTGTAACCTCACGCAAGCGCTTTCCTGCGTCTGTACGCGATTGTGAGGTGGAGTGGAGAGGACAATCGCGTAGAAACACAGGTAAACTTGGAACAAACATAGAGATGATCAGAAAAAATGTCACAAGATGGTGAGGGTTGCCAAAAAGGTCTACGAGGAGAAAATAGCGCGAGAGGCCATACATTTCAAGCCCTTTTTTAGGTACGTAAAAGGGAAAAAAAACCCGCACGGGAGGCAGTAGGACCGCTGGACAACCTGGGAGGAAAAGGGTGCATCAAGGATAACAAACAAATTGCAGACAGACTGAATTCCTTCTTTGCGTCTGTCTTTACAAAGGAAGACACCGCAACAATACCTGACACAGTAAAAGTGTTCAAGGGAGTCGTACAAGACAGCCTCACCACAGTAGAAGTGGACTTGGACCAGATTTACCACCAGATCGACAAACTTAAAAGTGATAAATCTCCTGGACCGGACAGAATTCATCCGAGAGTCCTAAAAGAACTGAAATTAGAAATCGGAGAACTATTGCAAAAATTTGCCAACCTGTCAATCAAAACAGGACAGATACCGGATGACTGGAAGATAGCGAACATCACGCCGATATTTTAAAAAAGGATCGAGAGGAGTGCCAGGCAACTACAGACCTGTGAGTCTCACGTCTGTCACTGGAAAGATGGTTGAGGCGCTGATCAAAGAGAGCATAGTCCGGCACCTAGACACACATGACCTGATGAGAGCCAGTCAACCTGGGTTCAGGAAAGGGAAATCATGTTTGATGAACCTACTTCAATTTTTTGAGACAGTGAACAGACAAATTGATAATGGAGAACCGGTGGATATTGTATACTTGGACTTTCAGAAAGCGTTTGACAAGGTTCCATATGTAAGACTTCTCAGGAAATTACAAGGCCATGGAATAGAGGGAGATATACTAAGATGGATAGGCAAATGGCTAGAGAACAGAAAACAGAGAGTGGGCATAAATGGGAAGTTCTCAGAATGGGAAAAAGTGACTAGTGGTACCCCAGGGCTCAGTACTTGGACCCGTCTTATTTAATATTTTCATAAATGACCTGGAAGAAGGAACAAAAACAAAGAAATTTGATCATGTAACACCACTTCTTAAGAATGCCCATTGGCTTCCGGTATCTCATAGAATAACTTACAAATTATTCTTACTCACTTTCAAATCATTACTCTTTAAAACTCCTGCATTTATTTTTAAATCATTAATTCCTTACTCCTCGAATAGAATATTACGGTCAAACGAACAACATTTATTGACAATTCCTTCTCTCAAGATCATCAATACTAGACGACAATTTATTTTTTCCGTTACGGCCCCTCAAGTCTGGAACTCTCTTCCAATCTATTTGAGAGAAGAACACAATATTGATAAATTTAAGACTAATTTAAAAACATTTCTTTTCAAAGATGCTTTTGAGTGATAATTCTCAACCTTGGATTTATTAATTATGTTGATTTTGATTAATGAATTTTATATCCCCTACCTTGTGTTTTTTCCCTGACTATTCTTTTTATAATACTTTGTAGTTCAAATCCCTTTCTCCTTTTTATCTTGTTTGTGAAGTTTGTGTATAGTCTGGTTTGTTTTTAAGTCTATGTTAAATATTGTATTACTCTTTAATATTGTAATTTTTAATGTTTTTTATTTATGTTCATCGCTTTGAAGTATGATTAAGTGATTAATCAAAAACGCTAATAAACTTGAAACTTGAAACATCCAGTGAAATCATCAAGTTTGCAGATGACACAAAGCTATGCCGGGCAATCGGATCGCAGAAGTACAGCGAGGAACTCCAAAGCGACTTGAATCAATTGGAAAAGTGGGCAAATAAATGGCAGATGAATTTTAATGTGGAAAAATGCAAAGTGATATATTTAGGCAGAAAAAATAAAGATCACAAGTATAGTATATCAGGTGTAACTCTGGGAAAGACCGAACAGGAAAAGGACCTGGGTGTACTGATAAATAGGACCCTGAAACCATCAGTGCAATGTGCGGCGGCAGCGAAGAAAGCAAATAGAATGCCAGGCATGATAAAGAAGGAAATTACGAGTAGATTAGAGAAAGTTATAATACCGCTCTACAGAGCCATGGTCAGACCGCACCTGGAATACTGCGTCCAGCATTGGTCTCCATACCTAAAGAAGGATATAAAACTACTAGAGAGGGTACAGAGATGAGCAACGAAGCTAGTGAAAGGTATGGAGAACCTGGACTACGATGAACGACTTAGGAGACGGGGGTTGTTCTCCCTTGAGAAGAGGAGACCTGATCGAGACTTTCAAAATACTGAAAGGATTTGACAAAATGGAGCAGAGAAAGCAGTTATTTACAATGTCCAATGTGACACGGACAAGAGGACATAGACTGAAGCTGAGGGGTACAGGCCCAGGACGAATATCAGGAAGTTCTGTTTCACGCAGTGAGTGGTGGACACCTGGAATGCTCTCCCAGAGGAAGTAATTGCAGAATCCACCGTTCTAGGATTTAAGGGTAAACTAGATGCACATCTCCCTTGAGAAGCATACAGTGATATGGGGACTAAAACTATGCCAGGGTACACCTGGCAGGGCCTCCGCGTGTGCGGATCACCGGACTGGATGGACCTTTGGTCTGATCCGGAGATGGCAATTCTTATGTTCTTATCCCTCCAGTGGTCATCTGGTCATAAGAACATAAGAATTGCCACTGCTGAGTCAGACCAGTGGTCCATCATGCCCAGCAGTCTGCTCACGCGGCGGCCCTCTGGTCTAAGACCAGCACCCTAACTGAGACTAGCCTTACCAGCGCACATTCTTGTTCAACAGAAACTTGCCTAACTTTGTCTTGAATCCTTGGAGGGTGTTTTCCCCTATAACAGCCTCTGGAAGGGCGTGCCAGCTTTCTACCACTCTCTGGGTGAAGAAGAACTTCCTTACGTTTGTACGGAATCTATCCCCTTTCAACTTTAGAGAGTGCCCTCTTGTTCTCCCTACCTTGGAGAGGGTGAATAACCTGTCCTTATCTACTAAGTCTATCCCCTTCAGTACCTTGAATGTTTCGATCATGTCCCCTCTCAATCTCCTCTGTTCGAGAGAGAAGAGGCCCAGTTTCTCTAATCTTTCGCTGTACGGCAACTCCTCCAGCCCCTTAACCATCTTAGTCGCTCTTCTTTGGACCCTTCTTCAGGTACGGCGACCAGTGCTGGATGCAGTACTCCAGGTGAGGGCATACCATGGCCCGGTACAGCGCATTGATAACCTTCTCTGATCTGTTCGTGATCCCCTTCTTTATCATTCCTAGCATTCTGTTTGCCCTTTTTGCTGCCGCGCACATTGTGTGGATGGCTTCATCGACTTGTCGATCAGAACTCCCAAGTCCCTTTCCTGGGAGGTTTCTCCAAGTACCGCCCCAGACATCCTGTATTCGTGCATGAGATTTTTGTTACCGACATGCATCACTTTACACTTATCCATGTTGAACCTCATCTGCCATGTCGATGCCCATTCCTCGAGCCTGATTATGTCACGTTGCAGATCTTCACAATCCCCCTGTGTCTTCACTACTCTGAATAACTTCGTATCGTCCGCAAATTTAATTTCCTCACTCGTCATACCAATGTCCAGATTGTTTATAAAGATGTTAAAGAGCACGGGTCCAAGCACCGAGCCCTGCGGCACCCCACTGGTGACGCTCTTCCAGTCCGAGTATTGTCCATTTACCCCCACTCTCTGTTTCCTATGCTCCAGCCAGTTTTTAATCCACGTGAGTTTCACCCTCAATTCCATGGCTTGCAATTTTCTGAAGTAGTCGTTCATGCGGAACCTTGTCGAACGCCTTCTGAAAAAGGGTATCTTTTGTCCCTTATTCGTTTTAAAAACATACTAGCCCAAAACATTCAAATTGTGCCAGGGACGTTATTGGATTATCACTGTAAAATTTCCAAGTGCTAAATCCACTGTAATCCCACCTAAAACATGTCTCTAACACGCCCCCTTATGATTTAGACCCACTGGAGACAAAATGACCAGAACAACGTCTAAAAAATCAGTTTGAAAACGCTCACATGGACGTTTTGACTAGTAAGAAGTCCAAGTACCGATTTTTGCTGTCTTTTCGACGTCTTATCTTTTTTGAAAATGAGCCCCATAAGGTTTAGATTTATTTGATAAACCTAATATATAATACAGCAGTTTACAAATAGGAACTCCAATATTGATAGGACAGTGCAAATAAAGAGTAGAGAATTCACACTATAAAATATTGTTATAATAATAAAAGGTTAAAACTTTTTCTCAATCATCTAATACCGAATGTAGCATCCTACCATATAGTGCTTATATTATCCCCTTCATTTCCAAAAGCTAATCTACCCTGCCAACATCAACAAGAGCTCAGCAGCCCCAGCGTAACATTTCCTGCCCCTCATGCAACATTAAAAGTCAAAAACAGCCTAAATATAAATTCATTCGCCCTAAATAATAACAATAAGAGCCCTAGAGCCCCAATATAACACTTCCTGCCTTTCAAAAATAAGAATAAGAGTCTTGCAGCCTAACATAACACCTCCTGTCCCTCAAAAGCAAGAGTTTCAAGTTTATTTAAAATTTGATTAAATCACATATCAAAAATTCTATGTAATATACAAAGTATATACAAATATACTAAGTAGTAGGGGAAAGCCGACAGTCGACCTGGTATCGACGGTTCGGGAAACAGTACCCAGTGAGGGTACTGAGGGGAAAGATTTTGGGGAAGACACAAGTGGCAAGCAACAGACTATGAACAAACAAGGGAGTCAGATGAAGCGAGAGGGGGAAAGGAGGAACATACTGAAAGGGGAAGTCAAAACGGGACTGGATGATGAGAAAGAACAAGAGGAGGACAGTAGAAACACGCCACAAGGGGAAGGCAATAGGAATCTACCACAAAGAGAGGACAAAAGAGACAATACTCAGGAGTTGGCAGGCCAGGAAGGGGACAGGATGAAGCAGGAAATGCAAGGGAAAATAGAAAGGAAGGGAAAATGCCAGGACTTGAACTGCATGTATACTAATGCAAGGAGCCTAAAGAACAAAATGGGGGAACTAGAAGTCATGGCCAAAAATGAGAGACTAGACATCATAGGGATCACGGAAACATGGTGGAACGAGGAAAACAAATGGGACATAGTACTGCCAGGATACAAACTCTACCGAAAAGACAGGACTTACCAAAAGGGGGGAGGAATAGCACTATACATAAGGGATACCATTCACTCAACCACTGTGGACACAGCAGAGACAAATGCCCAACTGGAGTCATTGTGGATCAAAGTACCAGGAAGCAACGGATCTGAGATAAAGATGGGATTGTTCTACCGTCCACCTGGGCAAACTGAAGCTGAAGATACAGAAATGGTAGCCGAGCTGAGAAGGGAATGCAAGAACCCAAACACCATAGTTATGGGAGATTTCAACTACCCTGGGATAGACTGGTGTCTTGGAAATTCAAAATGTGCAAAGGAAATGGAGTTCCTGGAAGCAATCCAGGACTGCTTCATGGAACAACTAGTCGAGGCACCAACGAGAGGATCAGCGACTCTGGATCTGATCCTCAATGGGCTGAAAGGCCCCGCGAAGGATGTGGAGATCATAGGACCACTAGGAACCAGTGACCACAACATGATTCAGTTCAAAGTGCAAGTAGGAGTACCTATGGGAAAGAGAACCAAGGCAATAACATTTAACTTCAAGAAAGGGAACTATGATGCCATGAGACAAATGGTGAGAAAGAAGCTCAGAAACAGCTCCAAGGAAACTCGGACTGTGGAGCAAGCCTGGTCCCTATTCAAGGACACAGTAAACAAGGCGCAAAACCTATATATACCAAGATTTAGGAAAGGTTCCAAGAAAAATCAGACAAAGGACCCTGCATGGATAACCAGTGAAGTAAAGAAAGTGATAGGAGACAAGAAAAAATCATTTCGGAAGTGGAAAAAGGACAAAACTGAAGGAAACTGGAGAGAGCACAGGAAGCAACAAAAAGAATGTCACCGAGTAGTCAGGAAAGCCAAGAAAGAGTATGAGGAGAGACTGGCCAAGGAAGCAAGAAATTTCAAACCATTTTTCAGATATGTGAAAGGGAAACAGCCAGCGAGGGAGGAGGTGGGGCCCCTGGATGAGGGTGACCGGAAGGGAGTGGTGAAAGAGGAAAAGGAGGTGGCTGGTAGGCTAAACAAGTTCTTCTCGTCGGTCTTTACAATAGAGGACACATCCAGTGTGCCAGAACCGGAAAAAATCTTCAGGGGAGATCAAGAGGGGAAATTATCATGCATGGAGGTAAGCCTCGAAGATGTTCTTAGGCAGGTAGATAGATTAAGAACGGACAAGGCTCCGGGCCCAGACGGGATCCACCCGAGAATACTGAAAGAGCTCAGAGACGAAACAGCAGAGTTACTGCAGCATATTTGCAACCTGTCCTTGAGAACAGGGGTAATCCCGGAGGACTGGAAGATAGCGAATGTTACACCGATCTTCAAGAAGGGATCGAGAGGCGACCCGGGAAACTACAGACCGGTGAGCTTAACCTCCGTTCCAGGGAAGATGGTCGAATCAATGATCAGGGAAGGTATCAATGAGCATATAGAAAAAAATAATCTGATGAGATCGAGCCAGCATGGTTTCTGTAAAGGCCGATCATGCCAGACAAATCTACTGCATTTCTTTGAGGGGATAAGTAAGCAATTGGACCAAGGTGACCCAGTAGACATTATATATCTAGATTTCCAAAAAGCCTTTGACAAGGTGCCCCATGAACGATTACTGAAGAAACTGTGGAGTCACGGGGTGGAAGGGGACGTGTACAGATGGATCAAAAATTGGCTGGCGGACAGGAAACAGAGGGTAGGAGTAAAGGGGCACTACTCTGACTGGATAGGGGTCACAAGTGGTGTTCCGCAAGGGTCAGTGCTGGGACCATTGCTGTTCAATATATTTATTAATGATCTAGAAACGGGGACAAAGTGCGAAGTTATCAAGTTCGCGGATGACACAAAACTCTCCAGCAGGGCCAGAACTGTTGAGGAATGCAAAGAATTGCAAAGCGACCTGAACAAGCTGAGTGAGTGGGCAAAAAAATGGCAGATGAGCTTCAATGTGGAGAAATGTAAGGTCTTGCACATAGGGAAGGGGAACTCCATGTACAGCTATACGATGGGAGGGAGGGTACTCGGGAAAGGCAGCCAGGAAAAAGATCTGGGGGTATTGGTAGATAACACAATGAAGCCGGCGGCACAATGTGCAGCGGCCTCAAAAAAAGCGAACAGAATGTTGGGCATTATCAAAAAAGGTATCACTACCAGAACGAAGGAAGTTATCCTGCCACTGTATCGAGCAATGGTGCGCCCACATCTGGAATACTGCGTCCAATACTGGTCGCCATACCTCAAGAAGGACATGGCAATACTCGAAAGGGTCCAGAGGAGGGCAACGAGGATGATAAAGGGTATGGAGAACCTTTCATATGCCGAACGGTTAGACAGGCTGGGGCTCTTTACCCTGGAGAAGCGGAGACTGAGAGGGGACATGATAGAAACTTATAAAATCATGAAAGGCATAGAGAAGGTGGAGAGGGACAGATTCTTTAGACTAGCAGGGACAACTAAAACAAGAGGTCATTCAGAAAAACTGAGAGGAGACAGATTCATAACGAATGCAAGGAGGTTCTTCTTCACTCAGAGGGTGGTGGACACCTGGAACGCGCTTCCCGGAGAGGTAATAAGACAGAGTACAATTCTGGGGTTCAAAAAGGGACTGGATGACTTCCTGGAAGCGAAGGGGATAACAGGGTACAGATAGAGGTTTACCGTACAGGACATTGAGCGAATAGGGTATGGATATTTCAGGTTAGGTAGGGAACACTTTCAGGTCATGGACCTGGGGGGCCGCCGCGGGAGCGGACTGCCGGGCACGATGGACCCCTGGTCTGACCCGGCAGAGGCAACGCTTATGTTCTTATGTTCTTATTATAAAATAAGGGAAAACGTACAATAAGACAGACAGAAAAAAAATAAACAAACCATGAAGAAACCCAAACAGACGTAATGGAACATAGGGGAAAAAGGGAAGAACTGCATTTGTTATAGGACTAGCCCGCCTGCTTCACAGGGCTTTAAACTAGGTAAGTCGGGGGAGGGTACCCATTCACATATTAGTGCAGAAAGGAATTATTCTGATGAGGTGAGTCGAAACTCCGCTTCCATGTCCAAGGTAAGTACCCACATTGCAAACAGTTCTTTGGGAGTCACACCGACTCGGGTAGGATACGCCTCACAGGGACTTAGCATACACAAGATATGGAGGGCCATGTATGTTCTCGACATGCATCACTTTGCACTTATACACATTGAACCTCATTTGCCATGTTGCTGCCCATTTCTCAAGCTTGATTATGTCAAGTTGCAGATCTTCGCAATCCCCCTGTGTCTTCACTACTCTGTATAACTACGTATCGTCTGCAAATTTAATCACCTCGCTTGTCGTACCAATGTCCAGATCACTTATAAAGATATTGAGGAGCACTGGTCCAAGCACTGAGCCCTGTGGCACCCCACTGGTGACGCTCTTCCAGTCTGAGAATTGTCCATTTACCCCCCACTCTCTGTTTCCTATGCTCCAGCCAGTTTTTAATCCATGTGAGTATTTCATCCTCGATTCCATGGCTCTCAATTTTTCAAAATAGTCGTTCATGTGGAACCTTGTCAAACGCCTTCTGAAAATCCAGATAAACAATGTTGACTGGGTCTCCCTTGTCTATCCGCCTGTTTACTCCTTCGAAGAAGTGTAGCAAGTTCGTCAGGCAAGATCTGCCTTTACTGAAACCGTGCTGGCTGGTCCTCATCAGATTGTGTCTGTCAAGGTGATCAATGATGCAGTCCTTTATCAGTGCCTCTACCATCTTTCCTGGTACCGAGGTCAGACTCACCGGTCTGTAGTTTCCCGGATCTCCCCTCAAACCTTTCTTGAAGATCATTGTAACATTTGCCACCTTCCAGTCTTCCGGAATCTTTCCCGATTTGATCGACAGATTGGCTATTAGGTGAAGCAGTTCAGCTATGGTCCCTTTCAGCTCCTTGATGACTCTCGGATGGATGCCATCTGGTCCCGGGGATTTATCGCTCTTAAGCCTATCGATCTGCCTGCATACCTCTTCTAGACTGACTGTCAACCCTGTTAGTTTCCCGTCTTCATTTCCAGCATATAGCCTGATAGTATGCTGTGTAGATCTTCTTCGGTAAATACAGACATAAAAAATGTGTTCAGTTTGTTGGCGATTTCTTTGTCCTCCTTTAGCACTCCCTTTATTCCACGGTCATCCAACGGCCCCACCCCTTCGATATATTAAGGGGTCGTTTCCCTTTAATATATCGAAAGAACGGCTTGAAGTTTTTCGCTTCCTTGGCTATTTTTTCCTCATAGTCTCTTTTGGCCCTTTTACCGCCTTGTGGCACCTGCATTGATGTTAAGAACATAAGAACATAAGAAGTTGCCTCTGCTGGGTCAGACCAGGGGTCCATCGCGCCCAGCAGTCCGCTCCCGCGGCAGCCCATCAGGTCCATGACCTGTAAGTGATCCTTTGTCTAAAACCCTTTAATCCCCATTTTTCTTCTATCTATACCCTTTCATGGTCATATCTCTACCTCTATCTATATCCCTCAATCCCCGTATCCTTCAGGAACTTGTCCAATCCCTCTTTGAATCCCCTTAATGTACTCTGTCCTATCACATCCTCCAGAAGCGCATTCCAGGTGTCCACCACCTTCTGAGTGAAGAAAAATTTCCTAGCATTGGTTCTAAACCTGCCCCCTTTCAGTTTCTTCGAGTGCCCCCTTGTTCTTGTAGTTCCCAATAGGCTGAAAAATCTGTCCCTTTACACCTTTTCTATGCCCTTAAGAACATAAGAACATAAGAAGTTGCCTCCGCTGAGGCAGACCATAGGTCCATCCTGCTCAGCGGTCCGCTCCCGCGGCGGCCCATCAGGCCCATTGCCTGAGCAATGGTCTATACCTATCTATACCCCCCAATCCCTTTTTCTTCTAGGAATCTATCCAAACCTTCTTTGAAACCATTTAATGTTTTCTTGTCTACAACAGCCTCTGGAAGCGCGTTCCATGTGTCCACTACCCTCTGAGTGAAAAAGAACTTCCTAGCGTTTGTTCTAAACCTGTCCCCTTTCAATTTCTCCCAATGCCCCCTTGTGCTTGTGGTGCCCCTTAATTTAAAAAATCTGTCCCTGTCTACTTTTTCTATGCCCTTCAGGATCTTGAAGGTTTCTATAATGTCTCCTCTAAGTCTTCGCTTTTCCAGGGAGAAAAGTCCCAACTGCTTCAATCTGTCAGTATATGGGAGATTTTCCATTCCCTTTATCAGTTTGATTGCTCTTCTTTGTACTCCCTCAAGTACCGCCATGTCTTTCTTGAGGTACGGCGACCAGTACTGGACACAGTACTCCAGATGCGGCCGTACCATTGCACGATACAGCGGCATGATGACTTCCTTTGTCCTGGTCGTAATACCATTCTTAATGATACCCAGCATTCTATTTGCTTTCCTGGAGGCTGTGGCGCATTGCGCCGATGCCTTCAGTGTTGCGTCTACCATCACTCCCAGGTCTCTCTCCAGGTTACTAACCCCTAGTGGTGTTCTCCCCATTTTGTATGTGAACATCGGGTTCTTTTTCCCCACGTGCATGACCTTGCATTTCCCCACGTTGAAGCTCATCTGCCACTTTTCGGCCCACTTTTCCAGCTGCGTTAGATCCTTTTGGAGATCCTCGCAGTCTGCCTTGGTTTGAGCCCTGCTGTATAGTTTAGTGTCATCTGCAAATTTAATGACTTCACACTTAGTTCCCGCCTCTAGGTCATTTATGTAGATATTGAACAAGAGCGGTCCCAGCACCGACCCCTGCGGAACTCCGATCGTGACCCCTTTCCAGTCTGAGTAGTGGCCCTTTACGCCAACCCTCTGCTTCCTGTTTGCCAGCCAGTTTTTGATCCATCGGTGGACCTCCCCTTGTACCCCGTGGTTCCATATCTTTTTAAGCAGTCTCTCGTGTGGCACCTTGTCGAAGGCTTTTTGGAAGTCAAGGTAAATGATGTCTATAGATTCCCCTTTATCCACCTGGCTGTTCACTCCCTCAAAGAAGTACAATAAGTTTGTGAGGCATGACCTACCCTTACAGAAGCCATGTTGACTCGGTTTTAGCTGCCCATTCTTTTCGATGTGCTCACAGATGCTGTCTTTAATCAGTGCCTCCATCATCTTTCCCGGGACTGAGGTCAGGCTCACCGGCCTGTAGTTTCCAGGGTCCCCCCTTGCGCCCTTCTTGAAGATGGGCGTGACATTTGCTATTTTCCAATCCTCCGGGATCTCTCCGGTTTTTAAGGATAGGTTGCATATCTGTCGAAGTGGCTCCGCTATTACGTCTTTTAGTTCCTTGAGTACCCTTGGGTGAATGCCATCCGGACCCGGCGATTTGTCGCTCTTTAGTCTGTCGATCTGCTTGAGTACATCCTCTTGGCTTACCTCTAAATCGACCAGCTTATCGTATTGGTCTCCTATTACGATCTCCTCGGGTTCCGGAATGGTGGTTATATTCTCCATCGTGAAGACTGACGTGAAGAACTCATTTAACCTGTCAGCTATCTCTTTCTCTTCTTTTACAACTCCCTTTCTGTCTCCATCGTCCAATGGTCCCACTTCTTCTCTCGCCGGTTGCTTCCCCTTGACATATCTAAAGAACGACTTGAAGTTTGTTGCTTCCTTTGCCAGTCTCTCTTCGTATTCTCTTTTTGCTTTTCTAACCACTCGGTGACACTCTTTCTGGTGTTCTTTGTGCCCTTTTTGATTCTCCTCTGTTTGGTCTTTTTTCCATTTTCTGAATGATGCTTTCTTGTCGCTTATCGCCTTCTTCACTGCACTTGTTATCCACACTGGGTTTTTTGTTCTATTTTTTTTGCACCCTTTTCTGAACTTGGGGATGCATATGCTTTGTGCTTTGTGCACAGTCTCCTTGAATAAGGTCCAGGCCTTTTCTACGGATTCCGTCTTCCCTATGTTGCTTTTGAGCTTCTTTCCCACCATTTTTCTCATGGCATCATAATTTCCTTTTTTGAAGTTGAGTGCCGTCGTTGTGGTTCTTTTCCCCTTTGATGATCCAATTTCAAGCCTGCACTGGATCATGTTGTGATCGCTGTTGCCTAGTGGGGGTAATACCGCCACCTCCTTTGCTGTCCCCCCTAGTCCGTTGAAGATTAGGTCAAGAGTGGCATCGCCCCTTGTTGGTTCCGTGACCAGCTGCTCCATGAAACAGTCCCTCGTGACTTCTATGAATTTTGTCTCTCTTGCGCAGTTTGAGTGCCCAATACTCCAGTCTATCCCAGGATGGTTGAAGTCCCCCATCACTACCACATTTCCGCTTCTGCATACCTTCATGATCTTGTAAGTCTCTATCATGTCTCCTCTGAGTCCTCGTTTCTCCAGGGTGAAGAGCCCCAGCCTTTCTAGCCTCTCTGCGTATGAAAGGTTTCCCATATCCCTTATCATTCTTGTCGCTCCTCTCTGAACCCTCTCAAGTATCGCCATGTCCTTCTTTAGGTACGGCGACCAACATTGAACACAGTACTCCAGATGTGGTCATACCATTGTGCGGTACAGCGGCATGATGACTTCCTTCGTTCTGGTTGTAATACCCTTCTTAATAATACCCAACATTCTGTTTGCCTTCTTGTTTGTGCGTATTCCAGTTTTCATCCATTTTTGACCTTTTCCATTCCATTTCTACTTGACATGATCAATAAAAGCCTCTCTACCGGCTACATACCGCCTTCTTGGAAATCTGCTCTTGTATTTCCAAAGCTCAAACAAATAAACATATCCAAAATCCAAATCACTAATTACCGTCCTATTGCTAACTTACCTTTTTAGTTAAAATAATTGAAAACTGGTCTTCAATCAACTGTCCAATATTGCTAAAAAAACTAACGCTCTGTACCCCTATCAAACAGGTTTTCGAAAAAATCACTCTATTGAACTCTCTCTCTCATCAGTCTAACAACGTCAATTCACTACTTTAAAGACCATCATAAATCCTCCATTTTGATTTCCTTAGACCTTACATCTGCCTTTGACACAATTTATCATTCTCTGCTCCTTACACAAATAGAATCTATCAGTATCTCTGGTACAGTCCTGCAATGGTACTCTTCCTACTTTCAGGACCGAAACTATAAATTTAGTTTCAATGACTCTATTTACTCCACTATTTACCAAAGCTATGGAGTCCCTCAAGGCTCAATTCTTTCTCCCCTTCTTTTTAATATATTCTTGACACCATTACTTACTTTGGCTCAATCTATAGGTTTCACTGTATTTACATATGCCGATGATATCGAACTACTCCACCCCCTAAATCCTACATCACCTGAAGAAATAACGGAAATCAATCAAAAACTCAATAAAATCAGCTTCTGGCTTCGGCATAACAAACTTTAACTGAACATCCTTAAAACTATTGGTGTCCTTTTCTCGCTCTCTCCAGATGAACATCTATGTCTACCCATTTGTATCGATTCTTCCCCAATTCAAATGGACAGTAAATAATAATAATAACTTTATTCTTCTATACCGCCATAATCGTGCGACTTCTAGGCGATTTACATTGAGAGCTGGACAATCAGTGAGTTACAATATGCAGATAGTCAGTGGAATTACAGTATGCAGAATCTTAAAAAGCAGCGAATTACAATATACAGTTTGTTTAGAATTTCAGAGGGGCCCTTTTAGAAAGAAGTAGCGAATTACAAAATACAGTATGTTAAGAGTTTCAGAGGGGGCATATTAGGAAAAAAAAGAGATGGAGTTAGTGTTTGGTGTAGTTAATGTTTAGGTGATATATCTGTCGAATAAAGCAGTTTTTATGACTTCTCAGAGTCATTCTAGACAAGGAACTCACCTTTCATCAACAAATTAGTGCAGTTATGCAGAAATGTTTTCATTAGCTTAGGCTCATCCGTTCTATCTCTTCTTTTCTTGATCCTCCCCTCTATCAATATCCTGATTCACTCTCTTGTAATTTCAACCATAGATTACTGCAATGCCCTTTATCAAGGTATAACCCAGAAAGAAATCTGCCGTTTACAACTATTGCAAAACACTGCTGTCAAATTAATCTATCATGCAAAAATATTTGACCATGTCACTCCTCTCCTCCGCAAAGCACATTGGCTACCTATCACTCATCACCTCACCTATACAATACTCCTCCTCACCATTTATCTTCTCTGTTACATGTACCTCGGTCTTCTCTTCCTTCTTCCTTGTGCTCTAGCTTATTGTTGGGATCTTTACGTGATATCTGGAAGATTTTGGTGTTGAGCTTGGGGGGGCAGCCGGGGGTATCTGACCAGTTGCCTTTGCAAGGGAATATTCAGTTCTTGCCAGGTAGCTCGTCAGCTTCTTTTAGACGCTGGGCCCAACTCGGAATGATTATTTTGGAGCATGTTCTAACCGAGGCTGAAACTCTCTGCTCTTGGCCGGGGTTCAGGCCACTGACTTCTTTGCCTATCTGCAATTGGACCATTATGTTCATTCCTTGTGGGCGGAGGACTTGCAGCTAGGTTTGGGCGGTCGGCTTCACTCATTTTTTGCTAGCTTTGCAGATGGGGGGGCTTTCTGTTTCGGCGTTACATAAGGCTATCTGCTCTTGGGACTCTTTGTGTGCCCATTGGGCCCCGGAATTGGGTCTCCTACCGACAGATTTGGATGTGGGAGGCCTTATTCGGCGAATCCTGACTATTTCTGTCTCTGCTGAACTTTGGGAGTGCCGGTTTCGGGTGCTCCATAGGGCGTACTTCACGAGGGTTCAACTGTACCGCTCTGGTTTGTCAGACTCAGATCATTGTGAGAAATGTACTGCTGCCCCTAAATCCTTCTTTCACGCCTTTTGGAGTTGTCCGGTAGTTCAGTCCTTCTAGAGGCGGGTGGTCTGCTTTTTGGAGGCTCTGTTGGGCTGTTCAATCCTGCTTACACCGGTGGGGTTTCTTTTAGACAAATTTGAGGCTTTTCATTTGCTGTCTGGTATCAGCAGTTTACTCCTGTGGAAGGCAGGCTTGGTAGCTAAAAAGGTTATTTTGACTGAGTGGGTGTCAGCTGAACCTCCTGCTTATTGGGCATGGCGCAATCGGCTGCATGCTTTGATGTTGCTTGAGAGAGGTCAGTGCGTGCTTCCTTTCGTCAGTCCAAGTTTTTCTGCGGGTTTGGAGGCCCTATATCTATTCTCTGTCTCCTAGAATTCAGAGTTCGATTCTTAATACACTGCGGCTTTGAGCTGTTCTGAGCGGTGGGGTCAGGGCCGCCATCAGAAATTTCTGGGCCCCTTACTAAGCAATCCTATTGGGCCCCCCACGCACCCCTTCCCCCCCGACCCCCCTTCTTCCATGGGCCGAATACACACATACTTTTCTCTGTCGCCGCACTCTTTGACCAAAAGATTTGTAAGCCTGTAACCTCAAGGTAGACTCTTTCAGCAGAGCCCTAACCTAAACTAAACTAAACTAATCTATACCTATCTATTCTAAACTAACATATGTCTAATACTGAACTAATAACAAACTAACAAACATCTGCATAATAAATAACTAATAAATAATAGTGCTAGTAGCTATAATTCACTTTTGAATGTAAAATCTCAGTTAAGGATTTCTTTTGACCTTTGTAGGCCAGAAGTAGATCACAATTGCACAATATTTTTTGTAACAAGTATTAAATGTGTTTTTATAAATACTGTAAGCTTAATAAATATATCAGAAAAAACTACACATCTGAGCGCATATCTAAACATACACATCTGAGCGCATATCTGAACATACACATCTGTATGATCCCATCCTCCTCTGCTTGCCTATAGCTGCATCATACATGCGGGTTTTCAAAGAGGTCAAGGCAGATGACTTTATGCAATGTCACCTCAGTAACAACTATACAAAAATAGACAAATATTCCCCCTCCCTTTTTACTAAAACGCGATAGCGGTTTTTACCGCAGGGAGCTGCGCTGAATGCCCCAAGCTGCTCTCAACGCTCATAGGCTCCCTGCGCTAAAAAACGCTATTGCGGTTTAGTAAAAGGGGGGCCATAGTGCAAAATATAGACAGCAGATATAAATTCTTAAAGCAGACACATTTTGATCACTAAATTGAAAATAAAACCATTTTTCCTACCTTTGGTAATTTCATCAGTCTCTGGTTGCACTTTATTCTTCTGACTGTGCATCTAATATTTCTTATATTTCTTCCCTTCTTTCAGCCTCCTGTATGCTTCCTCTCCTCCAGACCTCATTCCCTCCCCAAACTTTTTCTTTGTTTCACCCTGCCCCTTCTTTCTTTTTCTCTCTCTCCATACCCCCTTTCTTTCTGTATGTCTGTTTTCTCTCTCTCACCCTGCCCCCTTCTTTCTCTCTCCACACCCTCTTTCGTTCTGTATGTCTGTCTTTCTCTCTCTCTCTTTCCGTGCCCCATTTTTCTTTGCTTCACCCTGCCCCCTTTCTTTCTTTCTGGCTTCCTGTCCCCCCTTTCTTTCTTTCTCCCTGCCCTCCCCTATGCCACCACCATTGAGAAAATGCTGCCACCACCATTGGGGAATAGGCTGCCACTGCCGCCATCGGGAACAGGCAGGCGCCGAGTTCGCCCTGCTTCTCTTCCCCACGGGGCCGACCAACTCTCGCCACCCGACGTCAATTCTAACGTCAGAGAGGACGTTCTAGGCCAGCCAGGCAGCGATTGGCTGGCCCAGAACGTCCTCTCCGACGTCAGAATTGATGCGAGTGGCGAGAGTTGGCCGGCCCCACAGCAGGTAGAACTTGGCGCCGGCCTGTTCCCGATGGCGGCGGTGGCACTCAAGTGGCTAAAGAGCCGCAGTTTGCCGGCCTAGGGAGAACACTGGAGGGTTGCCAGCTGTGCACCCCCTTGGGACTTAAACCCGGGACGGGGCAGACCGCCCCCCCCCCCACCCTGGTATGCCACTATCTGTACCTCACTCCCTCCCTATGACCAAAAATTCTCCTTTCTTCTATTCCCCGTGTACACAACCATCTCTTTCCCTCCCTTCCTCTCTCCCAAGTCCATGCCTTCTGTGTCCAAAAACTCATTCCCTCCCCCACCTCAGCATCTCTTTCCCTCCCTTCCTCTCTCCCAAGTCCATGCCTTCTGTGTCCAAAAACCCATTCCCTCCCCCACCTCAGCATCTCTTTCCCTCCCTTCCTCTCTCCCAAGTCCATGCCTTCTGTGTCCAAAAACCCATTCTCTCCCCCACTTCAGCATCTCTTTCCCTCCCTTCCTCTCTCCCAAGTCCATGCCTTCTGTGTCCAAAAACCCATTCTCTCCCCCACTTCAGCATCTCTTTCCCTCCCTTCCTCTCTCCCAAGTCCATGCCTTCTGTGTCCATAAACACATTCCCTCTCCCATCTCAGCATCTTTCCTTCCCTTCCTCTCTCCCAAGTCCATGCCTTCTGTGTCCAAAAACCCATTCCATCCCCCACCTCAGCATCTCTTTCCCTCCCTTCCTCTCTCCCAAGTTCATGCCTTGTGTCCAAAACGCACTCCCTCCCCCCTTTTGTGTTCCGCGTTTGCCTCCCAGCCCATCTTTGCAACTTTCTCAGCAAAACGAAGCTCAAGCCGCGAGGCTTGTCTTCTATTTCCTGCCTGCCCTGCCGCGCACAAATAGCCGACCGGAAGTATTCTCCGACGTCAGCACTGACGTCGGAGGGCAGGCTTTGCTTAAGCCCTCCCTCCGACGTCAGCGCTGACATCGGGGAACACTTGCGATCGGCTATATGTGAGGGTAGGGCAGGCAGGAACAGAAGACGAGCCTCGCGGCTCGAGATGTATTGAACTCCGCGGGTCCCCCGTCCAGCTCTCTCCTGTCCACGTGGGGCGGACCGCCCCTCCCCCTAGACTGTGGCCTAGGACCCTGGGGGAGCCCAGGCCCCCTGTCAGCTCCGGGCCCCTGAATGCAGGACTGGTGGTACTGCCCTGATGGCGGCCTTGGGTGGGGTGGAGTGGGGGGCTCGGGATTGCCCCTCCCTGGCTATGGATCTCCTCTGTTCTTCTTGTGGTTTATGGTCTTTACTTTTGGTTGTTTGTTCTTTGTTCTTGGTGCTGTGGGGGTTTTTTGGGGGTGGGGAGGTTCTCTCTTTTTGGGGGCGTTGGGGGAGGAGGCCTTGATTTTCTTCTCAAGGCTCATCAAAGTACAGGGCTCTGTTTGCATGGTATTTTGGCCTATGCTATCCGGGCCTCTCCAGTGGCGCAGGGTTGAGCTTTTGCCTGTTATTGGTCTTGCATATTGTTGTTCCTTATTTTTGAGGGCTGGCTTTGGATGGGGGGTGAGATGGGGAAGAGGTTGGGAGTGGGGGGGAGTTGGGGGAGTTGTTGTATATTTTCTGCACAACCTGTTCCTTCCTTGCTGTGTTTATTTCTCTGTTCAATAAAAATTGCTTTCACTTAAAACAAAAAACTCTAAACAACCAGTATTCATAGATAAACTTTTGATCCCATACTCATCATCCAGGGACCATCAAAACCTACTTTCCATACCGTGAATACGCAAACTGTTTTACGATACCACTTGCAAATCCAATTTTTCAGTCACCGCCCCCTCTCTGTGGAATGCCTTTCCATTAGATCTTTGATTCGTGAATTCTCTTGAAAAATTTAAAGCCAAACTTAAAACTTTTCTCTTTAAAGATGCCTTTACTCTCTAGTACCAGCTTCCGCTTCTCAAACGTTTAACTTTTGTGAAGCTTTGAAACACCAAACGCTTCTTCTGAAGCGATCCCCATCCACCTTCCTATTTTACTAATTTTACTTTGATGTCTTTTAAACAACCTTTCCTTCCCCAACTTCCCTTTTGTTCCATGTAAGTCAATGTGAATTTGTCTAGTATTTTTAATATATGATAAAATATTGCTTTTATTTACCTATTTTAATTGTTTTCTACAATCTTTTTATATTGTACACCATTTAGACACTTGTTTTGATAGACGGTATATCAAAAATAAAGAAACTTGAAACTATACCGTTCTTCAGGATTTTTGCAGCCCAAGTGCATAACCCTGCATTTTTTAGCATTAAATCTTAGTTGCCAATTGCCTGACCATTCTTCAAGCTTCGCCAGATCCTGCCTCATGTTATCCACATCCTCCTGAGTGTCTACCCTATTACAGAGCTTGGTTTCATCCACAAAAAGACAAACTTTCACAATATCACTCGCAAAGATGTTAAAAAGAGCCGGCCCAAGGGAAAATCCCTAGGGCACTCCACTAACAACATCCTTTTCCTCTGAGCAAACTCCATTTACGACTACCCTTTGTCTCCTTCCACTTAACCAGCTTTTAATCCAGTTCATCACTTTGGGGCCCATACCGCATGCATTCAGTAGTCGCGTAAGTGGCACCGTGTCAAAAGCTTTGCTAAAGTTCAAGTACACCACATCTAGCACCCCTCCCATATCCAACTGTTTGGTCACCCAGTCAAAGAAATCAATCAGATTTGTCTGACAAGACCTGCCTCGGGTCCTGCAGTCCATTCGATTCTAGAAATTTCACTATCCTCCACTTAAGAAGTGTTTCCAAACTCTGGTAGCACAGTAACTAAACCTAGAATGGAACAATCCACAAACAGAGGAAAATATAAGTAGCCCCAAAATAATACTTCTGACTCCCACAAAAGCAATACTATAACACCTCTCTCTTCTACAAGTACCTTCACAATTCTCTCTTTCTTTGCCTCTGCCCATTATCCCGATAGCTTTATCCTGCTCTCTATATCCCACCCCTTCAGTCTATCTAGATTACAGGACTGGAGGCAACATGGATTCACTAGAGGTAGGTCTTGTCAGACAAATCTGATCAATTTAATTGACTGGGGGACCAGAGAATTGGATAGAGGATGTGCACTAGATGTGATGCATTTAGATTTTAGCAAAGCCTTTGACAGTGTTCCACACAGTCATCTAATAAATAAACTGAGTGCCCTCGGGATGGGTCCCAAAGTGATGGGCTGGGTCAAGAACTGGTTGAGTGGAAGGCAACAGAGGGTAGTGATCAATGGAGATCGCTCTGAGGAAAGGGATGTTACCAGTGGTGTGCCCCAAGATTCTGTTGCAAAAAGTCTGAGAGCAAAAAGTCAGATATCTACAAATAATAACAAATTATTACTTACTAGTCTTTAAGCCTGTTAATATGTCTGTGTCTTTCTTTCTTTCTTTCTGTCTCCCTCCCGCTGTCTGTCTTTCTGTCTCCCTCCCGCTGTCTGTCTTTCTATCTGTCTCTCTCCCTGCCCCCTATGCAGCAGCATTTCTCTCCCCCCACTTCCCTGTGCACAGCATTCCTTCCCCCTCCATGTGCAGCAGCATTTCCCTCTGCAACTTAAGTGCAAACGTCTTCCCCTATAATCAGGGCTGCCATTAATCTACAGGGTTTTGGCTGGGAGAGGGAAGAAACGCATGCACATGTACCTGTTGCCAGCTCCACAGCTTTACCATCCTGCAACCCAGACACAAACACTTCCACCAAGCCCCACACTCCATTCTCTTCCGCAGCCTGAAAGAGAGGGGCGGGGGGAGGGGGGAGGAGCCACGGCTTGGAGGCGTACCGGAAAGCACAGCAGCAAAGGGTTGACAGTCAAACTTTATTGAAGAACCCTATATTTTTTTGGTCTTTTTCCATCTCTTCCCTTCTTTCTTTTCCTTATACCAGTCAGACAATTGCCTTTGGATCTTCCTCAGTTCCTGCCTTGGTCTCCCTCTCAGCATGTACCACTTACCTCTCCCCTTTCTGCTGTCTCCCTCCACATAGTTTCTGCATCGGCTCCCTATTTATTCTTAGCACATAATTAATCCTTAAGAAACAGACGGCCTGGTGGGATAAGACAGCAAGACAGGCTTGTTGCTCAGGCACCACCTGCATGGCTGTTTTGCTGCCTCGAGTATTAAAAAGCGCACTGGAAAGGATAAATACAAAGGTACAGACCTGTAGGGCACTGGGGGCTAGGGAGAAAGCAAAAGAGATGACAAGGGCACAGCCGGAAATGGAAAAACGGCACTACCATTTGAAGTTTATTTTTAAAGTTTAAAGTTGCCGCAGCGGCTCCTCTCACGATCGCTGCCTGCATCGGAAGCCTTCTCCGACGCAGGTGTGGCTCATGAGAGGAGCCGCAGCGACTTTAAACGTTTAAAATAAACTTCAAATGGTAGTGCCGTTTTTCATTGATGGAGGTCTGCGCGAGCAGGGAGGCGGTGTGGGGCCGTTTATTTTTAATTTTGAAGGTGGCGCGAGCTGGAGCAAGTCTGTCCTGGGCCCGCGTCTGCCCTCCACCGACAGCCGTCTCCCTCAAAGCCCTCATCCTGCCGGCGGGGACCGGCAGGGCCTGGGTGCATCGGGGAAAGATCTGTAGCGTGGCTTAAAAATTCAGTTTTTCAGGTCATTGCAAGTGTTCCCGATCGCCTTCTAACAACTTCATTTTTTTATTTCAAAGCCAATGCTGCAGCTCCTCTCCCGATCCCCACCTGGTGCGGTTCGAGAGAGGAGCCGTGGCGGCGGCTTGAGCATAAGCCCGATCTTGAGAACTGAGTGAGAACCTTGCACAATATAGCTTCATCCGGGCTGCGACAAAGAGGGCAAGGGGTGCTAGCGGCTGGCAGCTGCCGCTCCGCACCGCCTTTTGCCTCAAGCCGCCGCGGCCTCATCCCAGCAGCCGCTGCTCCGCACTGCCTTTGCACCGCCTTGCTGCGGCAGCGTGTAAAGAAACTTCGGCCGGTAGGGCTGTATTGTGAGGTGGAGAGCAGGGAAGCTTGTGTTGCGCGCATGCGCACTCGTGCCGCCGTGACAGATCAGGGAACACGCACCGCGAGTGCGCATGTGCACTTAGCGTTTTATTATATATGATAATGACTGGGGTTGCCATTCAACAAATTACATATAATTGGAAAAATTGGAATAGATTAAATGATAATTTTTGGTGGAACTCCTTATGTCATTTATAAAATGGAGAGACTTATTGCAATACAACAGGGTTGTTTCAGGAAATGTCAAGATATTTGGGAGCCATTAACAAAGTATTGTAATGATTAGAAAAACCTTGTTTCCCTTAAATTTACAAGTTCAATTATGGGGTGGGAGGGAGAGTATTTTTATTGTTACATGTTGTATAAGTATTGATTATATGATAGATAAGGGTAAGGAGGGGGGGAGATAAAATGGTAAAGACCCTCCTCTTCAACTAAAGGTCTCCCTCAGTCTACACCCCCCTTAAACCCCACCTCTCTCTTGTCTCCCCTGTCTAACTTCTCCCTAAATTTCAGTATAGTCCTCTCTTAGTCTGTACTCTGATAAATTGTTTGTACTCTGATAAATACTGCACAGTCTTGTATGTCCAAGCATCTAAACCTATTGTACATCTTATTTGTCTAATTACTTCCACTGTGTATGTTTACTTGTAGACCGTTCTGAGCTACTGGGAGGACGGGATATAAATCTAAATATATAAATAAAATAAATAAATAAGAGAATATTATATGTATCATTGTTGATTATTAAGTGATATATTTATGGTTATTTGTATGGATATGTTATCACATTTATTAAAAGTTTAAAAATGAATAAAGATTAAAAAAAAGAAAAAAAAAGAATAAGATTCTGTTCTTGGGCCTGTTCTTTTTAACACTTTTATAAATGATATTGCTGAAGGGTTGTCAGGTAAGATTTGCCTCTTTGTGGATGATACCAAAATCTGTAATAGAGTAGACACGCTGGATGGTGTGAATAACATGAAGAAAAAGACCTGGCAAAGCTTGAAGATTGGTCTGAAATTTGGCAGCTAAAATTTAATGCTAAGAAATTCAAGGTCATGAATTTGGGCTGCAAAAACCCGAGGGAATGGTACAATTTAGGGGGTGTAGAACTTATGTACACAATGGAAGAGTAGGACTTGGGTGTGATTGTATGTGATGATCTTAAGGTGGCCAAACAGGTTGAAAAGGTGATGGTGAAAGCTAGAAGGATGCAAGGTTGCAAAGGGAGAGGTATGGCCAATAGGAAAAAGGAGGTATTGATGTCTCTGTATAAGACTCTGGTGAGACCTCATTTAGAATATTGTGTACAATTCTGGAGGCTGATATAAAAAGGATGGAGTTGGTCCAGATGAAGACTACTAAAATGGTGCATGGTCTTTGTGATAAGGCATATGGGGACAGACTTAAAGATCTCAATCTCTATACTTTGGAGGAAAGGTGGGAGAGGGGAGATTTAATGGAGATGTTTAAATATCTGTGTGTCATAAATGCGCATGAGGTGAGTCTCTTTAATTTGAAAGGAAATTCTGCAATGAGAGGGCATAGGATGAAGTTAAGAGGTGATACGTTCCGGAGTAATCTGAGGAAATACTTTTTTACAGAAAGGGTGGTTGATGCATGGAACAGTCTCCCAGAAGAGGTGGTGGAGACAGGGACTGTGTCTGAATTCAAAAGGGCCTGGGATAGGCATGTGGGATCTCTCAGAGAGAGAAAGAGATAATGGTTACTGCGGATGGACAGACTAGATGGGCCATTTAGCCTAACCTTCACCTTCCCCCCCCCCCACCCTGTATGTAGGAATGCTCCACTATCTGTTTCCCCTTTTGTCCCCTCTGCTCTCTTATTTGACCCATAATGGCTTTCTACAAATCTTGGCCACTCAGTGGCCTGATCACACTATAATATCACGTGGTTTAAGTTACATTTGGATGATGTCCATTTGCTGATATGAGCATTGTGAAGTCATGCTATCTAAGGTATTTTTATATCTTTAATCCTTGCTATACTGAGATTTTGCCTTTGTTAGCACTGGCCAGAATGGCTTTATTCAACATTAACTGCTCCTTGGTCCTAGCTTTGTGGATATGGTGGAGATTCTTTTAAGGCTGTCAGAACTTACATATTTGGAAAGCAGAAACGAGGATATTAGGTGAAGTGAAAGTGTCACTGCCCAAGTAAGCAGACGTGCAATGACTTTCCCGTGACAACAGATGGCTTGCTTGTGATATTAATCACATTAATGACATGGGCAGTGGCGTATGAGGGTGAGAGGCCCTTCCCCCACCCTTGTCTCCACCCCCACTCCTTCCCTGATCCCACCTGCTGCACGCTCCCTCCTCCCTTGCTCATGGCAATCAACAACATGCTCCTTGCGATCCCGTCGGCTCTCCCTCTCATGAGAGAGCTGATGGGGTCGCGAAGAGCATGTCGTTGACCACCACGAACAACTTCAACTAGAGATATGGGATAAGGGATGAATGGGAATAGGTGGGGAGGGGGTCAGAGAGGAGAAGAGGTACCGGTGCCTCTACCAAAATGACGCCCAGAGTGGTTTGCCCTTCTCACCCTTCCCCCTTACTATGCCAGTGGATATGGGAAGATGAATTTTGAGCTGGGAGAGGAATACACAGTGTGAGAAAGTAGCATCCATTACACCAGAGTGCACAGAGGGATCAGAGTAAAGAAGTTTGTATGTCATTAATAACGAGAACATATGAATAGCCTTACTGGGTCAAACTAATGATCCATCAAGCCCAGTAGCCCATTCTCACGGTGGCCAATCCAGGTCACTAGTACCTGGCCAAAACCCAAAGAGTAGCATCATTCCATTCAGAATCATAAAGAATAGCAAGATTCTGGAATCCCATAGAGTAACAAAAGATTCGGGAACCCAAATAGAAGCAAGAATCCCCAAAGAGCAGCAAGATTCCGGAATCCCCAGAGAAGCAACATTCCATGCTACTGATCCAGGGCAAGCAGTGGCTTCCCTCATGTCTTTCTCAATAACAGACTATGAACTTTTCCTCCAGGAAATTGTCCAAACCTTTCTTCAAACCAGCTACGCTATCCGCTCTTACCACAACCTCTTGCAATGAGGTTGTGTGGACTAAACAAGGAAAAATAGGGTTACCATATGGCTCCAGACAAAGAAGGACGGATTGACAAACAAGTTTTACTTCTGTTGAAAGCAATGGAAATAAGGAGTACAGATTGCTTTCAATGGAAGTAAAACCCAGATGTTTCAATCCATCCTCCCTTTTCTGGAGCCATATGATAACCCTAAGAAGGGATGGCAAGGACGAGGGTATCTCAAAAGACAAAGAGGTAGTGTGGATTAGCAGTTGGAACTCACAGGTTGCAGGCAGTGGTACTGCAAGGGTGGGAGGCACCTGGGGCACTGGAATCCCTGCCCCCTTCACCCCCTGCTCCTTCCCCACCCTGCAACACATGCGGGTCCCTTCCCTTTCCCCATAACTCTTTAACTTCACCATCACAAGCAGCATCTCTAATTTGTTGCCTATGCCGACCTTGGCTCTCCTTCTGACATCACTTCCTGGTTTCCATCAGAGGGAGAGCTGAGTCTGGTTCGAGCAGCAGATTGGAGCAGATTGGAGCTAGAGGTACAGGGGGGAGAAGGAAGGCATGTGCACAGTGGGGGAGGGGTGGGAAAGAGCAGGGGGCGGAGAGGAGAAGAGGTGTCGGCACCTCTACCAAAATGGTGCCCGGGGCGGTCTGCCCCTCCCTTCCCCACTCCACCACTGGTGAAAGTCAAGCACTTTATTTATGTTCACAAAGCAGAATCCCAGTTTCAGTAGCCTGTCCCTGACATAGCAAAAGGATAGTTGGCCTACCTTGGCAGTCTTCAGTCACCTCACAAACAATTCCTGGGAGCATAGACTTGAGATCTCTTACAACACTGAGCTAGGGCCGGTCAACTTCCTTGGAACTCCGCTTAGCTCCTACAGCCAAGCCTGCGAGGATGGCCTCCCCATCCTGTTCTGCCAGAGGGCTGTTTTCTGTTCGAGCCCCACCTTCCTGCCAGACAAGCTGTTCCCTGTGAGTGAGTGTCCTTAAGGAAACCCCACCCTCACAGGGCCACAAACCTCAGATCGAAACTGAAATATAAAGTAATCAGTTGATATGGTTGACTTTTATTCAGTAAAAATCATTGTTAAAAGAATCAAAATTTGAAGCGTAGAGAACAGGGCCAGTGCTGGGCATATTGGGCTCAGGACCTTAAAGTCCAGCAGCAGCTGTGGAGACCCCTAAGAACTTTTCCCTCTCCTATCCCTCTTCTCTTGAACCTTCCTTCCCTTTCATCTCCAGCTCCTTCTTCTGCTTGCCTATTTGTATCATATTTCTTGTTGTTTTCTATGTATTTTATAATTTAGCAAGTTGATCTAAGTTATTTTTACCCCATTTTAAAAATTGTACACCGTTCAGTTATACTATAGCTGAACTGCTTCAACTGATAGCCAATCTGTCAATCAAATAGGGAAGGGTTCCGGAAGACTGGAAGGTGGCGAATGTTATGGCGATCTTCAAGAAAGGTTCGAGGGGTGATCCGGGAAACTACAGACCGGTGAGTCTGACCTCGGTACCGGGAAAGATGGTAGAAGCGCTGATAAAGGACCGTATCATTGAGCACCTTGACGGACACGACCTAATGAGGACCAGCCAGCATGGCTTCAGCAGAGGAAGCTTGACAAACTTGCTGCACTTCTTCGAGGGAGTAAACAGACGGATAGACAAGGGTGACCCAGTCGACATTATATATCTAGATTTTCAGAAGGCTTTCGACAAAGTTCCGCATGAACGACTACTTCGAAAAATTGCAAGTCATGGAATTGAGGGTGAAATACTCATGTGGATTAAAAATTGGCTGCGGATAGAAAACAGAGATTGGGAGTAAATGGACAATACTCGGACTGGAAAAGCATCACCAGTGGAGTGCCGCATGGTTTGTTGCTTGGACCCGTGCTCTTCAACATATTTATAAATGATCTGGAAATTGGTATGACGAGTGAGGTGATTAAATTTGTGGACGATACGAAGTTATTCAGAGTAGTGAAGATGCAGGAGGATTGCGAACATCTGCAACGTGACATAAACACACTTGAGAAATGGGCCGCGACATGGCAGATGAGGTTCAATGTGGATAAGTGTAAGGTGATGCATGTCGGTAACAAAAATCTTATGCATGATTGCAGGATGTCGGGGGCGGTACTTGGAGAGACCCTCCAGGAAAGAGACTTGGGAGTACTGGTTGCCAAGATGATGAAGCCGTCCGCGCAATGTGCGTTGGTGGCGAAAAGGGCAAACAGAATGCTGGGAATGATTAAGAAGAGGATCACGAACAGATCAGAGAGAGTTGTCATGCTGCTGTCCCAGGCCATGGTGTGCCCTCACCTGGAGAACTGCATCCAGCACTGGTCGCCGTACATGAAGAAGGATACGGTGCTACTCGAAAGGGTCCAGAGAAGAGCGACTAAAATGGTAAAGAGGCTGGAGGAGTTGCCGTACAGTGAGAGATTAGAGAAACTGGGCCTCTTCTCCCTTGAAAAGAGGAGACTGAGAGGGGACATGATAGAAACATTCAAGATACTGAAGGGAATAGACTTAGTGGATAAAGACAGGTTGTTCACCCTCTTCAAGATAGAGAGAATGAGAGGACACGCTCTACAGTTAAAAGGGGATAGATTCCGTACAAACATAAGGAAGTTTTTCTTCACCCAGAGAGTGGTGGAAAACTGGAACGCTCTTCCGGAGGCTGTTATAGGGGAAAACACCCTCCAGGAATTTAAGACAAAGTTGGATGGGTTCCTATTGAACCAGTACATAAGCAGGTAGGGCTTATCTCAGGGCACTGGTCTTTGACCCAGGGGCCACCGCTGGGCACGATGGACCACTGGTCTGACCCAGCAGCAGCAAATTCTTATGTTTTTATGAATCCATGTTGCCTCTGGTCCTGTAATCCACAGGATTCCAAAAACTTCACCATTCTCTGTTTTAAAAGCGTTTCCATTAATTTGCTCACCACAGAAGTCAGACTTTCTGGTTTGTAATTCCCTAGTTCTTCCTTACTTCCACTTTTGTGGAGAGGGACCACACTGTCCCTTTTCCAGCTGTTCTCTGCCCAGCCCATGTCCCTTTTAAAAAACAGATGCGCAAAACTGTGGATAAGCAAGGAGCCCTACAGCATTTGCTTCTTAGAGAAGAAAAAGCACAAAGGAGAAGGGTCTGGAGTCTATGAGTTCAGGATGAAACATGGGGAAGTTCAGCTCAGAAGGTGGAACAGCAGATGCCCCAACTTGCTCTTTGCTGAACATTTAAAGGGAGAGGAAGGATTCTGAGAAAGGAATCAGTTGGAAATGGAGGGCAGGGAGAGCAGGAGAGTTCATTAGTAGAAACGTGCTTTTATGTTGTAAAGCTGTACCACAGTTTGAAGATTGTTTTGGAATTTGAGAGAGGTGTGGCTGTCTGCCTTGCCTCACCCCCAATTTGGGATCATATGGAAAAAGAAATCCAACATGAGTTTATTTTGTTGGCAGATTGGACGGACTGTCATCATCTACTATATTATTCTGCAGTGATCAGCTCCCCTTTCAACGAAAGCCAGTGCTTTACCAGCAAGAGTCCGAGAAGCTGCTGATTTCCTCCCGTTTAATAGATTCCCTTCCTGAACTCTTCCAGGGCCTTCTGCAGCTGAACTGGGGTACAAAAGAGCCAATCTATCGACCCTCCACACTAGCGCACAGTGCAGCTGGAAAGGCTGTGCCTTGGAGTGGGGGCGTGGCCTAGTGGTCAGAGCAGCTGCTCAGCACCCTGAGGTTGTGAGTTTGATTCCCACTCCGGGCAAGTCACTTAACAAGTCATTGCCCCAGCTACAATTTAAGTACCTGTCTAAAACATTTGTAATCCCTTCGATTGTAACCAGTAGAGCAAGTCCCAAAGCCTGATTTGACTGGTTTCTGACTAATTTAATTATTTATATACCACTTATATCCTAAGTGGTTTACATTCAGATACTTTATCATATTTCCCCATCTGTCCCGGTGGGCTCAAACTCTATCTAGTGTACCTGGGGCTATGAGGGGATTAAGTGACTTGCCCAGGGTCACAAGGAGCAGTGAGGGATTTGAACCCACAGCCTCAAGGTGCAGAGGCTGTAGCTCTAACCAATGCGCCACACACTCCCACGTAACTAATACCTCTCCTTTATTTTGGAATGAATTATGTTTTAGCTCTCTACTTCTGGGGGTGATGCCATCTGTTGTCCTGTGCTCTGAAAGAATGCCTCCTTGCATTGTCTTTGAGGAGCTGGACCCTCCTCGCCTCTCAAAGATGGCTTTAGTTAGCAAAATCTTTGCATTCAAAAAATTAGAGGTAAGTTTCATGTTTAAATGTCCTTATATGAGGCTTACAATTTATACATAACACAGCAAGAGTTGGGGGGGGGGGGTTTGTTTTAGCGATTTTATGCTATATTTCCAAACTTTAATCCTGAGACCTATTTTTATAGGGATATTAAATTATTTTCTGTGTAGAGTCGAGCTCTCAAACGCAGACAAAATGCAGGAAACCTCTCTGCTCTGTCAGATCACCTTTCTTTCAATGTTGTACATAAACAAAGTATTATAAATTTAACCTCTCACATTCTGACTGGGAATGTTAATCGACCAGATCCCGAAAATTTAAATCTTGATAAATGGCATTTCTCCCAGGTAAATTCTTTCTGAAAGCAACACTGTATATTACAGACAAAACAAACAAAAAAATATGCCCTTCCTGACTTGCAAATTGGTCCAGCGTATTCATTGATCAGAAGAAGCCCCTGATCTTGGTCTGGCAGACAAATTTTCGTTACCGCTCAACCTGAGCACAAATCTTCTAAAATTGCCTTGAAAATGTCTTCTTCCCTTTTCAGTTAATCAAAGCTGCTTATCCAAATTATTAATCTAGAGGATTTAAAAAGATACGTTTTCAACTGAATTTTGTTAAGCTATCATAACCTGGGTGAAAAGATATTAAAAGATCCAGATTTAATTTTAAAAAAAGCTGCTAATCCATATTATTAATCTAGAGGATATTAAAAGATACGTTTTCAATTGGATTTTGTAAAGCTATCGAAATCTGGATCTAAAGACATGAAAAAGTCCCAGATTTAATCAAAACCGATTACCCAAATTATTAATCTAGAGGATTTTAAGATACATTTTCAACTGAATTTTGTCAAGCTATCGAAACCTGAGTGTAAAGACATTGAAAAGACCCAGATTTAATATAAAAAAGCTGCTTATCCATATTGTTAACTTAGAGGATTTTAAAAGATACATTTTCAATTGGATTTTGTCAAGCTATCGAAATCTGGATCTAAAGACATGAAAAGTCCCAGATTTAATCAAAACTGATTATTCAAATTATTAATGTAGAGGATTTTAAGATACATTTTCAACTGAATTTTGTCAAGCTATCGAAACCTGAGTGTAAAGACATTGAAAAGACCCAGATGTAATAATTAAAAAACCCTGCTTATCCATATTATTAATCTAGAGGATTTTAAAAGATACATTTTCAATTGGATTTTGTCAAGCTATCGAAATCTGGATCTAAAGACATGAAAAAGTCCCAGATTTAATCAAAACCGATTACCCAAATTATTAATCTAGAGGATTTTAAGATACATTTTCAACTGAATTTTGTCAAGCTATCATAACTTGGGTGTAAAGATATTAAAAAAACCCAGATTTAAAAAAAATTAAAAAAAAGCTGCTTATCCATATTGTTAATTTAGAGGATTTTAAAAGATACTTTTTCAATTGGATTTTGTAAAGCTATCGAAATCTGGATCTAAAGACATGAAAAAGTCCCAGATTTAATCAAAACCGATTACCCAAATTATTAATCTAGAGGATTTTAAGATACATTTTCAACTGAATTTTGTCAAGCTATCGAAACCTGAGTGTAAAGATATTGAAAAGACCCAGATTTAATATAAAAAAGCTGCTTATCCATATTGTTAACTTAGAGGATTTTAAAAGATACATTTTCAATTGGATTTTGTCAAGCTATCGAAATCTGGATCTAAAGACATGAAAAGTCCCAGATTTAATCAAAACTGATTATCCAAATTATTAATGTAGAGGATTATAAGATACATTTTCAACTGAATTTTGTCAAGCTATCGAAACCTGAGTGTAAAGACATTGAAAAGACCCAGATTTAATAATTAAAAAACCCTGCTTATCCATATTATTAATCTAGAGGATTTTAAAAGATACGTTTTCAATTGGATTTTGTAAAGCTATCGAAATCTGGATCTAAAGACATGAAAAAGTCCCAGATTTAATCAAAACTGATTATCCAAATTATTAATCTAGAGGATTTTAAGATACATTTTCAACTGAATTTTGTCAAGCTATCGAAACCTGAGTGTAAAGACATTGAAAAGACCCAGATTTAATATTTAAAAGCTGCTTATCCATATTATTAATCTAGAGGATTTTAAAAGATACATTTTCAATTGGATTTTGTAAAGCTATTGAAATCTGGATCTAAAGACATTAAAAGACCCAGATTTAGGCTGTGAAACCTTCGAGTCTCTCTGCAATTTACAAAACCTTCCTTTCTAATCCCTAAAAACCAACATTCAGAAAAGATGGAGAATTACACATTAAATTCGTATTTTTATGCCAGAACAGAAAGTGTTGAGAAGTGGAATTGGAGGGCGAGAGAAGCAACCCCTTGAGTCCATCTCCAGTCCATAGACGAAGCGAATCTTAAGAGTCCCCCAAGAGCTGGGTCTAGGATTTTTGTATTCAAAAGCTTCCAGATGTCATTCGAGCTCGTGCAAAGAGCTTGGATGAAGCCCTTACCTGTGTCGCCTCTTCTTTCGCTTCTTGCTTTGACTTAAAGAAGATTTGGAGATCTTTCGGTCAATGGAAGAAACCTCTTCGGAGTCTGCAAGGAGGGTGAAAAATAGCACAGGTTAAGTTCTACCCCTCAGTCTCTCTTTTTGCCAGTTTTTGGCTCTAGGCTGCAAGATCTTCCGGGTTTCTCTTCCCTAAATGTTTATTCCATCTTTCTCTTTGTATCCACTTCCAGGATTCCTTTACTTTCAATTTTATCAATCGATAATTGGTAAAATTGTCTATTTAGCTACTCCAGCCTTTCTCTATAATATTCTATTTATTTAAACATTTATTTTTGTGCTTTCCTATATTTAAAAAAAAATTGAAATAAAGCTAATTTCTCAGAAAACAGCTCCAAGAATGTTGTCGCACGTCATAATGTCATATATTTATAGCGTTGGATTCCAGATTTTTAAAAATAATCATAACAAAATAAAGATGTCAATGCAAGAACCCTTTAAAACTCTAATGACAAAAATTTTAAAAATATCGAATCTTCTAAATCTACATCAGGGACTGAACAGAAACAAGCTGGACTGTCCCTCCCCAGCTCCTCTCTCAAATTTCCCATATCAGCAAAGGTCAGAAAGTGCTCCTTCCAATTTGCACCCTATTTTCATTTCCTACCTGAGCTGGCCGTCTGGCTGCAGTCGGCTCGCCCCAGGGGTTGCAGGTGCAAGCCGGGGGGCTCCCTCAGCACCTCCAGGTAGCCTCCAGGCTGCCGGTAGAAGCCCGGCATGGCCCCTGCCCCCAGCAGCCCCATGCCCACCCCCGCGGGGCCCAGCAGCGCAGTGCCTGGTGGCAGGGGCTGTTTGCAGGGCGGCTCCTTGTTCAAGCCCAGGATCTCCTGGATGCCGAAGCCGGTGCAGCGGGGTGGGTTGGGAGGACTGCTGCCGGCACCATCACCCTCTCTGCCCGGCATGGTCGGGAAGGATAACTGTAGCCTCCGGCAAAGCTCCAGAGCCCTTATATCCCAGCAGAGGGGTGGGAGGCGGCAGCCAATCGGAGGAGCAAAGGGGGGGCCACCCCCAGGAAAGATGGAGCCGATCTGGTCCCTAGTAGCCAAGCCAAAGACAGCAATTTCGTTGAGATCATTTGTACGGAAGAGTTTTCACGGCATAAACCACTAGAATAGTAACTGGAGTCATCCAAAGATTCCACAATCACTATTCATGAGCTATGATAGAATTTTATTATGAGATGGCAATAATTTAAGGACATTAAAGTAAAAGGGAGAATTATCCTTCCAATTGTGAAGAATCAATTTCAAAGCAACTGAGATTAGGAAATCAACGAATAAAGCTTGAATGCCAGATCAATTTGTTGCCAATGATATCGATTTTTCCAGTGATATTTCCTTCTCAATAGCTAGAAAATTAAACACCAACTGCTTTTAAGAAGCGATCCCATTCCTCAATGTCATTCCCTCCCTTTTAAACTTTTTTTGTTTTTGTTTTTTTTAAAAAGATGTATTTATTAACTTTCCCGCTCCCTTTTATCCTCAAGCGTATGTTTGTACCTGTAACTTGTCTAATAAATGTTCACACCTCCCCTCCTTTTTTTTTTTTCCTTTTTAATTTAATTTCCTTTTTAATTACTATTTTAACATTGTAAACTGGCCAGATGTCTCGATGGTTGGTATATTAAAACTTAATAAACTTGAAACTTGATTTCCAAATAATGTGTCTAAAAGGCAGGTTGGTTCTGAAATCTGCAGTATTGTAGAAATCTCGGACCACAGAGACATGATTGTAAAGTACCAGCAAAGATCATTTGATTCACCAATCTCAATCATTTGGGTTCTCATACAGAAGTGGATCTGATTTTTTTTTTTAAATAATTTTTTAGAATGAAGAAGCAGAGAAGTTTGGCGCAGCAGCTAATTGAAGTCAAGAAAAGGTCTAGAAATCCTTAGGGAGAACCTTAATATCTAACTTTATTTTGTTTAAATAAATTAAGCAGATGAAACCAATTGTAAAACGGGGAGTCAGGAAGTTGGAATTCTTGTTGAAGTGCAGATAAAGTTGTGGGTTTTTTAAAATTTATTTATTAATTTTCAGAAATACAATTCAAGATAATACTTGTACAGAAAGCTTTTAAGTCAAGAAATCTAGTAATAATAAAATAAGTTCAAAGAAATTAATTTAAACTTAATTCAGCTCAAGTCCTCAAAAGATCCAAAATGTAATATATAAACGGAAATACTAGGAAATAATAACTAAGGAAAAATGATGCAAGTTTAGCTGATATGGGCATCTAAATCCATTCTATACTCCTCCTTTCTTTTCCTTCTAAGCCGAGATAGAGAGAGGAAAGAAGTCAGTTGGTAGGGCTCAAAGAAAACATATTTTTGAGAGTTATAATGTATAATACATTTGCAAGGATAACAAAGGTAAAAAGTTGCTCCTGGTTTTAACATGAGAAATTCTTTTCTTCGCTTTTGTGTGTCCCTAGCCATTTGTATCTTAAGTCCCAAGAATTTTTTTGATTGATTTTTAAAGAAAAGTCTCAAAATCCAATTTTTATCCATTGATAAAGCTAAAGTTGCTACCAATGTTGCAGGAGTAGCCATTTCTCTATCTGATAAATCCAATAAAGCTGATACATCTATTGGTCCTTGGCTATTTTCCTGTTGTTGAGATAAATTTTTCTTGGGTAAATAATATACCTGTGCAAGTGGAGGTAATGAAGTTTCAGGAACTTCAAATATTTCCATCAAGTATCGTTTTAACATCTCACGAGGAGTAATTGTTGTAATTCTTGGAAAATTCTTGGAAAATTAATCAGTCTGATATTATTACTTCTTGAAAAGTTTTTGAATGTCTCAATCTTCCTTCTTAAATTCACATTGTCTTTAATTAAAGTTTCTTGAAGTTGTTTAGAAGATTTTAATTTGTTTTTTATACTATCTACAGATAACTTAGAGTCACCAATATCTTGCTTTATCAAAGTAATTTCTTTTTCATGATCTATGAACCTCCTCTCCACTTACACCTGCTGAATATTCATTGTCTTCACCAAATTGGCTACCAGGTCCCACAAAGCGTCCAAAGTAACTTCTTGGGGTTTAACTATAATAGGATGTTGCAAATGTGAATGTAAAAGGTTATGCTCACCAGCCGGGAACTCTCCTCCACCTCCACATGCCTGAGTAGGTCCAGTTTCTGTTGGTACAGCAGCCCCGTTCATACTCAGGCTCTCCTGGAAAACCTGTGAGCCCGAGTCGGCTTCCCCCACACAGCTCCGCGAAGCCTCCAGGGGAGAACGCATGCCGACTTCCGGTAGGCTCTCAACCTCTGGGGAGCTGGTTGCTCGGGGATGCAAAGGAGGAGGTCTGACGTCGGGGCTCAATGTGGTCTCCAAACTTCACCGAGATGCCTCCAATCCGTTTGCCTGGAGTGTCTCTAGTTGAGATGTCCCCGACGTTGTCATAATGCCCTGCATTCGCCTCAGCAGCGCTTCAATATTACCGGAGGTAGGTGTTCCGGAGCGCTGTGAGGCTCCTTCCCCTCCGTTTCGGCATAATCGAGAATTTTTTTTTAAGGAAATGCTCCAAAAATGAGCTAGCAATTGTAGTCCGCTCCAGCGTTTGCTCAGCAGCTTGCTTCAGCGGCCATCTTGGATCGGCAAAGTGCAGATAAAGTTTTAAAGTAACTATTGGAACGTAATTGTGAAACATACCATAAACTGTATTCCTTATACCAATAATTCCAATCTATTCATCAGAAGCAAGAATTAAACCAGTTCAGAAGATTCCTGGAGGTGGTTTTAATTTGTTTTGTGTTGGGTTTTTTTTTTCTCTCCATGATTTCACATTCATAAGGGAATTTTGAAAGTTTATTAAACTTTGTCATATCAGCTAATGCTTGAATGGGAAAAACTATATCGGATTCAAGAGTAAGCCAAGTAGGGATTAAGTCTGAATGTTCCTCTAAGTTAATGGTAAACCATTGAGATCCTTGATTTAAAATGAATGCTGATGATAATTAGGGAGATTTGGAAAGTTTACTCCCCCCTAATTCTTTTTGGAGTTTTAGAATTCTATCTGCTATTCTTGGGGGCTTTTTATTTCAAAGATAGTCAAATAAAATTCTATCAACTTTTTTACAGAATGTTTTTTGACATTTAATTGGAAGCATACTTAATAAGAAGTTTGCTTTAGGGGCAAGAGACATTTTAATAATGTCCAGTCTTCCCCACTAGCTAAGGGACTGAGGAGACCTCTGTGAGACTTCTTTTAAGGAGTTGAATAATGAATCACACTTGTTTTTGATCGTTTCTAATAATAATAATAACAGTTTATATACCGCAGGACCGTGAAGTTCTATGCGGTTTACAATGATTATAAATGTTACAGATTGAGTAGAATTAACAGTTAATATCTATTGATTAACAGCTCTAGAGATCAGTTATTGTGGGAGAGATGATCAACCAAAGTACATGCCCAAGTATTTAATGAAGAAGGATTGAATCTTGAATGGGGAATTGGTTAAATCTGTTAATGACATAAGGTCATTTAGGAGTAGACATTCCTAGCTGATTTTCTAACTTGAATATTTGAGAAGGATTCAATAAATATGTGGTATTGCTGGAGTAGCACAAAACCGATTTATTTTTAGATCTGCAATTCATCAAGTTGCTAGGACACGAGCATGAGTCGATGGTACCCAACAAATAAACATTGAGCTTGGATCCGTTTATAACAGCAAGTCATCAGCACAGAATGATCATTTCTTTATTGCCTCTGTCATTTTAAAACCATGTCTATTGACAAGGGTTCAATCGCCATATTGAATAAGAGACACAGAGAAGGTGTGGGACAACATATTAGACAGAGAATTTTTACTATATTTATAAAATATGATCCAAAAACCACTGAAAAGTTCTCAGCCCAACTATGAAGAGAATGAAATGAAAAGTGTCAAGAAAAGTGTTGTAAGTTTAATGGCTCCACATCCTTCTCTTCTTAATTGGGTTGAGAACTGAAAATCTTTCAGCAGCTCCTGTAATGGAAAAGTTTTGATAGCAGATTGAATTTCTGGAATTTCAATAGGGGATTCTAATGATTCTTTTTGTTTTGTATTTATGGAAGGATGCACAAATTTGGTGAGGAACAGCTCAGTATCAGATGGAAGATGGTAAATTGGATCCATATAATTGTTTATAAAAATGTTGAAAATAATTTGCAATATATGAATCAGAATAAAGTATCTTATTGTTTGATTCAATTGTGGATGTTACTCTATTATCTTTACGTTTGCCTTTTAAGTGTCTTCCTCTTTTGATTATACAGTACTGTAATCTGACAACCAAATCTCCAATCTACTGATTATGACCCCAGACTACAAAACATTTAGAAAAGAAATAAAGACCCTACCTTTCAAGAAATTCCTGCAAACGACTTAATACCCCTTGCCACTCCCAATACCACTTGCCAATACCTTCCCAATTCCCCAAAGCAACCTTATCCACTATTTATCTCCTCTAGAAATTACCAAATATCTTCTGCTTGTAATACATTTTTTGTAATTCTTTTGTAATCCGCCTTGAACCGCAAGGCAATGGCGGAATAGAATTCTCTAATGTAATGTAATAGTAAATGGTCCTATTGAAGTTATTTGTTCACTTGTTTATTTTGATAGGATAGAATTATATTGTCTTCTCAGATTACAAAGAGATTGAAATGTTAGGTAGTTTGATGAGGAAGTATATTCTTTTTCAAAATTTTTAATCTAATTTTCAAAATTATTTAATAAGGCACACGGCTGTTTTTATAAAACGCAAAAAAACAGGTAAACCAACCCCACGTAAAACAATACAGCCAAAGAAACCAAGGGCTCATTTTACTAAGATGCGCTAGCATTTTTAGCGCACGCAGGAAATTACTGTGCGTTACGCTTAACGTCTAGCACACACTATTCCGCATGTTAAAGCCCTAACGCGGCTTAGTAAAAGGAGCCCCAAGTGGGGAGTGGGACTGTACACATCAACCTTGGAAATGCTGTAGCACTCTGAGTTTGTGTCTTGTGCGCCTACACATGCGATGTTGGAGTGAAAGCTTTGAAAAATAGACTACGTGGTGGTGGTGCTCAAAGAAGCTCGTATAACTCTGAAACAAAGAGCTTCTTTGAGCACCCCCACATAGTCTATTTTTTGAGGTTTTCACTCCAACATTGCATGTGTAGGCGCTGAAGACACAAACTCGGAGTGCTACAGTGACATCTAGTGGACTGACTTCTTCATCCCTGAGGCAGGCCTCTGATTGGAGGCCAAAACACGGACCGTGTCAGGTCCCCAAAGACTAAGGACATTTTATCCTTGTATATATGTATTTATATGTGCTCTGTGTTTATTTGAATCTACATTAATAAAGGTTGTTATTTCCAAGGTTGATGTGTACAGTTCTACTCCCCACTTGGTTTCTTTGTCTTACGTTGCTGTTTTTGCCATTTGACATAAAAGCTAATAATGGAGCCCCTAATTGTAGCCTTAAAGGCATCCCACCAAGTTGATATTGATGTATCTTCAGGTTTATTATGTTGATCATAATTATTAATAGCTATAATTATATTGTCTTTAAAGTCTGGTTCATTGATTAAATTTGATGGAAATTTCCATTAGTATGAGTTAAAATATGAATGTGTTAGATCTAATCCCTGAGACCGGATAGCATCCATCCGAGGGTAATCAAGGAACTGAAAGGGGTTATAGCTGAAATGCTCCATAAGAACATAAGAAGTGCCTCTGCTGGGTCAGACCAGAGGTCCATCGTGCCTAGCAGTCATAGTAACATAGTAACATAGTAGATGACGGCAGATAAAGACCCGAATGGTCCATCCAGTCTGCCCAACCTGATTCAATTTAAATTTTTTTTTTTTTTTTTTTTTTCTTCTTAGCTATTTCTGGGCGAGAATCCAAAGCTTTACCCGGTACTGTGCTTGGGTTCCAACTGCCGAAATCTCTGTTAAGACTTACTCCAGCCCATCTACACCCTCCCAGCCATTGAAGCCCTCCCCTGCCCATCCTCCTCCAAACGGCCATACACAGACACAGACCGTACAAGTCTGCCCAGTAACTGGCCTAGTTGTAACAGTCCTCTTGTACAGCAGCCCAATAGGTCCAGGACCTGTGTAGTAGTCCTCTATCTATACCCCTCTATCCCCTTTTCCTTCAGAAAATTGTGCAATCCCTTCTTGAACCCTATTACCATACTCTGTCCTATCACACCCACTGGAAGCTCATTCCAGGTGTCCACCACCCGCTGGGTGAAGAAAAACTTCCTAGCATTGGTTTTCAATCTGTCCCCTTTCAGCTTTTCCGAATGCCCTCTCGTTCTTGTAGTTTTCAAAAGTTTGAAGAATCTGTCCCTCTCCACTTTCTCTATGTCCTTCATGATCTTGTAAGTCTCTATTATATCCCCTCTAATCCTCCTCTTCTCCAGAGAAAAGAGCCCCAGTTTCTCCAGTCTCTCCGTGTATGAAAGGTTTTCCATACCTTTTATCAAACGCGTCACTCTCTTCTGAACTCTCTCGAGAATTACCATATCCTTCTTAAGGTATGGCGACCAATATTGAACGCAGTACTCCAGATGCGGATGCACCATCGCCTGATACAACTAATAGCCAATCTGTCGATCCGATCTTCAAGAAAGATTTGAGGGGAGATCCGGGAAACTACAGACCGGTGAGCCTGACTTCGGGAAAAATATTAGAGGCGCTGATAAAGGACCGTATCATCAATCACCTTGACGGACACAAACTGATGAGGACCAGCCAGCATGGCTTCAGCAAAGGAAGATCTTGCTTGACAAACTTACTGCACTTCTTTGAGGGAATAAATAGGCAGATAGACAAGGGTGACCCGGTCAACATCATATATCTAGATTTTCATAAGGTGTTCGACAAGGTCCCGCATGAACGTCTACTTTGAAAAATTGCGAGCCATGGAATCAAGGGTGATATCTCACGTGGATTAAAAACTGGCTGGCAGATAGGAAACAGAGAGTGGGGATAAATGGACAATACTCGGACTAGAAAAACATTACGAGTGGAGTGTCGCAGGGTTCAGTGCTTGGGCCAGTGCTCTTCAACATATTTATAAACGACCTAGAAATTGGCATGACGAGTGAGGTGATTAAACTTGCAGACAATACAAAGTTATTCAGAGTAGTGAGGACACAGAAGGATTGTGAAGACCTACAATGAGACATAAACACACTCGAGGAATGGGCCGCGAAATGGCTAATGAGGTTCAACGTGAATAAGTGCAAGGTGATGCATATCGGTAACAAAAATCATATGCACGAATACAGGATGTCCTGTGCTATACTCAGAGAGAGTCCCCAGGAAAGAGATGTGGGAGTACTTGTAGACAAGTCAATGAAGTTGTCTGCGCAATGTGCAGCGGTGGCGAAAAGGACAAACAGAATGTTAGGAAGGATTAAGAAGGGGATTACAAACAGATTGGAGGTTATCATGCTGCTGTACCGGGCTATGGTACACCCCCACCTGGAATACTGCGTCCACCACTGGTCACCGTACATGAAAAAGGACATAGTACTTCTCAAAAGGGTCCAGAGAAGAGCGACTAAAATGGTTAAGGGACTGGAGGAGTTGCCGTACATTGAGAGGCTAGAGAAACTGGGCCTCATCTTCCTTGAAAAGAAGAGACTGAGAAGGGACATGGTCGAAACTTTCAAGATATTGAAGGGAATTGACTTAGTAGAGAAAGAAAGATTGTTCACCCTCTCCAAGGTAGAGAGAACGAGAGGGCACTCGCTAAAGTTACAAGGGAATAGATTCCGTACAAACATAAGGAAGTTCTTCTTCACCCAGAGAGTGGTAGAAATCTGGAACACTCTTCCAGAGGCTGTTATAGGGGAAAGCACCCTTCATGGATTCAAGAAAAGGTTAGATAAGTTCCTGCTGGACAAGAACATATGCAGGTAATACTAGACTCAAATAGTGCACTGGTCTTTGACCTAAGGGCTGCTGCGTGAGCGGACTGCTGGGCAAGATGGACCACTGGTCTCACCCAGCAGTGGAAAATCTTATGTTCTTATGTTCCCTGATGTAAATTTAACCAGTCACTTTTTGCATAATTGAAATCAATGTTGAGGTAATTATCAACTGTTTGCACACCCAAAGTGGGGCTTAGCTGTGCCTCACTAGGGAGTTTCCTGTGATAGACCCTCCGGGCATACCAGTTGTGAGTTGCCTTTTTTCAGCCCTATATTGGGTCAGCACTCTGTAGAGGGAGTGGAATTTTTTCCTAAACCCATGAAGCCTTTGAGGATTTTTCTCCAACCCTCGTTTATGCCATTGTTATTTGGCTTATGTTAACTAGTGTTGCCTTTTTGGTCTCTGGGAGTCTACAGCACCTGCCAGGAGTTCTGTTTGCATTTATATTTAGGAGCAGGCTCTTTTGTTTATGTAATTGAAATCACCCATTATTATACTGTCGCCCAATTCTCCAGCTTTCCTAATCTCTGTAAACATTTCTTCATCTTAGACCACTGTTTTTCAACTTCCCTTATGTCCTCCCATCCTAACAGCTCTTTCTTCAGGTATGCTCCCATTTTACTAAAGTCCATAGGTTTGAAATCTAGGACTCTGAGTTTTGTGTGGCCGTCCTCCACTTTAGCTGTTATATCAAGCCAAACTATTTGATGATTGCTATTTCCCAGATGGGCAGATTTGAACATTAGAGATACTCCCCCAATTTGTGAGGACCAGATCTAGTATTGCTTTTTCCCTCATGGGTTCCGTCACCATTTGTCTGAGCACAGCCTCTTGAAAGGCATCCACAACCTCCTACTTCTTTCCGATTCTGCAGATGGAACTTTACAGTCCTCATCCAGCAGATTGAAGTCATCCAACAGCAGCACCTCCTCTTTCTTTCTGAACTTTTGGATATCTGTAATCAGATCTTTATAAATTTGCTGTGATTGAGTCGGAGATCTGTAGACTACACTCACATAGATAGAAGTTTAATCTTCTCTTTTCAAAGCGATCCATATCGCATCTTCCTCTCCCCAGGTCCCCTGCATTTCAGTCGCTTTGATATCGATCTTTACATAGAGAGCTACTCCTTCACCTCTTTGACCATCTCTGTCCTTCCTAAAAAGATTATATCCCAGTATGTTTGCATCCCATCCATGGGAGTCACTAAACCATGTCTCTGTGATAGCGACAATATCTAGATCTGCCTCTAACATCAGGGCTTGCAGATCATGAACTTTGTTGCTTAGACTGTGAGCATTTGTGGTCATCGCTTTCCAGCTATTTTTCGGCGGTAATCTCCTTTTTCGTATAGATTTTTGTTTCGTTTCATTTTCCGTTGCAATGCTAAGAAATGAGTTGCTGACATTGTTTATGTCGCAATCTTTACTATTATCACATCTTTTCTTTTGCCGGTGGTGGTCTCTATAATTGTCCTTCGTACATACACCACCCCCACCTTCTACTTTAAATGCCTAGAAACATATTGTCTAAATTTCTCTGCAAGGTTTCTTTTTCCTGCTGTAGTAATATGTAGCCCATCAGTGCAATATAGTTTCTTGTCCTTCCATGTATTTCCCCATCCTCCTATGTACCTGAAGCCTTCTTGATGACACCAGGCTCTGAGCCATCTATTAAAGTCCTCTGTGTTTTTCACTCTTTGCTCTCCCTTTCCATATGCAGGCAGTATTTCAGAAAAAGCTAAAGTCTTTACAAAAGGTTTCACGCCCTCACCAAGCTCCCGAAAAGCTTTCTGTGCTGCAAGTGTGGAGTTGTTGGCCAGGTCATTTGTTCCCAGATGGATAACAACATCAGTGTTAAAATCCTTAGTTTCTTCCTTAATTATAGTCAGTATTTGCCTGGAACTCCTGGTAGCTGAGGATCCTGGAAGACATTTCACTATTTTGGTCTCCTCGCCCTGTGTTCCAAGGTTAATGCCTCTGATGATGGAATCCCCCAACAGTAATAGTTTTCTGTTTTTGGCTTTTTTATTTGTACTTAGGGTGCTCTTGTTCTCTTGAGTTTCCTTCATTGGTTCCAGTCCCACCTCCCTTCTGTTTTCCTGAGTATCGCAGTGCACTAGTGGAGCGAAGGAATTCTGTAGAGGTAATATTAGTGAAGGTGGATGTTTCTGTGTTACATGTCGCAGTCTTCCTGAGCCTACTGTGACCCATTTATTCCTGGGCTGTTTTATTCTTTGAGGTAGAGGTGGTAAGTTGGTATGATTTTGTGGAGTGATGGAAGCTGCTTTAATTATATTCAATTCCTGTTTAAGTTTGCAGAGCTCCTCCTTAATACTGGCAAGTTGAAGACAGATGGGGCAAGCCTTAAGCCTCCAAATAGTATGTCTTGGAATTAAAGCACCACAGTGATTGCATAGAATAAAGGTCATCTTGATTGGTTGTGAAGCAAATTGATTTGAGAAGTCTTGATTATTTGGTTCTCTATATATGAGCAGTGATCCCTGGGGTGGGTAGGACTATAAGTCTTACCCTTTTTAGAAACATAGAAACATGACGGCAGATAAAGGCCAAATGGCCCATCCAGTCTGCCCATCCACAGAAACCATTATCTCTTTCTCTCTCTGAGAGATCCCACATGCCTATCCCAGGCCCTCTTGAATTCAGACACAGTCTCTGTTTCCACCATCTCTTCTGGGAGACTGTTCCACACATCTACCACCCTTTCCGTAAAAAAGTATTTCCTCAGATTACTCCAGAGCCTATCACCTCTTAACTTCATCCTATGCCTCTCATTGCAGAGTTTCCTTTCAAATGAAAGAGACTAGACTCATGCGCATTTACATCCCATAGCTATTTAAACGACTCTATCATATCTCCCCTCTCCCGCCTTTCCTCCAAAGTATACAGATTTAGATCATATGCCTTATGATGAAGACCACTTACCATTATAGTAGCCTTCCTCTGGACCGACTCCATCCTTTTTATATCTTCTTGAAGGTGAGGTCTCCAGAATTGTACACAATATTCTAAATGACATCTCACCAGTGTCTTATTCAGGGACATAAATACCTCCTTTTTCCTACTGGCCATACCTCTCCCTATGCAACCTGGCATCCTTCTAGCTTTCGCCATCATCTTTTCAACCTAGCCACCTTAAGATCATCACATACAATCATACCCAAGTCTTATTCTTCCGTGGTGCACATAAGCTCTTCACCCCCTAAACTGCACCATTCCCTTAGGTTTTTGCAGCCCAAATACATGACCTTTCATTTCTTAGCATTAAATTTTAGCTGCCAAATTTCAGACCATTCTTCAAGCTTCGCTAGGTCTTTCTTCATGTTATCCATACCATCTTGAGTGACTACTCTATTGCAAATTTTGGTATCATCCGCAAAGAGGCAAATCTTACCCAACAACCCTTCAGCAACATCATGAAAATGTTAAAAAGAACAGGCCCAAGAACAGAACCTTGAGGCACACCACTGGTAACATCCCTTTCCTCAGAGCGATCTCCATTAGTCACTACCCTCTGTTGCCTTCCACTCAACCAGTTCCTAACCCAGCCCGTCACTTTGGGACCCATACACTGAGAAAAGTTTGTCATCTGTTCCATCAAGATCATTTTGCAGTATTGGTTCAAACCATTATCTTGGCACAGCTAGATTATTGTAATTCCATTTATGTGGGATTAAGCAAAGGAAATGAGAAACGGATGCAATCGATTCAAAATGCTGCAGCCATTCTGAATTTTGGAAAGAAAAAATTTGATAATGTGTCACCTCTGTTGAGGAAATTACATTGGCTTCCATTTCAATTGAGAGTTCAATTTATACTTGTCCCTCAATATTTGCAGGGCTTAGGGGCAGAGCCCACCTGCGAATATTAAAAAAACTGCAAATAATATTCGGGCTGGTTCTGATCTACCCCGCCTTCCCCTAGAATCTCGGACCTTACCTTAAGCTCTCTGAGACTCCCCGGAGCCTTACCTGATGATCTAGCGGGCTTTCGGGGCAGGAGCGATCTTCCTACGGCATCCATTTCCTAAGAGTGATCTGCAAGGGGCAGGAGCGTAGGAAGATCGCTCCTGCCCCAAAAGCCCGCTAGACCATCAGGTAAGGCTCCAGGGAGTCTCAGAGGGCTTTAAAAAAGCCTATAAAATTAAAAACAATTAAAAAAAAAATTGCGAATAACCGAATCCGCGGATACTGAAACCGTGGATTTGGATGGAGAAGGGTAAATGTGCCTGTATAGTCTTTAAATTTTACATGAACAATTTGTTCCTTTGATGTCTTTATCTCTAAACACAATGAGATGTTCGGGCACGAAAACAACTCATATGTATAAGCTCTCTTTTCCATCATTAAGAGAAATCAAGTACATTAGTAAAATTTCACATTTCTTCCCATACTTACTAACTGCGATATAGAATGGACTACCTCCTCAAATTAGATCATGTTTATCTCTTCAGATCTTTCACAAAACCATAAAACCCACTATATGTTAATGGATCTTTCTTTGTGATCTAATTATGTAAACTGAATCAAGAGGTGATAGGCTCAGGAGTAATCTAAGGAAATATTTTTTTACATATAGGTTGGTACATGTGTGGAACAGTCTTCCAGAAGAGGTTGTGGAGACAGAGACTGTGTCTGAATTCAAGAAAGCCTGGGATAGGCACATGGGATCTTTTAGAGAGAGGAAGAGATAATGGTTAATGTGGATTGGCAGACTAGATGGGCCATTTCCGTTATCTGCCATCATGTTTCTATGTTTTAATGAGCTCCTATTTTTAGGAAATCATTCGGTATATAAGACTAAGAACTGGATTAGATTAGATTAGAAAGATGTTAGGGTGCATAGGAAGAGGTATGGCCAGTAGGAAAAAGGAGGTATTTATGTCCCTGAATAAGACACTGGCGAGATGTCATTTAGAATATTGTGTACAATTCTGGAGACCTCACCTTCAAGAAGATACAAAAAGGATGGAGCTGGTCCAGAGGAAGGCTACTAAAATGGTGTGTGGTCTGAATTCGAGAAAGCGTGGGATAGGCATGTGGGATCTCTTAGAGACAGGTTACTGCGGATGGGCCATTTGGCCTTTATCTGTCATTATGTTTCTATGCGCTCCTATTTTTAGGAGATGATTCGGTATATAAGACTAATAATTAGATTAGATTAGAAGGATGCTAGGTTGCATTGGAAGAGGTATGGCCAAGTGTGCTTTTGAGTAATAACCTCTATCTTGTAATTCTTACTTCTTCTACACTCTTTCCACTTCCAGACTCTTTTTTTCTAAAGAGGACCTTCTCCTTCCCCCTCCTAGTGTTCTTCCCTTTTTTATGTCTTCTTTTCCTGTAATTATTGTATTTCATCAAAACTTTCCTATTCTTTTTTTTTTTTTTTTTTAATATATTTTTATTGTAGGAACAAATCACAAGAGACACAATCAGCAACCAAGCCAAAAGGGAATAACACTGTAGAAACAATAATACAGATAAGCAATACAGCTAGGCAAGAGATCAAACAATCAAACAAAGCTCTCTCATGAAAGTCCATAATTTTAATTTTTTAAACAGAACAGCAAAAAAACAGACCTCCCACCCTCCCACCTCCCCAAACCCGCCCCCCCCCCCTGCATCCTCAGAAACCGACCCAGCTTAGAACGAGTTCCAGCACTCCAGATAAGCCACTGATTGCCAGCTAGTGGCACCCTTCTTGCGTTGCCTTTCCCAGACCGCCATCTGGGACATACTAGCTCTCCATTGTTGGAACGTAGGACACACACTCCCTACCCAGTGCTGCAAGATAAGCTTCTTAGCGAGCCCTAGAGCCAATAACACAAAGCGTTGCAAAGGCGCACTAATACCAGCCTCAGCCAGGGGACCCGTGACACCAAGCAGCAGAGTCTTGTACGACCACTCCAAGGAGCGCCCAAAACATCCTCCACCTCTCGAAGCACACGCACCCACAACGACCCCACTAAAGAGCATTCCAAAAGTGATGCACCAGCGTCCCCTTAAGAGCAGGGCACCGGGTACAAAAGGCATCAGGCTACAGACCCATAGCGTGTCCGGCACAGCGGGTTATATACGCCCTATGCAAGATCTTAAGATGAATTTCATGTAAAGCAACGTTAGGAGTCGCCCCAGCACCGTCCACAAAACACTGAGACAACTCATCGACCGTGACCTCCTCTCCCAACTCAGAGCTCCATCCCTCTGCCATCCGTGACAAAAAAACCTCAGCAGGTTTCCAATCTCTCCCTAGCTTGTACCAAGCCGATAGCGAATTAAATTCAAGCAAGAGGGAAAGGAAAGCCCTGTCCAACGGGGAAAAAGTGGGCAACTGCCCGGACGGAAGCGAAGAACAATAACTACGTAGTTGTAGATAGAACAGTACAGACCCTGACCTCCACGCCCAGTGATCCTGACAGGCAAGAAAACCCGGCAGTCACCCCGAACCCAACTCTATAAGCTGGCCAACAAACCGACACCCGGACTGACTAGCCCGCGCAAAGAAAACATGCTTACCCGCAGGGAAGGCAGGGTTAGCCACGAACTCCAAGAATGGAGAGGGGCCCGACGAGCCCCCCAGTTCCCTGCGCCACCAACCCCAAGCGTTGCGCAAAGGTCGTAACAGGGAAGCACAAGAGCCAGCCCCGGGTCTCAAGATATTAAACACCGACACCGGAGCTGCCAACAAGGACCAAAACCCCGGCAGGGCAAACTTGGTCTCACCCGTGTAAGCTTCATGCACCCAGCGAAGCAGAGCCGCCACGTTATAAAGACGAAGATCTGGGAGATTTACACCTCCCTGAGACCGCTCTCTAATAAGCTTATGGTAACCAATTCGCGCCCTTCTAGATCGCCATATGAAAGAAGAAACAATACCTTTATAAATCTTAATATCTCTACAAGTGACCCACATAGGCACCATTTGCAGAGGATAGAGCAACTTTGGCAAGAGGACCATCTTAATAAGAGCAATACGACCGAGAAAAGAAATCGGAAAGTCCATCCACCTCTTACAAAGCGCTCTAACCGCATCCAGTTTTTCCAGCACATTTTTCCTATAGACCACCCGAGGGTCCGCATGTAGAAACACTCCCAGGTATTTATGCGTGCCCCCAGACCATTTTAGTGGAAAGGAAGGATCATGATGTGCCGCGCACTGTGAGTGGACCGCTAAAGCTTCCGACTTTTCAAAATTAATACTCAGACCTGAGAACGTACCAAATTGTTGGATAAGCTGAATTAGCACAGGCACTCCCGTAGATACATCCCCCCAAAATATAAGCATATCGTCAGCAAATAGATTGATTTTAAATTCTTGCGTCCCCATTTGTATACCCCGAAGTTCTTTAATATGCCTGATCTTAGCTGCTAGAGGTTCAAGGGCCAGCACGAACAGCATGGGAGAGAGCGGGCATCCCTGACGCGTACCCCGAGCCAGGGGAAAGGAGGCGGTGAGCGTCCCATTCACCAAAATCTGTGCAGTCGGCTGCTCGTAAAGCGAATGGATCCCGGCCAAAAAGCTCCCCATAAGACCCATCTGAGGTAGAATCCAAAACAAATAATCCCAGAGAACCTTATCAAATGCCTTTTCCGCATCCAGACTGACAATAAGGGCATTCTCCTGACCCGGTTGTTCCCGTATCAGTGCAGGGTTCTGCAACACAGAAAGTGCTCGTAAGACATTAGCAGAAGAATACCAACCTGGGACAAAACCGGCCTGGACCGGATGAACCAGAATGGGCAAAACCTGGCCAAGGCGCGCAGCCATAAGGGCCGCAAAAAGCTTGATATCTTGATTCAACAGAGATATAGGCCGATAAGACCCCAGCTGGTCCTCCGCTCTCCCCGGCTTCGGTAACACAACAATATGAGCATGAGTAAGTCGATGCGGAGGCAAACCCCCCTCACATAAGGCCTGACATAGAGCCTGAAAGGGACCAATAACCCAATCCCCAAGCAGTTTGTAGTATTCAGGACCCAGGCCATCGGGGCCCGGTGCTTTCGCAAGCTTTAAAGTCCGTATAGCTCTCTGAATCTCAATTCCCTGCACCGGAGCGTTAAGCGCATCTCTCTGGGCCTAGGTCAAAGCAGGAAGAGGAAGGCCACGAAAAAACTCTGCTCTCTGCTCAGTGTCACAGCTCCCCCGATCATAGAGAGCCTGATAAAACTGTACAAAGCTCTGTTGGATAGCAGCGGGCGAAGTTGCCTCAGAGCCATCAGGAGCCCAAACTTTGGGAATATGACGCCTGCGGGCCTTGTGATTAACCAAGGAGGCCAACAGTTTCCCTGCCTTATTTCCCCACCTATGTAAACGGTATTTATACAGCTGAATATCCCGTAGGGCCCTCTGCGCCAGTAAATCATTAATTTGACGTCGCAGCTCCATGCATTGGCTCTTGAGGGCTGTGGACCCCTTTCTATGCAACTCCCCCCGCACCAGTCCCAACTGACGGGCCAAATCCATTAGCGCCTTATCTTGTACCTTCCGCTTATGGGAGGTGTAAGCTATAATTTTTCCCCGTAAAACAGCTTTACAGGCCTCCCAAAACACCACCTTGGAAACATCAGAAGAGGAGTTATCGGCTAGATAAGAGTCCCATTGGTCTACCAAGAAAGTGCGGAAGTCATTATCCTCATACAATGTGGGATTCATTCTCCAGCCAGACAAAGTCCTCTGGGGCGCCTGGTGATCAAGAAGCTCCATCCAGACCACATGATGATCGGAAAGTACTCCATCCTCAATCATCACTCTCCGGACTCCAGACAAAAGGGGTGGGGCAACTAACAAGTAGTCCAATCTACTGTGTACTTTATGCACCGGGGAATAATAAGTAAAATCAGATTCGTCTGGATGGAGCGTGCGCCACAGGTCCACAAGGCCCAACTGTGAATTAACAAAGTTGACCCCCTTGTGTTCCCCCTGATGTAAACGAGGCTTTGGAGGCTTACAGTCAATAAGGGGATCAGCAGTAATATTGAAATCCCCACCGAGCACCATTTGGTACTCAGAGAAGGGAGCAAGAGCAGCAACCAAAACAGAAAAGAAACGATGAGAATACACATTAGGGGCGTATATAGAGCAAAAAACATATTTCTTTCCCAGAAACACCCCTGCCCAGATTACATACCGGCCCTCAGAGTCCGAAATCACTTTATGCACAGTACAAGTATGTTTCTTATGGAAAAGCACAGCTACACCTCTCTGTCTGCTATTAAAGGAAGCAAAGACAAGCTCACCCACCCAGTCCCTGCGGAGCTTAGCATGCTCAGAAGCACTGAGGTGTGTCTCTTGAAGAAGCAAAACATCCACCTGTAGTTTCCTACAGTACTGAAGTACCTTACTATGCTTAACAGGAGAGTGCAACCCATCCACATTAAAGCTAGCAACCTTAACTCCAGACATAATAACCAGATATATCCAAAAAGCACAAAGAAGACCAAAGATCATACGGGACGGTAGCACCAGCCTCCCAGCCGAGCCGGCGCTCCGTCCTCTCAGACAAAGAACCAAACTGAATCAGATTCCCAGGATGCAACCCAGTCCCCCAACTACCCATCAACTCAACTGCCAATTCCTTCAAACAAACCCCCCCCCCCCCGCACAATCAAAGTGGCCCGCCCCCCTCCCTCCCAGCAGCCCCACCACCCCTTTCCCCATCCATACTGGCGACCACACCCCCATATCACCAACACCCACTGCAAACAAACACAGATACTCACACTCACCCCTCACCCTCCCCCAATCCCCCCCCACCAAGCAAGTCTAACAGCAAGTACCAGTCTCGTCCATGACCGAAGTGAAATAGAACATTAGAGAACTGAGGACAAGAAGACGTCCCAACCTCTAGACATAAGGTCCAAAAACAAAAGGTCAAAAAGTAGCAAAAGAGAAACCAAGACAGCCAGACCCTCACAGCAAAGGAAGGCATCCAGCTCTCTCGGTCAGGCCAAAGAGAGAGTCTGAAAATGTCTATCAGGTGTCCAAGCCTGCTCTAAAGCCGGCTGGGAGAGGCAGCCCCTCCACAAATATCTTTCCTGCAAGCCGCCAAAGTTCCCCCACCACGTATCTGGAGGCAGTGCAACTATGTCCAAACAAAGAAGCTCCATCCAAAGGGCAGCAAAGTAATCCAGACAGGCAATAATGGTCCTTGTCCTAGATGAAACCACTGGAAAGCACGGGAGGCCCTAAGGCTCACCCCCAGACCAGAACTCTCCTCGTCCTCCGGCAGGAATGCCCCCTGAGAAGCAGGCTCATTACTGAGCAGGGAGGCTCTCAATGAAGCGCTTCAGCTCTTCTGCCTTGGATACCGTAAAGGTGCGGTTCTCATAGGTCAAGCGCACCTTAGCCGGGTAGAGAAAGGTAAATCAAATTCCTCTAGAAACCAGTTGAGAGCAGTAAGGCGTGAAGGTTCTTCTTAGCTCCGCCACTTTAGTAGAGAAATCTTGAAAAATCAATAGCTTAGCGCCCCCATAGAGCAGATGTCGCGCCTTCTTAAACAGGTCAAGCAAGCGAGCCTTAACAGCATAGTTGTGGAAACAGGCCAGCACAGCTCAAGGTCTGCCGTTGCCATCAGAATCACGTCGCTGCCCCACACGATGAACACGCTCCACTACCACAGGGCCCTCAGTGTCTGGCAAACCGAGCTCCTTGGGCAACCATTGTTCAATCAAGTGCCTGAGCTCAGAATCTTTTACAGTCTCCGGGATTCCAATGATTCTAAGGTTCTTTCGACGAGCCCGGTTTTCCTGGTCTTCCACCTTCTCCTCCAGCTGGGAAGCACGGGCCTCCAGAGAGGCAAGCCTGCCATCAGCCACTCCAGCTCTATCTTCCTGGGCTGATAGCCTCTCCTCAACTTGTTGCAGTTGTGCAGCCTGCCCCACCAGGGAATCTTTAAGGTCGTCCATAGAGGCATGCAGCTTGGCCAGTTTTTCATCTAGCAGCTGCGAGAGGTGCCTCATGGAGACCTGCATCACCTCATCCGGGGAGTGGGCCGCCGCAGCGTCTGTCTGGGTCTCCGCCATCTTGCGCACCGGGCTTGCCGGGTTTTCGTCGGCCGCGAAACTTTTGGCGGCATGCTCCACTGCTAATGAGTGCAAGCCGCGTTTCCCCTGCACACCGCCAGTTCCCGGTGCCTAGCAACGGCTGCGCCTCAAAGTTAGTGTCATGTTCCGGTCAGGAATGCGTTAGTAGGGGAGGAAATCGGGGAAAGCAGAGCGGAGCTCAGTGCTCAGACGTCCGATCAGGAACCAGCCATCACGTGACCCCCCCCTATTCTTTTTGTTTTAAGTTCTTAATTTGTCTCAACGATATATCCTTGTAAGTCTCCCCTTTGATAAAGCTTGAAACTTGAGGTATTTATGCCCCTGAATAAGACTCTGGTGAGATGTCATTTAGAATATTGTTTACAATTCTCGAGATCGTACCTCCAAAAAGATATAAAAAGGATGGAATTGGTCCAGAGAAAAGCTACTAAAATGGTGTGTGGTCTGAATTCAAGAAAGCCACAGATAGGCACCTGGAATCTCTTAGCTAGAAGAAGAGATAATGATTACTGCAGATGGGCAGACTGGATGGATTATTTGGCCTTCATCTGCCATCTTCTTTCTATGTTTCTTCATCTTTTTAAACCCTCTTCCTGAGGGAAAGGGTCATATTCTGAGATTGAGAGATTTGTGCTACCTTTTGTGACTTTTATGAACATCTTTATGCCTCCCCATCCACTCATGGCTTACCCAGAGGATTATATGTAGACTAGTCTTTAAGCCCGTTACATTAACGGGTGCTAGAATAGATGTGTCTGTCTGTCTGTCTGTGTTTCTTTATCTCTCTCACCTTGGCCGCGGTCTGTATCCTTCTATCTCCCACCCTCCCCTGAGCAAAGCTGTCTGCCCCCAGGACACACCTCCCCCCCAAAGCAGCCCCCTTTCCCTCTCCCTGTCTCTCCATGGCCCTCTTCTGTCTTCCCCCCCCCCCCGAATAAAGCTGTCTGTCCCCAGCACATCTCTCCCTATCTCCCCATGGCCCCTTCTGTCTCCCCCCAGCACACCCCTCCCCCCCAAAGCAGCCCCCTTTCCCTCTCCCTGTCTCTCCATGGCCCCTTCTGTCTCCCCCCCAGAGCAAAGCTGTCTGTCCCAAGCACACCTCCCCCCCAAAGTAGCCCCCTTTCCCTCTCCCTATCTCTCCGTGGCCCCTTCTGTCTCCTCCCAGAGCAAAGCTGTCCCCAGCACACCTCCCCCCCAAAGCAGCCCCCTTTCCCTCTCCCTATCCATGGCCCCTTCTGTCTCCCCCCAGCACACCCCTCCCCCAAATCAGCCCCTTTCCCTTTCCCTCTCCCCCTGGCTCACGGTATTGATCCCCTTCTTACCCTCCCCTCCATCCCGGCGTCTTGTGGCCTGCTCCTCTTCGAAGCAGCCTGCGATCTTGGTGGCCGGCTTTAGTGAACCTCGCAGGCTGCTCTCCAACTCGGTAGCATGTTCCCTCTGACGCGATCCCGTGCGTCAGAGGGAGCATGCTACTGAGGTTGGAGAGCGGCCTGCAAGGTTCTTTAAAGCTGGCCACGATCGCAGGCTGCTCTGAAGAGGATCAGTGGTGGCGGCGGAGGCGAATGAGGTGACACGGCGCGGAGGCGGGCAGGCAGCGAGTGAGAGGCAGCGGTGAGTGAGGGCGGGCGGTGACGCACTGAGGACAGGGAGAGAGCACAGTCGCGCGCCTTCAGCCCCCGCATGTGCCGTGAGGATAGAATGTTGCCACAGAAGCACACCTCACGGCGCCACACAGCACGAATTTTCAAGAGCGCCGTGAGGTGTGCTTCTGTGGCAACATTCTATCCTCACGGCACATGCGGGGGCTGAAGGCGCGCGACTGTGCTCTCTCCCTGTCCTCGGCGCGCTCTAGCATTTTATTATATATGATAGCTTGAAACTTCCTCGCCTCTCTCACTCCCAAGTGGAAGCTCTTAACATTCCCATCACGGATGAGGAGGTCGAATTGGCTATTGGACAGAGCTCGTGTTTGAAGGCCCCTGGTTATGTGGTTTTTGGGCTGAATTTTATAAGCTTATGAAGGGGCATATAGTCCCCTCGTTAACAAAGATGTTTAATGTAATGATTAATGCAGAAGTCATGCTTGACCATCTTAATGTTGCCCAAATAATTGTGCTCCCAAAACTGAGCATAGATCCCGCACAACCTAGTTCTTATTGGCCTATTTCATTGCTCAATTTTGAGGTCAAACTACTGGCAAAGGTTTTAGCTAATTGGTTAGCTAAGGTATTAACCACTCTCTTACATGAAGCGCAGGTTGGTTTTGTTTGCAGTAGGTCTACTGCCAAGAATTTATGGACGATTTTGACATCTTTGGAATATAGGGAGCATCTGGGGACTCTAAACTAAAACTTAATTTTATAGTCTGGGTCTTCATCCAAAAAGGTGTTCAACTCGGTTTACAATAATGTAAGTATAGTACATAAATGTAGAAGAAGAATGTAATCTAGAATGGCTTAGTTTCCAAAGTGTTTAGTAAACAAGAAAGTTTTCAGAGTTTTCTGAAATAAAACAAAGGGGCCTAGACTTCTAAGTGAAAGCAGTAACTTATTGCAGAGCTAAGCTAGTTTGAAAATGAAAAAGTGGTAGAATCTCTTGAAAGTTCTATTTTTACCCCTAAGGGAAGGAAATCTAAGTTTTAATTTATTTGAACTCCTAACGAGATGAGATCTGTGTACATTCCAATCTAAAGGAACCAAAGTAATAAAAATGCCAAAGAGAATTTTAAATGCAATACAAACGCACTTAAATTGAATTCAAGATACACTGGAAGCCAATGTAATTCCTTGAGCAATGGGGTTATGTGATCGAATTTACTCTTACCAAAAATGAGCTTGGTATCAATTGAAGTCTCTACAGACTGACCTTTCAGAGACCCAGATACATTGAGTTGCAATAATCCAACCTTGACAAGATAATTGACTGAACCAATACAGAAAAGTGTCCCTGTTGATAAGCTTTGATGCCAAGAAATTATCTTTACGCTACCTTACAGCATTATGGGCTTACCAGGTGTTTTGTTTAAGTGCCCTTCCTGCCCTGCAACAATAACAAAACAACTACAAACAATCCATAACCCAGCACTGAGACTCATTTACTCAATGAAGAAACATGACCACATTACAGAAGCATATCTCAAATCGCATTGGCTTCCAATCCCAGCAAGAATACAATTTAAATTCTACCGTCTACTATTTAAGACTTTATACGGAGACAGCCCAAACTACCTGAACAACAGCCTCATCCACAACATCTCAACCAGACATAGGAAAACTCACACCCCATTCTCATACCCCACAACCCAATTAAGGAGGTCAAACGTACAAAACTATATGATGGCCTCCTAGCCACTCAAGCAGTCAAACTAGACAACCAAATCGCCAGTCTACTGACGGCATCCCTAGACTACAAAACTTTTAGAAAAGAAATAAAGACCATACTCTTCAAGAAATCCCTGAAAAAGAAATAACACTGCAAGTTTAAAATACCGCCTCTCACTAAAGCAACCTACCCAAAGCAACTAGCCATACTCATTTCTTACTATCTTTGAAAAGGACCAGATATCTTTTTGGTAAGATCTTTTTGTATACATCCTTGATAATTCTTTTGTATTCCACCTTGAAGTGCAAGGTATGGCGGAATAGAAATCCATAATGCAATGTAATGTAATGCTTTAGGCACTCTACACTTCTCCTAGAGCTGTTCTTTGTCAATTATATTAGTTCCTCACCATTTGAGATTTTTAGAGGTACACAAGGTTGCCCTCTGTCACCTTTGCTCTTTGTTTGGTCCTTAAACTCCTTTATTCGGGATATTTATGCTAACCCCAATATCTGGGGAATGCAGACTGGACCCCAATGTTTTAAGTTTGCTGCGTTTGCAGATGACATTCTAGTACATCTTATGGAGCCCTGTCAGTCCTGGGCTGATTTTGTGGAGAATATCTCAGAATATAGTGATTTTGCAGGGCTCCATCTAAACTTAACTAAATCTGAAGCTTTGACATCCTTAGAGGAGTCAAAGGGTCAGCTGGGACCTTCCTTTCCAATTTGGTGGGCGACCGGTTCTTTCCAATATCTGGGAATTCATTTATCACTCTCACCTAGGCTTTTGTACTCTTTTAATATTGAGGCTCTCTTACAGCAAACAAAAACTCAGTTGCAGGATTGGAGGGATTTACCCCTCTCGCTTATTGGATGCATTGCCTTGATTAAAATGGTGAGCTTTCCTAAGTGGCTGTATGTGCTCCATATGCTGCCCTTAAGATTGCTGAAGAATGATTTATTGGCTCGCTTTTGCTGGAATTATAGGCAGCCCAAACTTAGGTTTGCATATTGGGTTGGGGATGCCCCATTTTGGTAGGTATAACCTGGCTTGTTTGTTGCACCATTTGATGGATTGGATGCTTACTGAAGAGAAACACACGCCCCTTCAGCTGGAGGAAGCCTTATATGCTCCATATTCCTTATATTCCTTATTGCATATGCCTCGCAAGTCTTTCCCTTTGGGGTTATGGCAGTGTTTTACTGAATTCATTGATGGTGGCATGACAACATTTAGTCCATGCTTTGGGGAGTGACCCAGCCATCACTGATCAATTAGCTATTCAAGGGAACTTGGCATTTGAACCTGAGAGGGAGAATGTCACTGTTCAACGGTGGGAACGGTCAGGTTGATTTTGGTGGAACGTTTGTTGTAGGAATCTGGGCAGCTGCCTTCAGGATGTGCTGGGGGGACACCTTTGCTTTTTGTCAGATTAAGCACTATATTGCATCGTTATCACAGGGCTTTCTTACTGGGGGTCTTGGAAGGCAAAAGTGGTTTTCACTTGCACAGAGGATTTTCCTCTGGATCGCTGTCCTGATTTGCTGATTATTAAATCTAATTGGGAGAGGGAACTTCATTTGGACCTGGGTGCCTTGGATATTTTAGGGAATGTTAGAGGTATTCCTGGATTGGTGGTCAGTGTGGGACTGCGGGACTGTTATTTTGGGGTTCTTTACCGGACCTAATTTTCACACTCAGCTTTTTAAAGTGGGTAGTATCGATATGCCTGTCTGTGGTTTGGGAGCCCAACATGCTGTCTCATTCTTTTTGGAGCTGCAGGCAAAAGTTTTGTGTTATCATGGGTAGTTGAGCAATTTTTATTGGATGTTCCTGGGACCTTTCTGGGATTACCTTGATGTGTAGTAAGGTGTGTCTGGTAGCTTGTAAGAGTATATTGCAGTTCTGGATCTTGTCAGAACTGCCTTCTGATTGGCAATGGAGGAGTCAGGTTCACACTCTGGTCCTCTTGGAAGTCCGAGCAGTAGTGGCAATTTTTGCTTACCTTGACTCTTTGAACCCCAGGGGCTGGAGTCTTATATTGAATACATTATAGTGGCAGAGCTGGCACCGGCCCTGGAAGAGGGAAGCCTTTTTGAATTAGCAGTCCCCCCCCCCACTTTTTTGTTGGGGGGGAGTATTCCCTGAGGCTATAAGAGTCCAAGCTTCTGGAGTCCTCTTCTGTGTCTTGGTTTGTATTGCTTAGCGGGGGGAGGGTTGGTTGGCGGGGGGCCTTTACTGGAACCACTGATGAACATGCCTATATTTTTCTTGTTATCCTGGTTCTAACTTTTTATGGGAGGGGAGGTCTTAGTACTTTATACAATCTGGGAGGGTAGGGGGTAGAATACGTGTTTGTTAACCTGGAATTATTGGCCTAGTTATGTCATTGCTGTTTTTGTCTTCTGTTCATTTAAAAAAAAAAAAAAAAAAGGATTTACCATAAACCCTCTTCCTGGTGAATCCATTCAAGAAGGTTGAATGTCAATAAAAACCTCATGTGTTCTGTCGTCTGAAGAACAGGTAGGATTTCTGTAAGAGAGAAAGGATCTCTAAGCAACGTTAGCACTTGAAACCAGGCGGCATTGTTTTCTGTTTTCTGAGGAAAGGAAGGGGGAGGGAGGGCCTTTTTGCCATAATTGCTCGGCACTGACTTTGGATTAAAGGCAACTTTCTCTTTATGTAATTAATCTCTTTCTAATCAGTTATTATTAAATTAAATTTGTAATTCATTCACAGACCCGTTATGGACATCTGGACAGATAATTACACTGAGGAGCATTTGGGTACAGAGGTGGGGGAGAGACACGCTAGCCTCTCATAATGAACTGAAACTGTGAGGGTGCTTGTTTAATTAGAAAGACTCAGCTTTCTTTCAATGAGTGTGCATTGCAAGAGTGCCTCTCAGTAAATGGAATGCTTCTTTGCTGGCTTTAAGAACATAAGAGCTGCCATACTGGGATAGACCAAAGGCCCCTCAAGCCCAGTATCCTGTTTCCAACAGTGGTCAACCTGGGTCCCATGCACCTAGCTAGATCCCAAGGAGCAAAAGAGATTCTATGCTGCTTATCCTAGGAATAAGCAGTGGATTTCCTCAAGCCTTATCAATAATGACCTATGGGCTTCCCTTTTTTTAAAATCATATTTCAATAAAATACATATTGAACAAATACAAGAATCTTGCACATTAAAATAAAAAGAAATTATAAACAAATAAATCAACAGTTCCCTTCACTATCTCAATACTCCTGCTTAATATGTTTGTGAGTGACAGTGCTGAAGGGTTAGAAGGAAAAGTGTGCCTTTTTGCAGATGATACCAAGATTTGTAACAGAGTAGACACCGAAGAGGGAGTGGAAAATATGAAAAAGGATCTGCAAAAGTTATAGGAATGGTCTAATGCCTGGCAACTAAAATTCAATGCAAAGAAATGCAGAGTAATGCATTTGGGGATTAATAATCAGAAGGAACGGTATATGCTGGGAGGTGAGAAGCTGATATGCACGGACGGGGAGAGGGACCTTGAGGTGATAGTGTCCGAAGATCTAAAGGCGAAAAAACAGTGTGACAAGGCAGTGGCTGCTGCCAGAAGGATGCTGGGCTGTATAAAGAGAGGCGTAGTCAGTAGAAGGAAGAAGGTGTTGATGCCCCTGTACAGGTCATTGGTGAGGCCCCGCTTGGAGTATTGTGTTCAGTTTTAAAGACCGTATCTGGTGAAGGACGTAAGAATACTTGAAGCGGTCCAGAGGAGGGTGACGAAAATGATAGGAGGCTTGCACCAGAAGACATATAAGGAGAGACTGGAAGTCCTGAATATGTATACCCTAGAGGAAAGGAGAGACAGGGGAGATATGATTCAGACGTTCAAATACTTGAAGTGTATTAGCATAGAACAAAATCTTTTCCAGAGAAAGGAAAATGGTAAAACTAGAGGACATAATTTGAGATTGAGGGGTGATAGATTCAAGAGCAATGTTTGGAAATTCTACTTTACGAAGAGGGTGGATACCTGGAATGCGCTCCCGAGAGAGGTGGTGGAGAAGAAAACAGTGACAGAGTTCAAAGAAACGTGGGATGAACACAGAGGATCTAGAATCAGAAAATAATATTAAATATTGAACTAAGGTCAGTACTGGGCAGACTTGCATGGAGTGTATATGGCCGTTTGGGGGAGGATGGGCTGGAGAGGACTTCAATGGCTGGGAGGGTATAGATGGGCTGGAGTAGGTTTTGACGGAGATTTTGGCAGTTAGAACCCAAGCACAGTACCGGGTAGAGCTTTGGATTCTTGTCCAGAAATAGCTAAGAAGAAAAAATTTAAATTGAATCAGGTTGGGCAGACTGGATGGACCATTCGGGTCTTTATCTGCTGTCATCTACTATGTTACTATGTAGCCCTCATTATGGAGAGAGACAATTTTACAATCAGAAGGAATGATACTATAAGCAAAAAGATATTAGGAAAAGTAGTGACATATCCCTATTTATAATATGGACTTGCATACTAAGGCATGCTCTTGGAAATCTACGATGTTACCCCTTTCCCATCTAAAAAGAATTGTAACTGGGAGGGCTCATAAGATATATAGGAATTCTGATCCAAAAAGATCATACATTTACAAGGATATCGTAATTGAAATTTTGCTCCCAATACTTTCACGCTATCTTTCATTTCCAGGAATCTTTTTCTTCTTGACTGTGTAATTCTTGATACATCTACAAACATCAAAATTTTACTATTCAGAAAATAAATTTCCTTCAGCCTAAAAAAAAGGCGAAGAAGTGCTTCCTTATCTTGAAATACAAATGTTACAAGAAGCGTTGAACACAAAATTACTTCCTCTTGAGAATCATCCAATATATTTGATATATCCAGTGGACCTGCTGTCGTTGTCTGAGGAATGACCTCAGGATCAGAAGAGGAAGGTTTTTTTTGAGAAACTGACAAAAAAAAAAATTATGTCAAGAAGGCAGTCCATTATTGGGATATTTGAAAACTTCTTTCAGAAACTTATAAAAAGTTTCTTTAGGTGTCATAGTCAGTGCCTTAGGGAAGTTTAACAATCTTAAATTACATTTTTTAGTATAGTTCTCTAGATTTTCTATTTTTCTCGACATCAAAAGTTTGTCCTGCAGAATAATTCCAGTAGTAGATTTTATTCCCTGCACCGACTGTTCTAAGGAATTAACTTTTTCTCCCTGGGACTTCAAATCCTCTTCAAATTTCTCTAACCTCAAAGATATAGTCTGGACAAGAGGAAAGATTCCCAGACAGACCTTGTAAAGGGAATCTAACGCAGTCCAAATAGTGTCCAAAGTAACCTCAGCGGGTCTAACAAGGGGCTGTAATGTTGGTAATATCCCTCTCTACGCTGGAGCTCCGTTGTCTAAAGATCTTCCAGTCACGAGTTCTGGTGGTGCCGGCGAGCTCAATAGCTCCATGGGTGGCGGAGAATCCACAGCCGACATTGCTGCCGAAATTCCCTTCTCTTATGGCTGCAAGGGAGGTGCAGGTCCCTTGCAGGGACTAAGCGAGATCTCACTTCCTAGTGCCGCTTCCTTTGCGTCTGGCTCAGCAGGATCGCCCCGAGGCGAGGATGTGAAGAAACTCATGAGTAGTCCTTGCCTTGCCAGTTTACCCATCCGCAGCGTCCACTATCTCTTTTCCCTATTTGATTCCTTGTTCAATCTCTCACACATCCAATGAGCAACATCCTCCTCCCAGGGGAAACCCTCCAGGTCCATATGCATCCTCTCCCCAGGTCTACTTAAAAGTCCCTGCCTCAAGAAAATGGAAGCCCTTCCTGAAAAGAATGTATTGCAATCTGAGATAAGTTGAAAATCCTTAGAGGATGGGAGAGATAACAAACAGTACTGGCTAGGATGAATATGAGCTGGTTCATATTTTTGAACCCACTGTCCAGCTCAATATTTTGAAAATAAGTCTAAGGATCTTGAATTGAATGTATCAAATAGGTAGAACAATGATTCCCAGACCTGTCCTAGGGAAATCCCAGCCAGTCAGGTTTTCAGGATATCCATGATGAATATTCATGTGATAAATCTATCTCATGCATATTCATTGTGAATATCCTGAAAACCTGACCAGCTGGTGTTCCTTTAGGACAGGCTTGGGAACCCCTGACGTACCACTGTTTATCACCTATGAACATATTAGCAGCAGTGTTCTGGACTTATCACGATAGTCAAAGTGGAAAAGATCGCTGCATGTAAAACTGTTAGCGAATGGGAGGAAAGTATGAATCTGCCTTGTCAGCTGCACGCTCCTTACTTGTCCACAGATAATTTCTTTATTTAAGGTATTTATATACTGCTAATGTTGCCCCTCCCCCAGCGATACTAAGCAGTGGACAGGTACTCTAAGATATGACACCCAACTTTTAGGTGCTGGTTTGTGCGATTGTCAATCAACTGCTAGGCGTCCTTTATAGAATCACCCTAGTGGCACTAGGTGTCCTAAAGGAAGGGTTTTACCTGGCCTAATTTACCGGTGCTTATTTTAGATACTACATATTCTCCACCCCTAATTTTCAGGTTGGCATCAGAGGGCACTTTGACATGTGGTATTCCAGGTAAAACTTTTAATTAATTGGTTGGTTATGTTTTTAAAAATCAATGGTGTGGTCAATTACCTCACCGATTAAGCTTGTTAAATCAATTTAGGCTGCGCATAGAATTTAGTTAAATGTCCACAATTAGGGAGCCTAACCTAGGCACTATTTATAGAATCTGGCCCTTAGACTGTAAGCCAAGACACTATGCTACCCTCCCTTTTACTAAGCCGCGATAGAGGTTTCTACCGCAGCCCAGAGCGCTTAATTCCACTCAATCTGTAAAACCTTGTAATCATTGTAAACCGCATAGAACGTCACAGTCCTGTGGTATATAAACTGTTATTATTATTAATTCAATGAAGCTCCAGGCCACCACAGCTTAGTAAAAGGGGAGGGTAGAAAGTAAGGAGCAGTGTTGGGCTTGAGGCAGCATCTCTCACCACTAGGCCATACCTCCACTCCAAGGCGACTTAACATCTGCACCGTTTAAAATCATGCACAAAGTGGACAGAAACACTTGAATTACCCCCAAAAGTTTCATCTTATCAGAATATAGTGTAACCTTCAAGCCAATATTGTGGTTACTATATAATAATTAATTCTGTGAGAGGGATTTAATACATTTGTTTTGGGGACAATAACCTTCACTGAAAACATGCTCTGCAAAATATTCATAAACAAATTACACCCAGAAAGTCACACAGGATTGGGCTCTTATTTACGGATGACTACAATCCAGGCATTCGTTGCAATACTCATCAATTGGCATAAATTTTCTTTTGGGATCTTATGCAAGGACATTTCGCATCAAGAGAGAAATTTAATCCTAAACAACCTGAGCATGCAGTTGCTCTGTTTGGCTGTGTCAGGAGTGTGCTCTGTCTTGTATCTTCAGGTCAGCAGGCTATCTTCCTCTTGTGCTTCTGGAGAAGGTTGGAAGAGTTCTTTTCTTAATGCAAGGAAGGAGTTTTAGATTTGTTAACAACTGGGTAACATTCTGGGGAAGGGAAAGCCTATTCCACAAAGATGGGCTCCGCCTTAACCAGGGTGGAACTAGGCTGCTGATATCACCATTTAAAAAGGAGATCAAGTAGCTTTTAAACTAGAAACTGGAGGATGCCCGACAGTCACTCAAAAGAGCATGGTTTGGAACAAGCTATTTTTAAAAGATATCACTTTAAAATGGAAGACAGAGCATCCTGATAGCGAGGTTGCAATACAGGTCACAGTAGACCAGGTTTCCTTAAATACAGAGCAGGCTGATTTTAAAGATTGCAAATTATCCATGCCAACTGCTGAACAAATTGTAAACAGATATGACAAACATTATTTGAAATGTCTGTATGCAAATGCCAGAAATCTAAGAAACAAGATGGGAGAATTAGAATATATTGCACTGACTAATAATTTATTGAATTCACAATACTGGAATTTGAACAAAACAAGAACTTCAAAATACTAGCATGCCAGCTGTCAAACTCATTTTTAAAAGACCCCCCTTCACCTGAATCCTTTTCTACGTACCACCTAAAGACTGGCCCAATGTAAGGGACACATTCTATGACTTTGTATTAAAAAAAACCTCTTTCCTCAGCCAGCTATTTGCTGCTAGGGGCCTTAAATCTCCATCTAGAAAACAAAATCGGTAACAGAGCTACTATCCTTCTTACATGACCTAGACTATACATGGTCTCCATTCACTACCATGCACATAAAAGGTCACCACTTAGACCTGGTAGCCTCTTCCACTAAAGATCTAGTGTTCCCCCCAGTCTCCCTATCACAGGGGTAGCAAATGTCAGTTCTTGAGGGTTTCTCCAATGCATAAGATCTATCTGTATGCACTGCTTCCATTGAATGCTAATAGATCTCATGCATATTCATTGGGGAAATCCTGAAAACCTGACTGGATTGCAACCCTCGTGGAGCGACATTTGATACCCATGACCTATCAGATGGAAAATGGCTACCAACACTCTGGTCAGATCACTACTTGTTTGAGTTCAACGTAAACTGGCAGCAAACAAGAAAAACATAGTCTCTCCCTCAGCTCTAACGATGACCAGAGGCCCAAGAGATGAATCCATATTTTGGGCCAGCTACACTGCTAAGTTTGCACAGACCACCAGAGAACTTCTACTCCGCCTGGGAATCTTTCAGTCAAATCGCCATAAATCAACTCGCACCAAAATGATTAAAAGTCAAATGCCAGAGAAAATCAGCCAAATGGTTCGATATGGAACTACAAACACTGAAGCGACAAGTAAGATGCCTAGAGGGTGCATGGAACAAGAATAAAGGGGAGGAAACCAGACAGCGATGGCAAGACAAAACATGTGAATATAAACTCAAACTGAATGAGAAACGTAAGGACTATTACTCCAACCTGATCAGCCAGAATGGACTTGACACCAAAGAGCTATTTAAACTAGTCGCTCTTCTTACGCGCTCTATCCAAGACTCTGATGCTCAAGCCCATTACTTTCAATCAAAAATACAAGCCTTAAGAGACTCGCGCATGGCAAAAAACCCACCAGCTACATCAATCCAGTAAATATGATGGAAAACAGTCTGTGCCGACATGATATGGAGCTCATTCAATGAACCAACCTACTGGCCACCAGAGCAGCAAAACTGGACAGACAGTTCACCGATCTGCTATTTTCGAACACAGACTACAAAACCTTAAAAAAAGAAACAAAAACCCTACTGTTCAAAAAACCTATATAACAAAAAGATACTCCCAAGCATCACCTATGTTACAATCTACTTCTTAGCAAATCAAAAATGTTCAAACCTCTCCTTATGTATCTCCTAATATCTTGACAATTCTCATGGAATCCACTTTATGTATTCTGTATCATCTTGACAATTGTATGTAATCTGCCTTGAACTGCAAGGTAATGGCGGAATAGAAATCACTAATATAATGTAACCAAATTGGACACAATTGCACCAGCTGTTCAAAAAATACATGCACGCCTACTTTCCCATCGACGCCTGCCCCCCAGTACTGATGTCTAAGGCCTCATCCAGGTTTCTAGCTGATCTTTACACATGACTAGTAGACACGCTAAATAAAGGGGTTTCCCAAAGAGGCCACATTATCATCAGACTTATCCTGAAAGACATGATGAAACCAACTGCTCACATTGATAACAACAGACCCATTGCCCTAACTTCGCTCTTCATAAAACTAATGGAAGGACTAGTTCAATCCCAAATAATGAGCCACAAAGAAAAGTTTCACCTACTCCATGACACCCAATCATAAGAACATAAGCATTGCTTCTGCTGGGTCAGACCAGAGGTCCATCACGCCCAGCAGTCCGCTCACGCGGCGGCCCATCAGGTCTAGACCTATATAGTAATCCTCTATCTATACCCTTCAATCCCCTTTTCCTTCAATATTGGATGCAGTACTCCAGATGCGGGCGCACCATCGCCCGATACAACGGCAGGATAACTTCCTTCGTTCTGGTTGTAATACCCTTCTTGATAATGCCTAGCATTCTGTTCACCTTCTTAGAGGCCACTGTGCCAACGGCTTCATTGTTTTGTCCACCATTGCAAATGCAAGCAGTATCTCACTTCCGGTTCACCACACAATTGTTTCACACGTACACACCTTTATAGGACCCCCAGGGACCCTGAAAAAGACTTTTTGTCGAAACGCGGACTGTGTTGGGTCCTGTATCCCTAGCGGACTAGGTCCTTTAAGGCTCTTATGTGGATGATTTACTTTTATGTGGATGGAATTGTTTTATGTGGATGATTTTAGTGTACCTTTGGAACTTTGATTCTTTCAAATAAAGTCCATTTGGGAACATCGTCACTCCACAGAGTTTTTTTTTGTTTTCTCTGGATTTTCTTCTTTGTGGATATTTTGGAGTCAATTCCTTTTGTTTTTTTCACCTTAAGATCATCACATACAATCACACCCAAGTCCCGCTCTTCTGTCGTACACATAAGTTCTTCACCCCCTAACAGTACTGTTCCCTTGGGTTTTTGCAGCCCTAATGCATGACTTTGCATTTATTGACATTAAATTTTAGCTGCCAAATTTTAGACCATTCTTCAAGCTTCACAGGACTTTCTTCATGTTACTCACACCATCCTGGGTGTCTACTCTATTGCAGACTTTGGTATCATCCGCAAAGAGGCAAATTTTACCCGACAACCCTTCAGCAATATCGTTTATAAAAATGTTAAAAAGAACAGGCCCAAGAACAGAACCTTGAGGCACACCACTGGTAATATATCTTTCCTCAGAGCTATCTCCATTCATCACTACCCTCTGCCGTTTTCCACTCAACAATTTCTTGACCCAGCCTGTCACTTTGAGACCCATCCCAAGGGCACTCAGTTTATTTATTAGACGTCTGTGTGGAACACTGTCAAAGGCTTTGCTAAAATCTAAATACAGCACATCTAGCTCTCTAGAGGAGCAGAGAGCGGAGCAGAGAGATTGGAGGCAGCGCAGAGGAGCGGAGGAAGCTGCAGGGGAGATAGAGGAGCGGAGAGCGGAGCAGAAAGAGGGGACCAGAGTCGCGGGGAAGAGGCGAGAGATAATCCGCCTACTCCCCGTCATCAGCCGAACTCACCATATAAGGGGAGGAGCCAACGGCGCGCAGCCATTCGGTGCCCAGCGAAAGTGAGTGGCAAACGCGCTCGCCTTAGTGAGAGCGCCTTTGCGAAGGGCCTCAAGAAGGGCCTCTAAGAGGGCCGAATCTGCAACTTTAAGGGCTCCAGAAAACCGCCAAGGTAAGGACTCAACTTACAACAGGGCAGAATAAGACCATCAGTCACATACAACTAACTACTTAATTTTCAAACTATCTCTTAAACTTTTCATCTATCTTTTAATCCTCCTAACAGGCAGACCTTTCTAGCTCACTAACACCTCTCTAATTATATAGCAGACAGACCTTCTCAGAAGCCCTAATCTTTCAAACTCTCAAACCAACTAACAGGCAGACTTTTCGTTCAAACTCTCAAACAGGCAGACTTTTCTTTCAAACTCTCAATCAGGCAGACTTCTCTTTCAAACTCTTGAACTAACTAACAGGCAGACTTTTCCAACTAATTAACAAGCAGGCAGACCTAAATAACAACTTGAACATGGCAGGGAGAACAAGAAGCACCAAGACTACAATCAAGACCAGCATTCCAGTCACCGAAGGGATCCAGGGGATGGCCACGTACAGATGGAGGATGACCCAGGACGGTAGACAGAAGTCTCTGTGCAGACCGAGGCCATCCCCCAGCAGTACACGACAGTCTCTAAGCAGACAGAGGAGGTGGGCCAACCAGACTTGGGGTGATCATTAGCGAAGACATGAAGACTGCCAATCAAGTGGAGAAAGTTTCATCCAGGGCTAGACAAATCATGGGCTGTATCCGTAGAAGTTTTGTCAGCTGTAAGCCCGAGGTCATAATGCCGTTGTACAGATCCATGGTGAGACCCCCTCTGGAATACTGTGTACAATTCTGGAGGCCACATTATCAAAAAGATGTGCAGAGAGTTGAGTCGGTTCAGCGAATGGCCACCAGGATGGTCTCAGGTCTCAAGGATCTCCCGTATGAGGAACGACTGGGTAAGTTGCAGCTGTACTCACTCGAGGAACGCAGAGAGAGGGGAGACATGATCGAGACGTTCAAATATGTCACAGGCCTTATCGAGGTGGAAGAGGATCTCTTTTTCCTTAAAGGACCCACGGCAACAAGAGGGCATCCGTTGAAAATCAGGGGTGGGAAATTTCATGGAGACATCAGAAAATATTTCTTCACCGAAAGGGTGGTTGATCGCTGGAATAATCTTCCACAACAGGTAATTGAGGCCAGCAGATTGCCAGATTTTAAGAAAAGATGGGATTGGCATGTGGGATCTCTTCATGGAGGTAGTTAGGGGGTGGGCCATTAGTGTGGGCAGACTAGATGGGCCGTGGCCCTTAATTAATCGAAGACATAGAGAACGTCACTTTGCGTGGGGACACAATACTGTTAGGGACTTCAATATGCCCGATGCAGATTGGAACACACTTTCCGTGACAACCAGCGGCAGCAGAAGGCTATTAGCCTCCATAAAGGGAGCACGACTCAAACAAATGGTATTGGAGCCCATTAGGGACCAGGCGATACTATACCTGGTACTCACCAACGGAGAAAGCGTCTCGGAGGTTTCGGTAGGTGATACGCTAGCCTCCAGCGACCACAACATGGTATGGTTCAACCTCAGGAAAGGTTTCACTAGATCAAACACAACAAAGGTCTTCAACTTTCGGGACACTAACTTCAAAAGCATGGGAGATTTCATCCATCGGGCGCTGCAAGACCAAGCTGTAGCCGATAATGTAGAGGCTATGTGGTCAACCCTGAAATCTACCCTACACGTAGCAACAAACCGCTATATAAAAACAGTAAGCAAAAGACGGAGAAACAATAGACCCCAGTGGTTCACTGCAGAGATCTCGGACCTCGTTAAAGAAAAGAAAAAAGCATTTATTTCCTACAAACAATCAGGAAAAGGGGAGGCAAAAGAAGACTATCTGGCCAGGTCTAAAGCGGTAAAACGGCAGTCAGAGAGGCCAAACTTCAAATAGAAGAGAATCTAGCAAAGAACATTAAGAAGGGGGATAAATCCTTCTTCAGGTATATTAGTGACAGAAAAAGAAACACAGATGGGATAGTACGCCTTAGGAATCCAGATGGAAATTATGCAGAATCAGATTACGATAAAGCCGAACTACTAAATGGATACCTCTGCTCAGTCTTTACCTGTGAAGCGCCGGGGTCCGGTCCACAGTTGCAGGCAAGGCAAAGCTCAGAAGACCCGTTTCGGAACTTCGAGTTTACACCCAGCAGCATCTACTGCGAACTATCAAGACTCAAAGTGAACAAAGCCATGGGACCGGACAATCTACACTCCAGGGTGCTTAGAGAGTTGTGTGATGTCCTCGCGGAACCATTATCCGTGCTCTTCAATCTTTCCCCGAGTACAGGAAGAGTCCCCTTGGACTGGAAAACAGCTAACGTCATTCCACTCTACAAAAAGGGCTGCAGGACAGAGGCTGCGAATTACAGACCGGTGAGTCTCACATCCATAGTGAGTAAACTCATGGAAACCCTAATTAAACATAAATTAGATACGATCCTGGATGAGGAGAGTCTACGGGATCCCCACCAGCATGGATTTACCAAGGGAAGATCCTGCCAATCCAATCTAATTAGCTTCTTTGACTGGGTAACAAGAAAGCTGGATGTGGGGGAGTCCCTGGACATCATGTACTTGGACTTCAGTAAAGCTTTTGATAGCATCCCACACCGCAGGTTATTGAACAAGTTGAAGTCAATGGGATTAGGAGAAACATTTACTGCATGAGTCGATGATTGGTTAAGCGGTAGACTTCAGAGGGTGGTGGTAAACGGTACCCTTTCCAAAACGTCGGAGGTAGCCAGTGGAGTGCCGCAGGGCTCGGTCTCGGGCCCGATCCTTTTCAACATGTTCATAGGAGACCTGACTCAAGGGCTTAAAGGCAAAATAACATTGTTCGCCGATGACGCCAAACTATGCAACATAGTAAGTAAAAGCACTTTGCCCGACAGTATGGCGCAGGATCTACTTCTATTGGAACACTGGTCCTCGACTTGGCAGCTAAGCTTCAATGCAAAAAAAATGTAAGGTCATGCACCTTGGCAGCAGAAATCCGTGCAGAACCTACACACTAAATGGTGAGACCTTAGCGAGGACTAAAGCAGAGCGTGATTTGGGAGTGATCATTAATGAAGACATGAAAACTGCCAATCAAGTGGAGAAGGCTTCATCCAAGGCTAGACAAATGATGGGTTGTATCCGCAGAAGTTTTGTCAGCCGGAAGCCCGAAGTCATAATGCCGTTGTACAGATTCATGGTGAGACCTCATCTGGAATATTGTGTACAATTCTGGAGGTCACATTACCAAAAAGATGTGCGAAGAGTTAAGTCGGTTCAACGAATGGCCACCAGGATGGTCTCGGGGCTCAAGGATCTCCTGTATGAGGAAAGGCTGAATAAATTGCAGCTATACTCACTCGAAGAACGTAGAGAGAGAGAGAGGAGACATGATTGAGACGTTTAAATATATCAGTGGCCTTATCGAGGTGGAAGATGATATCTTTTTCTTAAAGGACCCTCGGCCACAAGAGGGCATCCGCTGAAAATCAGGGGTGGGAAATTTCATGGCAACACCAGGAAGTATTTCTTCACAGATAGGGTGGTTGATCATTAGAATGAACTTCCATTGCAGGTGATTGAGGCCAGTAGTGTGCCAGATTTTAAAAGTAAATGGGATACGCATGTAGGATCTCTAGGGGGATAAAGTCAGGGGGGTGGGACATTAGAGTGGGCAGACTTGATGGGCTGTGGCCCTTTTCTGCCGTCATTTTTCTGTGTTTCTAACCTCTATCCAATTCTCTGGTCAAAGAAACCGACAAGACCTACCTCTAGTGAATCCATGTTGCCTCCAGTCCTGTAATCCGTAAGATTCCAGAAACTTGACCATTCTCTGTTTTAAAAGTGTTTTCATTAATTTGCTTACCACAGAAGTCAGACTTACCGGCCTGTAATTTCCTACTTCTTCCTTACTTCCACTTTTGTGCAGAGGGACCACATCCGCCCTTCTCCAGTCTTCTGGTACCACTCCCGACTCTAAAGACTCATTCAAAAGGACAGTCAGCAGAGCCACCGGAACTTCCCTAAGTTCCTCGGATGTACATCATCTGGCCCCATCGCTTTGTCTACATTTATTTTAGCTAGCTCCTCATGAACACAACCCTCTGAAAATTGATCAGGGTCTATTACTCCTCCATCCCTATTCACGTTTGTCTTCTGCAGTCCCACTCCCAGCGTTTCAGCCATGAACACAGAACAAAAATATTTGTTAAGCAATTTGGCCTTTTCTTTATCAGCTTCTACATATTTCTCCCCTTCACTTTTGAGTCTCACAATGCCACTTTTGCACTTCTTCTTATCACTAATACCGTGTTTCCCCGAAAATAAGACAGTGTCTTTTATTAATTTTAGGTCCAAAAAATGCACTAGGTCTTATTTTCGGGGTATGTACATGATCATCTCTCCCTTCTCCTTCACCCCAATTCTTCCTCTTTCCTTTTTTCTCCCTCACATGTGCATCTTTCCTCCCCTCCCTCCCCTCCTTCATGCAGCAGGACCCTTGAACGAGCAGGGATGGTGCAAGGAGATGAACTTTGGGTTCTTGCACCATGGAGAGGCATTGCAAGGACTACAGGGACTAAACGGGTTACACCTGACCAGAAGAGGGAAGAACGTCCTTGGACACCGTCTAGCATGCCTACTACAAACTTTAAACTAGGTAAGTTGGGGGAGGGTACTAAACTTTAAACTAGGTAAGTTGGGGGAGGGTACGGGCACAAACAACCTACCTGGCGAGCTAAGATGCCAATACTTTTTTGAGACTAAGGTAAGTAAAGACCGCAATTCTGGGTCTGGGTCAGGGGCGAGTATACACACTTTCGAGTCTGGGGTTGGCTCACATTATCATTCTGGGTCACATTGTAATTCTGGGTCTAGGGGGAGTACACATTGTAATTCTGGGTCCAGCGAGAGAACACACATTGCAAATTGTACTAAAGGAGTTCAAGTAGCCCAAGCGGGAATATCCCCACAGGGTACACACATTTCTGAGTCTGGGATAGGAACACACTGTAGTTCTGGGTCTGGGGAGTCTGGGATAGGTGCACGTTGTAACTCTGGGTCTAGGGAAAGTACAAAACATGCAAATAATGCTAAAGGTGTCCAAGTAGCTCAAGCGGGAACATCCTCACTGAGACGTAACAAACATACAACATGGAGGGCTATGTACGTAAACGCCCACAGTCTGGGAAACAAGATCCTGGAATTAGAAACAGAAATGAGAAATGACGACCTGGATGTGGTGGCGACATCTGAGACCTGGCTCAAGGACTCCCACGGGTGGGACATGGTCATTCCGGGTTACAACTTGCTTCACCGGGACAGGGGAGGGCAAAATGGGAGGAAGTGTAGCATTATATACTAAAGATGACATTAAGGTCATCAGAATCACAGATGTCCACTACACTGGGGAATCCCTTTGGGTAAATTTGGCCAGAGGGAAGGACAAATGCCTGCATCCTGGCATAGTTTACAGAACCCCAAGACAACAGGATGACCTAGATATGGAATTAATCGGAGATATAGAGAATATCATCTTGCGTGGGGACACAGTATTGTTAGGTGACTTTAACATGCCTGATGTGGATTGGGACACGCTCTCCTCTGCTTCCGGCAGCAGCAGGAGGCTATTAAACTCTATGAAGGGAGCAAAACTCAGGCAACTGGTGTTGGAACCAACAAGGGATCAGGCAATACTGGATCTGATACTTACCAATGGAGAAAGTGTCACAGAAGACTCGGTGGGCGACACTTTGGCCTCCAGTGACCACAACATGGTATGGTTCAATCTCAGGAAAGGTTTCACTAAATCAACCACACTGTCCGAGTTTTTCAAATTCAAGGACACAAACTTCCAAGAAATGGGAGACTTCGTTCACCAGGCGCTACAAAGCCAAGCAGAAATCGATAACGTGAAAGAAAGGTGGTCAACTTTGAAAGCCACCATACAGGAAGCAACAAACTGCTATGTTAAATCAGTAAGTAAACGGCGGAGGAACAATAAGCCACAGTGGTTCTCTGCGGAGATTTCGGACCTCATCAAGGAGAAGAAAAAAGCATTCATCTCTTACAAACAATCAGGGAAGCAGGACTCTAGGGAAGTCTATCTCGCCAAGTCAAAAGCCGTCAAAACAGCAGTTAGGGAGACCAAATTCCGCATGGAGGAGTCTCTAGCAAAGAACATCCAGAAAGGGGATAAATCCTTCTTCATTGACAGAAATAAGAACTCAGGCGGGATAGTACGTCTTAGGAAACCAGACGGAGACTATGTAGAAACAGACTCGGAAAAAGCCCAACTGTTAAATGAATACTTCTGCTCAGTCTTCACCCGCGAGGCGCCAGGACTCGGCCCTCAGCTACAGACAAGGGTTGACGCAGATGACCCGTTTAGTAATTTCAAGTTTACACCCAGCGGTGTCTACTGCGAGCTGTCAAAGGTTAACAAGACAATGGGGCCTGACAACCTACACCCCAGGGTGCTCAGGGAGTTGTGTGATGTCTTGGCGGAACCGCTATCCGCGCTCTTCAATCTCTCCCTTAGTACGGGTAACATCCCGTTGGACTGGAAGATGGCTAACGTCATTCCACTCCACAAGAAAGGCTCCAAGATGGAGACAGCAAACTACAGACCGGTGAGTCTCACATCAATAGTGTGCAAACTAATGGAAACTCTAATCAAACGCCAATTGGATACAATCCTGAACGAGGAGAATCTACGGTATTCCCATCAATATGGATTTACTAAGGGGAGATCCTGCCAATCCAACCTGATCAGCTTCTTTGACTGGGTGACAAGGAAGCTGGATGTTGGGGAGTCCCTGGACATCGTATACCTGGACTTCAGTAAAGCATTTGATAGTGTACCACACCGCAGGTTGCTGAGCAAGATGAGTTCTATAGGATTGGGCGACACATTAACGAAATGGGTTGGGAACTGGCTTGGAGGTAGGCTTCAGAGGGTAGTGGTGAATGGCACCTCCTCCGAAATGATGGAGGTGATCAGTGGAGTGCCGCAGGGCTCGGTCCTGGGCCCGATCCTATTCAACATCTTTATAAGAGACTTGGCAGAAGGGCTGCGAGGCAAAATAACATTATTCGCCGATGACGCCAAACTAAGCAATGTAGTGGGCAAAAACACAACAGACATAAATTCAGTGCCCGACAACATAATGCACGACCTACTCCTACTGGAGCATTGGTCTAGGTCCTGGCAACTCAGCTTCAATGCCAAAAAATGCAAAGTCATGCACCTTGGCAGCCAAAATCCATGCAAGACTTACACCCTTAATAGTGAGATCCTAACAAGAACTGAAGCAGAACGAGACTTAGGGGTGATCGTCAGTGAGAACATGAAGACTGCCAATCAAGTGGAGCAAGCTTCATCCAAGGCAATGCAAATCATAGATTGCATACACAGAAGTTTCATCAGCCGTAAGCCTGAAGTCATTATGCCATTGTATAGATCCATGGTGAGGCCCCACCTGGAATACTGTGTGCAATTCTGGAGGCCGCATTAACGTAAGGATATGCTGAGACTGGAGTCGGTCCAGAGAATGGCCACCCGGATGGTCTTGGGACTCAAGGATCTCCCGTAAGAGGAACGGCTGGATAAGTTGCAGCTGTACTCACTTGAGGAACGCAGAGAGAGGGGTGACATGATCGAGACATTCAAGTATCTCACGAGTCGCATCAAGGGTTCCGCGACAACAAGGAGGCATCCGTGAAAAATCAGGGGCGGGAAACTGCACGGGGACACTAGGAAATTCTTTTTCACTGAAAGGGTGGTTGATCGCTGGAATAGTCTTCCACTTCAGGTTATTGAGGCCAGCAGCATGCCTGATTTTAAGGCCAAATGGGATAGACACGTGGGATCTATTAACAGAGAAAGGTAGGGGAGGGTCATTGGGTGGGCAGACTAGATGGGCCATGGCCCTTATCTGCCGTCTGTTTCTATGTTTCTATGAGCACCCCCCCTCCGCAGCTGAACCCCCATCCTTCCCTCCCTCCCTCCCATCCAAACCCTGTGAGCGAGCCCTACATACCTCTCTAAGCAGCGTCGGGCCAGCAGCAGTCTAAACAGGCTGCTTCGGCCTTGTCCGCTCATGAATTCACTCTGTCGCATTACTGATAATGTCATCAGTAATGTGGCAGAGTGAATTCACGGGCGGACAAGGCCGAATCAGCCTGTTTAGACTGCTGCTGCCCCGATGCTGCTTAGGGAGGTATGTACTAGGGCTTGCTCGCAGTCGGCGGGGTTCGGATGAGAAGGAGGGATGGGGGTTCGGCTGTGCGGCAGGAGCAGTTCTCGCTCAAGGGTTCTGCTGCACAAGAGATGGGAGGGAGGGAAGGGGAACTGCTGGCGAATCCCGGAACTAGGGCTTATTTTGGGGGTAGGGCTTATATTAAGACCTACCCCGAAAATCCTGCTAAGGCTTATTTTTGGGGTAGGTCTTATTTTCGGGGAATCCAAGGAGAACATGGGAGCATACTCAGAGGAGCAAGGTGAGCGTTTCCACTAGAACAAGATGAGAGACTACATCTGGGAGCTGATTCATGAAAGCGACTTGCAATATAATCACAAATCTTAAAAAACTACTTGCATCTAAATCTTCTGTGGTCATCTTTGTATTACTTCAATATAAATAAATGTTAATTGTGATTCATATGCTGCTTTTTATGACTATATAAGAATGAAAAGATGAAAATTTGGTGTTTTCACATTTTAAATTACAAAATTTGGCTACTCTGGTCACAAAAGCAAAGTTTTATGGAAATAACAGATATTTTCTATATTTTTTAGGCATGAGCAATTAGAACATAAGATTTGCCGCTGCTGGGTCAGACCAGTGGTCCATTGTGCCCAGCAGTCCGCTCATGCGGCAGCCCTTAGGTCAAAGACCAGTGCCCTATTTGAGTCTAGCCTTACCTGCGTATGTTCTGTTCCAGTAGGAACTCATCCAACCTTTTCTTGACTCCCCTATAACAGCCTCTGGAAGAGTGTTCCAGATTTCTACCACTCTCTGGGTGAAGAACTTCCTTACGTTTGTATGGAATCTTTTCCCTTCTAACTTTAGCGAGTGCCCTCTCGTTCTCTTCACCTTGGAGAAGGTGAACAATCTCTTTTTCTCTACTAAGTCAATTCCCTTCAATATCTTGAATGTTTCGATCATGTCCCCTCTTTTCAAGGGAGAAGAGGCCCAGTTTCTCTAGCCTATCATTGTATAGCAACTCTTCTAGTCCCTTAACCGTTTTTGTTGCTCTTCTCTGGACCCTTTCGAGTAGTACTATGTCCTTTTTCATGTACGGCAACCAGTGTTGGACGCAGTATTCCAGGTGGGGGCGTATCATGGCCTGGTACAACAGCATGATAACCTTTTCAGATCTGTTTGTGCCCAGATCTGTTACTGCCCAGGAACAAAAATCGTTTTACATAGACATGCATTTTTGATAGGATGTCTAAGTCCAACTTTGGATGTTTTGAGAAAAACATCCAAAATTTTGAATGGAGAAAATATCCATTTTCAAACCTTTTTTGAAAATGGTCCAGCTAGAAATCTATTTTACTTTTGCCATTATCAAAAAGAAACCAAAACAAGCCATTTACTTGTAGGAGGGACCAGCATTTTTAATGGACTGGCCACAAAGATATGCCAGCAGAGCAGTGGGGCACTGCTGTGAACTCCACATTAAAAGTGCCAGGTACACATCTCACCATAACCTCTATACATTATATGATGAGCCCTCCAAAACCTACTGTACCCACCTGCCTACCACCCCAATAGCCCTTATGTCTGCAGGTGTCACCTAAATGGCAGTAACATGGGGTTTTCGTGGGCTCACACTTTACATCACAAGGGTGGCATATGGGCCTGGGTCCTCTTCTCTGCAGTCCACTGCACTGCCCACCAGGCTACTCCAGAGACCTACTTGCAGCTCTTCTAGGACTGGCCATAGTATCTGCAGCTGTTACAGATATGCACTGTTTCAGTGTTCAAGTATTAAACCTACCCTAATCCTAACCAAAACACACCTCCTTAAAATTTAGATGCATTGGAGACAAAATGACTAGAAAAACATTGAAAAAATCAGTTTAAAAAATGCTCACTTGGGACGTTTTGACTAGTAAGATGTCCAGTTGCTGGTTTATGCCATCTTTTGGACATCTATCTTTTTAAAAAAATGAGCTCCATAGTGTTATCTGAAACTTTTTTCTACTCGAGTATTTTACATGCAGAAAAACGTGAGGCCCCTTTTACAAAGCTGAGACCAGCCTTACTGTGAGATGTTGATTTAATGGGGTTTTTGCTTTATCAGAGGAGGGTTGTGTATGAAGTAAGAGAAGTAAATGCAGAGCAGCAGATGGAAGTTTCATTGTTTTTAATTAGGATCATTTTCTTTTGGTGGGAGTGGAATTTTAATTACAATCCATTATTTTGTTTGGTGTATATATATGATTAGGATTTTTATTGATTGTAGTTCTTTAGACATTTAGGATTCATTGTGTAAACTGTTTTAAATTGGTAAGTTTTACATATAATAACTTTTATATACATTGTTTAAATTTATATAGATTAATTTTATGGCATTTAGGTTTCTCTACATATTATGGGGTCCACTTTAGCGTGCACTTATGTGGGGTTTTTTTCTGGATGTTGCATTTTCCAAATTCATAGCCATTACCAAAAATTAGTACACGAGCCCTTACTGACAGCTTAGCTATCTTGTAGGCAGTAAGGGCTCATGTTAACAGATTTGCCTCATGTGGTTTGTGCGCATACATTGAACTTTAGCTTAGGACACCTTGGCATATCCCCCGGTAAGCAATTTTAAGCTGCGGTAAGCGTGCGCTAGCACTTATTTTTTTATATGTATGTATGAATTTATTTTTTTGTTCTATTTGTTTAAATTGATTTATTTATGTTTTTTGGGATATATTTTTATACTTGTATATTTTATATGTTTTTAGTGTTTTACCCCTAAAAGATAAATATTTCAAGACATGCCCATGTTGAGTTTCTTGCTTCAGAAATAAAAAGATTAGGTTCTTACCTTGATAATATATTTTCTAGTAGATAGGGATGGGGATGCTGAACTCTTGGATAATCTCCCCAAACCACTGCAGAAGATGCCACTCAAACTTCTTAACTCCCCCTTCTTCTCCATGTGAATATAAGAATAGCCTTATTGGGTCAGACCAATGGTCCATCAAGCCCAGTAGCCCATTCTCATGGTGGGCAAAACCAAAGGAGTAACAACATTCCATGGCATGGGGAACTTCGTATACACTGTGCTACAAAACCAAAGCACGACGGTCAATGTGGAGGAATTATGGTCAACACTGCATGAAGCAACCAACATATACATTAAAACTGTGAGCAAAAGACGCAATAAGTGACCACAGTGGTTCTCCGTGGAAATCTCAGAACTAGTAAAGCAAAAAAAAAAAAAAAAAAAAGGCATTCGTTACCTACAAACAATCACAACGACCAGAAGCTAAAGAAACCTATCTAGCTAAATCCAGAAGAGTTAAATCAACAATCAGAGAGGCCAAACTCTGGATAGAAGAAAGCATAGCTAGGCAGGTGAAGAAAGGGGAGAAATCTTTTTTCAAATACGTTAGCAACAGGAAGAACACGAGCGGTATTGGGCGGCTAAAGAAACCGGACGGCAGCTATACAGACTTGGACGCAGACAAAGCAGAATTACTCAATAATTAATTCTGCTCAGTCTTCACCTGCGAAGCGCCAGAATCTGGTCCTCAGCTACAGACAAAGGGAAGTTTGAAGGACCCATTCCAGAACATGGAATTTACTGTGAGCGAAGTCTACCAGGAGCTATCGATACTAAAGGTAAACAAAGCTATGGGCCCGGACAATCTACACCCTAGAGTGCTTCGTGAATTGAGTGATGTCGGGCCGGGCTCTTCAATCTTTCCCTAAACAAGGGAAAAGTTCCCCTGGACTGGAAAACTGCCAACATTATCCCACTCCACAAAAAGGGATGCAGGTCAGAGGCTGAAAATTATAGACCGGTGAGTCTCACGTCAATAGTGAGTAAACTCATGGAAAAACTATTTTTTTGCACTTTTCCTGCAGTGTCAGCTTTGTGCACGTCATTACGTATTGACGTTTTTTGACGTTTTCTAACGCTGTACCGACAGCTGATTGATGAGCTCTTTAAATAGCTCAGCGTTGGTTTTCACCAACGCCATTTTTTGAGAAATATATGTTGAAGTCAACGCCTGTTCCGTAAGTTTGCTAAGAAATTTAACACATTAAATTTAAAGCCTAAGTACTTGTTTGTATTCAAATACTATACTACTGATAAATTGTGACTTTTGTTACTTATTACAGACACTGTCCACGTCGTTCCCCTGATGAAGCCACTTCAGGTGAAACAGTGTGAACATCTTTCAAGATAAGTGCTTTTTCTTTGAATATTATGCACTATCTTTCATATTTCTCATAGTATTTGGTGTTAAAGATGTTAATACATCTGGTTTAAAAAAATCTTTTTGATAAACAATTTAATGTAAAGAAAAATTGAGATATTTAATAATAATAATGAAAGTATGAATATACTCAAATTTACCACTTGCCAATGATTGAGACTAGAACCGAATTAAGTATTTTGCAAATTTTGCTCTAATACTCGGTCTCTGAGGCGTGGTATAAACATCTCATCCAGTACATGTGTTTGAAGAAGTGAATTTTGTGTATCCATTTGGTTCTGACACTTCTTTAGTAATTGATTGGTGGATGATATGAAGGCTGCCAATCAGGTGGAGAAAGCTTCATCAAAGGCCAGACAAATGCTGGGGTGCATCAGGAGCTTTATCAGTCGAAAGCCTGAAGTCACAATGCCGCTATACAGGGCCATGGTGAGACCCCATCTGGAGTACTGTGTCCAGTTTTGGAGGCTGCATTATTGGAAGGATGTGAAGAGGATGGAGTGGATCCAGAGAATAGCCACTAGGATGGTATCAGGACTTAAAGACATCCGATATGAAGAACGTCTGTCCAGGCTGCGCTTATATTCTCTCGAGAAGCACAGAGAAAGGGGGGACATGATAGAAACATTCAAATATGTCACGGGACGAATTGAAGTGGAGGAAGAAATCTTTTTTCTAAAGGGTCCCACAGCGACAAGAGGGCATCCGCTGAAACTCGTGGGGGGAAGATTTCATGGAGACACCAGGAAATACTTCTTCACCGAGCGGGTGATTGATCAATGGAATGGTCTTCCACGCCAGGTGGTTGAGGCCAGTAGCGTGATCAACTTCAAGAATCGATGGGACAAACAGGTAGGGGTACCATAGAGTTATGCTTAAAAAATGGATACCCCAGGGAGGGAGGCTAGTCTTGAGTGGGCAGACTTGTTGGGCTGCCAGCCCTTATCTGTCGTCATACTCTATGTTTCTATGCTACTGATCCAGGGCACTCCTCACCACTAATAATGGCTTCATCAGTAATATCAATATGTGTTCTCTTCCCAAAAGACCCCACACTGCAGCAACACCACATACAACCACAGCACACCATGGCCTTCTGGAGCTATCAGAAATATGAGACCCGGATGGCGAGCAATTCTACGTATCAGACAGCCAATCATGGACCAGAGAGGAAATACGTACAGGTTCCCAGTTGAAGGACAAGGTTGAACTAAGGTGTGTAAGCCTGCGCTTACGGTTTGTGTCATCTGCTGAAGAATCGAACTGCTTTCTTGTGAGGTAAGGAATAGACTAGACTGCACCCAGAGGTTGTGGGACTGAATCCTAGGGCTGCTGTTTGTGACCCTGGGCAAGTCACTTAATTCTCCATTGCCCCAGGTACAAAATAAGTACCTGTTTATATGTAAACCACTTTGAGTGTGATTGTGTAACTACAAAAAGGCAGTATACAAGTCCCAATCCCTTTTCTTTTGTTCTTTGCTGTTGCCATCAAGGCAAATGAAGGATGACCCCAATGTCTCACAAAGGCTTGAAATGCTCTGGGGGAGAACGACCATTCTTCCAGGTCTAGAGTCTGCCTGCTGAGATAATCTGCTTGCACATTGTCCACTCTGGCTACATGCGCTACAGAGACAGCATGATGATGAGTCTCTGCCCAATGGAACAGCAATTGGGCTTCATATGTCATGGAGCACTCTTTGTGCTCCCCCCGCTGGCTGATATAAGCCACCGCTGTGGCATTGTCCGAGAAGACTCCGACTGCTTTGACAGCAGAGACACCAGATTCAGCAAGGCCAAGCGAGTGGCCCGAAGCTCCAGCCTGTTGATGGACCACCACTCTTATAACAAAAAGGAAGGGGGGGGGGGTGGAAGGAAGAAACACAGCTGGCACTGTGAGTGCCCCTTAGGTATGCTATTGATGCCAAACAGCCTGCGCTTAAGCTCCTGATAATGTTAAGTACATGGGTACCAAGCTCCAGAAATCTTTGGCAGACTGGCTGAACAGGTCCCCATAGGAGACACCTGCCAGCTGCAGACCACCACATCTGCTCAATCTCCAAGCAGGCCATGCAGTTGCCGGATAAAGGGGTCTTTGCAACAACTGCAAAATTGTAAAAATTCTGCATAAAGAACCACAAAATAACTCCAAGCAGAATAGAGAAGCAACTTCTGGTTTGTTTGCAGAAGAGAGAACTTGTTCCTTGGAGTTATACTTGACTTGACCTTATCGTATGAATCTCAAGTATCCAACTTAAGGAAGAAAACCTTCTACAAATATGAGAATACAGGCTAATCAAACTTTTTTTCAAGAGTGCCACTTTACTGTATTAATGCAAATATTTATACTGTCACAGCTGAATTACTGCAACTCCTTCTATGCAGGTCTAAACTGTACACTCCTGAACAAACTACAGATGATACAAACATGGTGATCACACTAATATTCAAGCTCAAAAAATTTGACTCCAAATTGCTTTACTATAAGAACTTAGCCTGGCTACCTGTCAAAACTTCAAACTATCCTGTATAATGTTTCAAATTCTATATGCAAAAATAGCAGAGCCAGTCATAAACTTATTCAATTCTTGGCCAACATCAACCAGAAAACTGAAATCGCTTCAACTACTCATCTCATCTCATCTCCCAAAGGAATTAAATACAAATGCAGATTCAACTCGCTTTTCACTTATCTTGGCACCAAGATCTGGAACAGCATTCTACAACAAATACTGAAAAAAATGAAAAACTCTCTTTGAATGCATACACACCATAGACAACTAACTCAATATACCTAGTATCACCCAATTGTTATTCTCGTAGTCATTGAACCTCAATTCCTCTCTTCTCCATTCATAACTCGGTTCTCTTCGAACTGCTATAATATAATGTAGATTATACATTCTATAATTCCTTATATTGTTAGTCGTCTTGAACCTAATCAGGCATAGAGCGACTTAGAAACTGGATTCGATTAGAACTGAAGAGGGCAGAGCAGCACATTTGAAGGATACAAGAATCAGTATCATATGGTATTTGGTATGGAGTTTCAGAAGTGGTTCATGGATTTGGGGAGATTACCCAAGCATTCAGCACTGGAAAAGTTCAAATAGAGTTTTGTTTTTTTCCATCTACTGCTCTGTACTTGTATGTGGTTTACTGCCTCTTTTGTCTCCTATTTGAAAAAAGAGAAAAGAATATAGGATTGGGAAAAGTTGTGAGTCTGAACATAAGAACAAAATAGCATGACTGGATGAGACCAATGGTCCATCTAGCCCACTATCCCGTGTTCACGGAGGCCAATCCAAGTCACAAATACCTGGCAAAACCCCAAATAGTAGCAGCAATCCAGGGCAAGAAGTGGCTTCTCCCAGATCTGTCTAAACAGAAGCTACATAAGAATAGCCTTAATGGGTCAGACCAATGGTCCAACTAGCCTAGTAGCTCGTCCTCACGGTGGCCACTGCAGGTCATTGCTGCCAGTGGGGAGTAGTGCTTCAATATTGTGATTTCAGTCACTAGGGACAGGCAGATTCCTTCAATATTGAAAATATGACAGTGAAATACTACTATTTATTAGTTCTATAGCGCTACCAGATGCACATAGCACTGTACATAAAACATGCAAGAGACAGTCCCTGCTTGAAAGAGCTTACAATCTAATTACAGTATTACAGAAACACGGAACAAAAATGGTGTATAAATACCGTATATGCAGTTCATGTAGGGAACTGCAAAGGAATGAAGAGGTAGAGAAGGTCAGGGACTACAGAGGGTGCTTTACAAGTCAGTGTGGTTAAGATTTAAAGGCAGGAGTGTAGGTGGAGGACACCCGCTCAGTACTGAAGGCGAGGTGGGAGAGCACCTAAAGCGTAACACTAGGAGAACACAGACTGTCTTAGGAACTCATTTTCCCTGAGGGGGCAGCCAGAAAAGACCTGGTAACATTAGAACACAGAGAACAACTGCAGGATATTTTGCATTTATTGTTAATACTTGATAATTTTATACATTGCATATAAATTAAACCAAGACAAATCAAAAGCTGGGACGAGAAGGAAATTGGCTTATTCCCTGGAAGAAGAAAACAATGTGGAAGCCTGTGGTTTCCTAAGCATAGTCTAGTGTACTATGTGGTGTCAGCTGACTTCCCAAAATGCCACTCTTCTCTCAATACCAGTGTAAGAGTTCAAATTAAAAAGGGAGATACTTTATAAAGTTCCTCTCTCTTCTGCAGAGAGTTTCCTGATTTCACAAGTTTAAAATTATTATTTTAGAAACTCCATCTTTCCACTCGCAAGCTCTTGACTCTGCTGAAAGCCATGGCCAGTGAAGAGAATGGGAGAAGTGCCTTAAAATCACACGGAGAGAAAACATCTTGGTTCAAAAGAATATCTGTCGTCAGCAGGAAGAGTTCTGGGTGCACAGCACCATCTGTAGCTATTTCTTGGGTTTCTCCAAGATGTTCAGGAACTTTCCTCGAGTCATTTCTCTTGCTTGAATGTAAAAGAAAAAAAAAATCAGTTAAATAAACATACTTAAATCTGAATTCAATTCCAATAAAAGTCAGAAACAGAGATTAAAAAAGAGAAAATATCAGCTTTGTCAATACCTTCTTCTGACCTAAAGAAGGTGTTTCCTTTGAAAGCTAGTCAAGGTCTTATTTGTTTAGTTTTATATCTAACCATTTATCCTGATTAATTCCGAAACTCCTCAGATTTTTTCTCATTCCCTCATTCACATGATTCTGATCTGATGCAACGTAATACATTCTTACCAAAGCTACCAGAGTAATGGCTTTTTCCTTTGATCCATTCCTGTTTCCTCCCCAACCTGCTGAAATTGTTTAGTGATGCCAACCGCGCTTTTAATTTGCAAGACGTCAGACACAGAGGTAATTTATACCAACATCTGTTCATTTCTGACTTCTGAAACAAACTCGCACATGCTGCTACCAAATCCCATTAGGGGCTAGAGCCAGCCTTCTGCTATTCTGTATTCCACTTCTGCCCATTCCATGGTTGCAGGAGATTTTTTTTCTTCATTTCATAAATGATAAAAAACTAAAGCAAAAATGACAAACACCCTCTTCACAGAAAACAGAGGCATAAAAAAGAGCCTTCTAGAAAGCCAGAGGGATCACAATTCTGTGAGTAGTCCCAGCCTCCCTTTCTGTTTCTTCATATCATACAATTCTTGAGTGAGTAGATTGTTATGCACAAAGGACAGACGAAAACTGCATATTAGATGGTTTACCAGGATAGGTCAAAGTGGCCAAATAATAAAATCTTAATTTTTAAAAATGTTGATTTAATAAGTAACCTAGCTGACAGATCCAGCCATGTGCAAAAGTTGAGGCATCTCTATTTGATACTTCCTATGTGAACAGAAGTTGACACAAGCTCTACATGGTACAAAGACATGGGGAAAGCCACTTCTTGCCCTGGATCAGTAGCATGGAATATTGCTACACCTTGGGTTTTGGCCAGGTACTAGTGACCTGGATTGGCCACCATGAGAAAGGTCTACTGGGCTTGATGGACCATTGTTCTGACCCAGTAAGCCTATTCTTATGTAGCTTTCTGCCAATTTTAATGCATAATTACTACTTGCATTTTTTTAGGGATTGAAAATTTAAAGATGGCAGGTGCAATAGTATGGAAAACCATCCAACTAGAATGGGAAAAATGCACACTGAAATGTTACCTATTTATTCAAGTGGAGTGCTGGGACCCGTGCTCTTCAACATATTTATAAACGACCTGGAAATTGGTACGGCAAGCAAGGTGATTAAATTTGTGGACGATACAAAGTTATTCAGAGTAGTAAGGACACAGAAGGATTGTGAAGATCTACAACAAGACATAAACACGCTTGAGGAATGGGCCACGAAATAGCAAATGAGGTTCAACATGGATAAATGAAAGGTGATGCATGTTGGTAACAAAAATCTTATACACGAATACAGGACATCCGGTGCAGTACTTGGAGAGACCTTCCAGGAAAGAGACTTGGGAGTACTTGTAGACAAGTCAATGAAGCTGTCTGTGCAATGTGCAGCAGCGGCGTAAAGGGCGAACAGAATGTTAGGAATGATTAAGAAGTGGATCAAACACAGATCGGAGGTTATCATGCAGCTGTACCGGGCCATAGTGCGCCCCCACCTGGAATACTGCATCCAATACTGGTCACCGTACATGGAAAAAGGACATAGTACTACTTGAAAGGATCCAGAGACGAGAGACTAAAATGGTTAAGGGACTTGAGGATTTGTCGTACAATGAGGCTAGAGAAACTGGGCCTCTTCTCCCTTGAAAAGAGGAGACTGAGAGGGGACATGATCGAAACATTCAAGATATTGAAGGGAATTGACTTAGTGAGAAAGAGAGATTGTTCACTCTCTCCAAGGTGAAGAGAACGAGAGGGCACTCTCTAAAGCTAAAAGGGGATAGATTCCGTACAAACATAAGAAAGTTCTTCTTCACCCAGAGAGTGGTAGAAACCTGGAACGCTCTTCTAGAGGCTGTTATAGGGGAAAGCACCCTCCAGGGATTCAAGACAAGGCTAAACAAGTTCCTGCTGAACCAGAATGTATGCAGGCAAGGCTAGACTTAAATAGGGCACTGGTCTTTGACTTAAGGGCTGCTGCGTGAGCGGACTGCTGGGCACGATGGACCACTGGTCTGACCCTGCAGCGGCAATTCTTATTTTCACCATTGCACTTCTATATTCAAATTTTTAATCCCTAAAAATTACGCATTAAAATTGGCAGAAAGCTACATTTACAGCTTTGCATCATGTAGAGCTTTTGACAACATCTGTTCACTTGGGAACCGCTTTGAAGTCACTTTTGTTAGATCTTCTACTGAGCCCAGCTTCTTTCTGGCTTTCTACTTCTATATACGATATCAATATGAGAACATGAGCCAATGGAGGTTTTCTGATCAATGACTGAAGTTCATTCTCTGTTTCTAAGAGTCTGAACGGCCACTGAGGTCTTTTTTCTCCTTTTTCAATTGAGCAAGTTGAAGTTCAGTGTATATTTTTCCCATTTTAGTTGGATGGTTTTCCATATTTATTTGAATGAGAATGCAGTTCATCTAGAGCATGGGTAGGCAATTCCGGTCCTCGAGAGCTACAGGCAGATCAGGATATTCACAATGTATATGTATGAGATGGATTTGCATGCATTGCCTGCCTTGAGATGCAAATCTATCTCCTGCATATTTATTGTGGATATCCTGAAAATCTGACCGGAATTGCCTACCCCTGCTCTAGAGGGTTTGGGATGCAAAAGTTTTCAGTTACTCTATAACAGTCCAGCTTCCAAATGTACCCTGCAGCAAGTTAACTCTTTCTATTCTTGCTTTTAGAATTTTTTCTCATTCTTCCTTGCAGAGCTTTTCAAGCACTGAAATACTCTTAGGTTGCTCTGCATACTTTTCATATTTTCAACATTCAAGTCTGAAGGCCATTTCAAAACATTCACCTTTCTCTTCTGTATGCATGAGCTTTATGGTTGATTTTGCTAAATACCCACTGAGCGCAAGACATTAGCTTCTAAGGTATGTTGAGATTAGAGAATGACACAGGGAGAAATTTTTTCCTGTCCCCGCAGGAACTCAATTTCCCAGTCCTGTTCCCATGAGTTTTGTCACTGCCTCTGTTCCATTCTTGTAAGATTTGCCTTAACCACACAAGCCTCAAACACTTATGATTTTAAAGTGTTTGAGACTTGTGCAGATGAAGACAGAGCTTGCCGGAATGGGGCAGGGACAGGAAAAGAACTTGCGGGGACAGGGAAAAATGTGTCCCCGTGTCATTCTCTAGTTGAGATATAACTGAATCCATCCTGTCTGTGCCACTGAGTTCACAGTTAGTTAAATCATTTATGCTGCCAACACATAGTTACTTAATGTCAGTTAACCGAGCAAGAGGCTCTCTTACCCAATTAACTGGCTTTGAATATTGACCCTCAATGATAATTGCTAGATGAAAGTGTTTAGAGATTTTTTTTCATAGATCTTTCCTGTTACATAAGAGTAAAACACTCCCACAGACGAACCAGACAAGGCACAGACCAGTGAGAATGACCACACAAATGGACCAGGAGAGGCCTAGTGGTTATACAGCACTGTGTACATCTAGCAGCGCAGTAGAAAGGATAAGTAGTGGCAGTAGCTGCTGCCTCGACATCCTGAGGTTGTAGGTTTGATCTCAATGCTGCTCCTTGTGAGCCTGGGCAAGTCACCTAACCCTCCATTGCTCCAGGTATCATAGTTAGATCCAGTGGTACCTAGCATATGTGACACCCGTGGCCCATCATTTTTTGACACCCCCCCCCCCCCCCATCTGTATGAAAAACATGATTTTTAGTAACAAGCCACACGTCACACAAGAGTGTACCTAGGAAAAGGCAGCATCTTACATACTGCAGTGAGCAGTACAACATCAATACACCCATTGTAAAACTAAACAAGCCAGACTAGTACAGATCAATCCTAACAGAAAACCATGTCTTTTCGAACACACAGAAAACACCTTCGCCTAGTATGTAATCACAAACTAACCCCTCCTCCTTTTACAAAACTGTAGTGTGGTTTTTAGCCATGGTGGTAACAGCTCAACGCTAAAAAAAACGCTCTACAGTTTTGTAAATGGGGAGATAGAATAAAAATACATAGACAAAGTTTAAACTGAAGCACCAAGAAGCTGGACTCTGCATACAATGCAACATCACAGAAACAGCGATGCATCTCATTCTCTGGTTTCTGCTTTCTTCATCTTCTTGTCACTCTCTTCCTTTCATCCACTGTCTACCCTCTCTCTGCCCCTTCTATATGGCATCTTCTCTCCTTCTATTCCCCTTCCAGAAACTTTATGCCTCCCCCTTCCATCTCTCCCTTCACCCCCATTGGTCTGGCATCCATCTTCTTCCCTTCCCTCCTCCAATGGTCTGGCATCTCTCTCCTCTCCCACACCCCCATGGTCTGGCATTTCACTCTCTCCTCTCCCTTCCCCCCACTTCCATCAGCCCCCTTTCTTTCCATCCAACCCAATTCCATCCAGTATCCTTCTCCCTTATGTCTCTTTCCCCGCAATTCCATCAGCATCTGCCCCTTTCTCTCCCTCCACACTTCCATACCACCCTGACCCCCTTTCTCACCCTCCACACCGTTCTTTACCACCCTGACCCCATTTCTCACCCTTCACCACGCTGCATACCACCCTGACCCCCCTTTCTCACCCTCCCATATCACCCTGACCCCCTTTCTCACCCTCCACACCCTTCCATACCACCCTGACCCCCTTTTTCTCCTTCCACCACCCTGCTATGCTCCTTTCCATCCAAATCAGCAAATATGTATGGCAGAAATAATTGTTTATCTACATATTGTTTCATATGGCACAACATCTTCATTTTATTATTATTTATGTTTTCTATATACCATTTAAGTGATTGACATTTAATGTAATCAGGTACTCTTAAGTATTTTCTGTATCTGTGCCAACGGGCTGACGATCTAACCAGTGGCGTACCAAGGGGAGGGGCGGTCCACCCCAAGTGCACACTTCAAGGGAGTGCACAGCCGGCCGGGTCCGGAAGCTCCCGTGCTGCAGAAATCGGCACCTCAGCGCGGCTGCCAACTCTGCTTTGAAATATGTACAGCAGCCATGCTGAAGTGCAGCAAGATCTCGCGATGACTACTCTGCTGCCTCTACTCCAGAAAAGGTAAGCGATGTCGGAGGGGGGCTGGGCCGGCAGACACAGGGATTTGTGGCAAGGTCCCGCAATAACTGCAGCTGCCGTCCACCCCCCCGACGTCACTTAACTCTTCCGGAGCAGAGTAGTCATCGCGGGATCTTGATGCACTTCAGCGTGGCTGCCGTACATATTTCAGAGTAGAGTCGGCAGCCGCGCTGAGGTGCAGTTTTCTGCAGCGCGGGAGCTTCCGGACCCAGCCGGCTGTGCACCCCCTTGAAGCATGCACCCGGGGTGGACCGCCCCCCCCCCCCCCTTGGTACGCCACTGGTTAGATCGTCAGCCCGTTGGCACAAATACAGAAAATACTTAAGAGTACCTGATTATTACTTAAATGGTATATAGAAAACATAAATAATAATAATAAAATGAAGTTGTGCCATATGAAACAATATGTAGATAAACAATTATTTCAGTTGATAATTATTCAAGCAGTGATTATTTCTGTTATGGATTACTGTAATTTTGCATTATCTGGGTCTTCCAGAAAACAAAGAGATTGCATTCTATTCAGAATGTGGCTCTGATCATGTGACATCATATTTGAGGAAGTTACATTGGCTTCCATGTACAGCAAGAATTGAATTTAAATTACTGGTTATGAGCGTTAGGATTTTGTGTGGTCTTGCCCCAGCATGTTTAGCTTCATATGTGCACCTAACTTTACAGTCATCTCATACTATGAAATTAATAATTTCTTCCAAAAAATGACTGAAGACTGGGCATGGGTGTTACGATCTGGAGTAGAGAATGACACGGTGACAAAATTCATCACCGTTCTCGTCCCCGCGGATAACCGCGGGAAATAATCCCATGTCATTTTTTTGTGTCTATTTCAGCCTCAGTCCTTCTACACCAGCATTCTTCAAAGCAAAGCTTGTGGGTCAGTGGTTGTGACCATTCATACTCTGATTCTTCCCACTCTCCTTAAAGAATGACATGAAGATGGTTTACCGCGGTTATCCGCGGGGACGGGAACGGTGATGAATTTTGTCACCGTGTCATTCTCTAATCTGGAGCTCTTTACCTGGAAAGATTAGATGGGTTTCCGAAGACTAGTGAAAACTTGGCTATTTTATTAATATTTATTTTTAAATGTCTTTATTGATCCTATAAACAGCATGAGAACAGCAATATTCACAAAAAGAGCATTAGTAAAAAAGCAAAAAAGAAGAAACTTGAACATCCTGCAAACGGGGTTTATCATAAGAAACCTCCCTTCCTACATTTCAGTGTGTGTTTATATATACTCTGAGACAATTCTGAGTGCTCCAAAATTAAATCCTATGTAGAATTTTAAACTGAATAACTTAGAATGTAGTCATAGACTTTAAATGTAGTCCCTTGTATTTCCTCAAAGGAGTGTTTAAGTGTTACAGGTATCACATGAGTGATAGAGGTGACATTCTTGACTACATCTGATTCTCACATTTGAGCAAGTTGGTCCAAATGGGGGGGGGCTCATCTATTATCCCCAAGTAATTGATATTACTGAGAGAGCTTATTAGAGCCTGGCAGGAGCTGTCAAAAGACCTTATCTAGTTTAGTGAAACTAATTTTGTCTCTGTGTTGGTCTGCTATGGAAGTATGGTAATGTTGGGTAACTTAGTAAAAGTAAGAGGAAAAGAAGGCCACTTTGGTTCTCAAAAGTAGTAGCTAAGAAGGTAAGGAATAAGAGGTTAACTTTCATAAACTACAAAAGATTGCAGAAAGGGGAAGACAGGCAAAAAGATCTGGAAAAGTTAAGAGAGGCTGGTCATGTAGTCAGGAAAGCAAAGATGCAAATGGAAGAAAAAAATAGCTGACATGGTAAAACAGGGAGATAAGACATTTTTTAGATATATTAGTGATAGGAAGAAGTGCAAAAGTGGCATTAGGAGACTCAAAGGTGAAGGTGAGAAATATGTGGAAGCTGATAAAGAAAAGGCTGAATTGCTTAACAGATATTTCTGTTCTCTGTTCACGGTTGAAGCACTGGGAGCGGGACCACAAAAGACAGACATGAATAGGGATGGAAGAGTAATAGACCCTGATCGATTTTCAGAGGGTTGTGTTCGTGAGGAGCTAGCTAAAATTAAGGTAGACAAAGCGATGAGGCCGGATCGTGAACATCCGAGGGTGCTGAAGGAACTTAGGGAAGTTCTGGTAGCTCCATGACTGACTTTTTCAATGAGTCTCTAGAGGCGAGAGTGGTACCGGAGGACTGGAGAAGGGCGGATGTGGTCCCTCTCCACAAAAGTGGAAGTAAGGAAAAAGTAGGGAATTACAGGCCGGTAAGTCTGACTTCTGTGGTAAGCAAATTAATGGAACAGAGAATAGTCAAGTTTCTGGAATCCTGTGGATTACAGGAACGGAGGCAACATGGATTCACTAGAGGTAAGTCTTTGTCAGACAAATCTGATCAATTTCTTTGACTGGGTGACCAGAGAATTGGATAGAGGATGTGCGCTAGAGGATGTGCGGCCTATACGTGGGTTTTACAATCTCCTGCAGTGGGTGTGGCTTACTTATAAAGGGCGGCCTATCTAAAGACATCGTAGATAAGCCACCCCATTAGTAGATCAGCCTCGGATTGCCCATACCTGTAGCTCTTTCCTGGTCAGCTGCTGGATGCCTCCTGCAATGTTGCGGCCAGCGGTGCAGGGCAGGAGCGATCTTTTCAGCATCCAGTCGGCCTTGTGTTGCTTCCTCAATACCTGTGTCAGTTCTCGTGGGACTCGCAAGTCTCGTGAGAACTGACTGCAAGCATTCAGGAAGCAGCGCAGGGCTGGATGTTGAAAAGATCACTCCTGCCCTGCACCGCTGGCCGCAACATTGCAGGAGGCAGCTGGTGGAGGTATTTACTGGGGGTGGGTGGGGAGGGATGTATAGGCTGCCCCATTGTATAGGCCGATTTAGGTTTTAAAACTCTTAGATAAGTTGTGGCTAGTAACATGGGGTGGCTTATCTAAGAGTTTAAAACCTCAATCGTCATTTCCTGCAGCCTATTCAAAGGGGTGGCCTATACATGGGGAAATACAGTAATTAGATTTAGCAAAGCCTTTGACAGTGTACCATACAGACGGCTAATAAATAAATGGAGTGCTCTTGGGATGGGCCCCAAAGTGACGGTCTGGGTCAGGAGCTGGTTAAGTGGAAGATGACAGAAGGTAGTGATCAATGGAGATCGCTTTGAGGAAAGGGATGTTACCAGTGGTGTGCCTCAAGGTTCTGTTCTTGGGCCTGATCTTTTTAACATTTTTATAAGTGATATTGCTGAAGGGCTGTCATAGAAACATGATAGCAGATAAAGGCCAAATGGCCCATCTAGTTTGCCCATCCACAGTAACCATTATCTCTTTCTCTCTGAGAGATCCCACGTGCCTATCCCACCTCTTCCGGGAGACTTCCACGCATCTACCACCCTTTCTGTAAAATAGTATTTTCATAGATTACTCCTGAGTCTATCACCTCTTAACTTCATCCTATGACCTCTCATTCCAGAGCTTCAACTCATGCGCATTTACATTATGTAGATATTTAATGTCCCTATCACATCTCCCCTCTCCCACCTTTCCTCCAAAGTTTAACAGATTGAGATCTTTAAGTCTGTCCCCATACCGCCTTATGATGAAGACCACACCATTTTAGTAGCCTTCCTCTGGACCAATTCCATCCTTTTTATATCTTTTTGAAGGTGCGGCCTCCAGAATTGTACACAATACTCCAAATGAGGTCTCAGCAAAGTCCCATACAGAGGCATCAATACCTCCTTTTTCCTACGGGATTATACCTCTTCCTATGCAACCTAGCATCCTTCTAGCTTTCGCCGTCTCCTCTTCAACCTGTTTGGCTACCTTATGATCATCACATACAATCACACCCAAGTCCCGCTCTTCCGTCGTGCACATAAGTTATACACCCCCTAAACTCTAGTTTTTGCAGCCCAAATGCATGACCTTTTATTTCTTAGCATTAAATTTTAGCTGCCAAATTTCAGACCATTCTTCAAGCTTCACCAGGTCTTCCTTCATGTTATTCACACCATCCAGCCTGTCTACTGTATTGCAGATTTTTGTATCATCGGCAAAGAGGCAAATCTTACCCGACAACCCTTCAGCAATATCGTTTATAAAAATGTTAAAAAGAACAGGCCCAAGAACAGAACCTTGAGGCACACCACTGGTTACATCCTTTTCCTCAGTGCAAGTCTCGTAGTAGAGGACTAGCCTTCTCAAATTTGCTTACTCAAAAAATTAATCTGGCTGCCATATTCTGGAGTAGTTGCAACCTCCTGTATTCCTTCTTGGTGATACCTTGATACAAGGAGTTGCAATAATCCAAAATTTGTAGCAAAATATCTTGAGCTACTATTCTAAAGCTAGCTTGGCTTAGGACGGACCATATTATTTTTAATTTAATTTTAAAAATTTCTTATATATTGCAAATCTACAAATCTAAGTGATTTACAACATACATACATAAAATATGTTAACACCAACATAACATTTCTCAAAAACATTTACAATACAGTTTAACTGTTTCATATCTATCATATCTAGTGTGGGAGCGTCGGGATGTGAGGAATTTCTCCTCGCCCCCAGGTCGCCTTTTCCAGTACACCTGGGAGCCCTTTTGGTCTACTACTTAACTGTTGATATCTCTTTCTATTGTTTTGTTCTGCAGTCCGATACTGGGGATTTACCTGGAAGGAGGACCTAGGGTGGGATGGGGTGGGGTAGGGAGCTGGGGGGTTTGATGGGGAGGGGGTGTTATCTGTTGTGAGTTTCTTGAAAATGTTTTGGGCTTGTTTTGCCTTTTGTGTGTATTGCTACCTGTTTCATTTCTTTTGTTGAGCTCAATAAATATATTTGAACATCTATCATATCTGGTTGCCAAAAGTTAGAAAGGAATCAAAGTAATGCCTAGCATTTTTATGTTTCTTAATCTTTAAGTTCTTCTCCTGTAGCCAATACCAGACCTGAGTGTGGTCGTGAGTTATAGTCCCCAAACCAAAACACTTTAATCTTTTGCTTATTAAGTTTAAGGAAGTTCTGTGTCCACATACTCATATTCTCAGTGTTTTGTCAAGTATTGTAGGTTATCATTGACAGATTCTTTGGTCTTATTCTGTTTTGGTCTACTGACTACAGCGTCTACTAGTTTACATGGCATTTTAAAAGCAATGAGCTTATTTGCATGGTCGGATTGGAGAATGAGCAATTGTGCAGAAAACCACGAGCCGTGTTCTGCATCGGATTGGTAAATACCACTGTTGCTAAACCAGTCAAAACTGGTTTAGTGAAGATTGTTAGATGATTGCACAAGGTCCTCTTGCGATTTAACAACTTTGGGCTCCTTTTACAAAGGTGCGTGCGCGGAATAGCATGCGCTAAAATGCTGCTTGGGCTAGCTGTTACCGCCTCCTTTTAAGCAGGCGGTAATTTTTCAGCTAGCGCGTGCTAATCTTGTGCGTCCGCTAAAAATGCTAGCACACCTTAATAAAAGGAGCCCATTGTGTCATCAGCAAATGTAATCATCTCACTAGTTACTCCTATCTCTAGATCAAGATATATGTTAAAAAGCAGCAGTCCCTGGGGAACCCCACTATTTATCATCACAAAAATATGCGGAAATAGCACCATCCACCAATTTGACCTCCCTTCTGAAATATGAAAAACTGTGATCATCACTTTCAAAAATCCCCACAATTTACCCTTCTCTCTTCTCAGCAGCTTTCAGTCTCACAATTGTATTTCTCCAATATACCTCTGGTATGAATCTAGCTAGGCTTTCTTGTCTACATTAGTCCATACTTTTTAAATGCTTATTCCTTCAGTTTCCTCTTTCTCCTTTCCTTTTGGACCACTGACTTTCTGCTTCTCTTATACCCTCCCAGTCCTGCTAGCTCTTTCCTCAGGTACTCCCTCATTTTACTAAATTCAGCATGTTTGAAATCCAGAACTTTGAGTGCTGTGCGTTTACACTCCCATTTAGCTCCATAGGGTGTAACGATTATTACTGCCCAGAGGGGCACTTGGACATTACACAAATGTTCCCCATTTGCGAGCCTGAGATCTAGCGTTGCCTCTGCCACCATTTACATCCACTAGCTCTCTACTTCTTTCTGATTCTGCAGAAGGAAAACTCCCATCTGCATCTGACACTGTAACATGCGCAGCCCTACTGTGTATTTATTGTAAGGAATACAACTCTTTCTTTTGCAAACCTAGGAAGAACATATTAGCAAAATTCAACTTTCTCTAATCTGGTTCATTGTCCGCCAGATAAAAGGTCGACAAAGCTGAAATTTCTTAAATGGAAGGGCTTAGTTCTGAATTCTTTCCATTATTCATGATGGATATATTTTCTTGAATATTCTTAAGGTGATACGCTTCTTTATCTTTCTGCTGCTGAGGGAAGGGGTGATTGATTTTGGGAAGGAGTGTGGGGAAGAATACTGCAACTTTCCTAGAACAATATATGCAAGAGAAAAAGACATAACTGTGTAATAGAAAGGATGACATGATTCAAGACCTGAAAACAGGAGGTGGGAGAAATATTCTGTATCGGTTATCTTCTCACACAGCTCAAGGGTAAAGATGATGCACATATGATTTAACATAGGGGAAACAGGTGTTGCATTTAAAGCTAGCTACCCAATATATGTCTTCCCTACCCAATAAGTTGCTCGTCTTAAGATCTCTTAAAGAGAGAAAGCTGATCTTCTGCTCTCCGGAGTATAGAAAGGGTTATAATCTCTCCATGAAGCCAATAAAAACCTCTCTTGATTATAATTTAGATAAGAGCTACTGGATTGAATAATAATGTTGAAACTCCCCTGGTTGTTTCACCTTGAGATGTCCATCACTGGGTTAAACATGATGCTAATTGCATTTGGATTGATTAATTTCTCTCAGTCCTGTCTATTCGAATAATGCTTAACAAAATAATCACTGCACCTAGAGCCAAATTTTCTCTGTCAAAGGAATGAAGCCATCAGAAGCAGCGAAGATGAAAGAAATGAAGATGACCCGTAATTACTGCAACGGTGATATCATTAGCATATTAGAAAGCGAGAGAGAGATGCATCTATATGAGAAAGAAACTGGCATTTATTACTCTTTAAAAGAACCTTAAATATCTGACAAATACCGAGCAGAACATACAGTGCCTTTTGATTTGCAGTTGGTTGTCAGAAAGATCACTTCTTGTGCTGTAGGCATTTAGAATATGGAACTGAACAGAAAACTTCAAACTCTCTCAAAGAAGAATTCATTCATCACTAAAATATCATTACCTATATTTTAAAGATTTTCCTTTTGTTTGAAAATAATAAATTGTGGAGCAAATTAACCTTGCCTAGTCCTCACTTGGAGACATACCAAGCCAGCTGGGCTTTCAGGATATCCATACTACACATGATCCTCGAGCATCTGTAAAGCTGACGGGACACGGGGGGCATACTCAAACTGTGGGAGACAGCTGGCTAAGCACGCTGGTAACTGGCATTGAATCTCCAGCCTAGGTGATAGTCATCCTAGTGGACAAAGACACACCTGCTTTTTATGCCAGTCTATCTGGCTGCTGAGCTTAGCTGATTAGCTGCTGAATATTCACAGTGACCGGCCATGTTATGCGACAGAGCCGCTGACCTGGATATTCAGTGGGAGATGGCTGTCTATCTCCCGCTGAATATCAGCAGATTGTCGGCCAGGAGCCATTCCTGAATTTCGGCTGGAGTGTGCCTCCTGGAAAGGGTTAGAAAACACTGAAATGCAGTGATACGGCCACAGCAGAAAAATTATAAACACACTACTTCAAAACTTCCCTTTCTATAGTAATACCAGACATACGCAATGACCTCCATTAACACCCGAGAGAGCTTACAATCTAATTGTGACAGAAAGGGTGAATCTATTTGGAGGGAATGAGAGCCACCGTCAGCCATTCAAGAACAGAGAGGACAGGGGCCGATCAGTTTATTGGGTTGAGCCTATTTCATCAAATGCACTGACAGTGCTATGCTGTATTGAACTTTAATTTATGGGTAAAAGGAGCTTTATAATATCACCCTTGCATAAAGTATGCACATTGACCAAACATCATCCTGCTCTTATATGTTGGGGGAACTTTGGGTGGGGTACAAATTATGCGCATTCTTTACAAAAGCAACTTATTCAGGAACTAGGTTGAAGGTCCAATTTCTCCACATAAGAAATTCAGATACTTTTTTTCTGCCTTGATCCTTCTTTGAATCTTGGCTGGGAGAAAATTGGAAACTGGATTCTACAGGATGCAGTGACGTTGAATCCAGCTAAATCCAAAGCTACTGCAGGCCCCTTCCTTTGCTTGGTTCAAAAGAAATTACAGTTTCCTTACAGTACCATCTTAGGAATAAAATGGACTCATTATTAGCTTTCGAACCACAGATATCGCTTCTATGCTATTAGGCAAATCCAGTTGACTCCAGAAAAATGAAGGCAGATAAACACCATTTCGACCTTCTACTATCTCCTCTTCTCCATTAGGGATTCAAAGGACTTCTCCCATGCTTTCTTGAATTCAGGGAAGGAAGGACACTGCTTGTTGCCAGCTGGTACCTAGAAATTATGAGCGTGCCAGACAATGTTCATTGCCAGCAGCTGCACGGCTAACTGGGCAAAGTTAGAACAGCATAATCTCGCTTCCTCCTTAATCTGCCCATTTGGGATATGGCTGGTGAATGTTGATACGGCTAAACAGGCACAAGTGATTTAAATGGGCAGGAGGGTCCCCTGCATGTTTAATCACTTTGAACATAAGAATATCCATACTGGGTCAGACCAATGGTCCATATAGCCCAGTATCCTGCTTGAAAGAGTGGCCAATCCAGGTGACAAGTGCCTAGCGGAAACCCAAAGAGTAGCAAGCAGTGGTTTCTCCCATGCCTATAGCAAGCTCTAAGGTTGGACCTGATAATGGAGGATTAAATGACTTTTCCAAGATTACATCTAGCAACAGGATTTGAACTGGTTTCGCCGACAGCTTGGTGCTCCAACCAAGAGGCTAAACCCTTCACGCCAAAGATGATTCAAAAACATCCTTTGCAATGGTCCTGCCCTGTCTAGATTACTCCAATTCTTTATATAATCTATCAAGACAGTATTCTTTACACCATCTAGAATTGCTTCAAAACATTGCAGCAAAGCAGGTGTTAACAAATTCCAGAATTTGACCCACATCCCAAATCTTCATTGATCATCAATAAACATTAGAATTTGCTTTAAGGTACTAGTTATTGTACCGATTGTCCAGTATAGCTTTCCACTTTATTGTTTATTGAAAGCTTTTATACTGCTACTAATGCCTGGGGAGTCAATTCAGAGTGGTTTACATGAGCTTCTGTAAAGGTGTTACAATACAGAGTTAGCGTTTTCAATATAGACACATTTATACCTTTATGCTATATAAATCCACTTCATCGTTATCAATATTTAAATCAACTTTTATTACCTACAACTGGAGTTAGTAAGAAATGCATTCTTTTCCTAATTTGGGCCATTTCTCAGCAACCAGATTTAAGAGGAAATTGAAGAACATCCTTTTTAATGGGATAAGTAACCGATGAACTGTCTTGAGAGTAAGATTAGTATCTCACGCTATAGTACCTAATGCATGTCTTCTCTTTCTATATAGAATTCAATGTAAACTACCCTGCTGTATTTCGATGTGCTTCTTGTTTCTCATTTCTCTCTTATGTATTTTGTAACATAGTAAGCATGTTGAGGCAGTTTATTTCTGTTTTCTCTTAAGTATTACATAAGATAAACTACCTTGCTATGCCTTGAAGATTACGATGGTAAATCAAAAAGGAAAGGCAAAATACATTTAACGGCTTTAATAGAGGTATCTGTAAGCAATTGAACATATCACTTTTCCATGACGCATTTATTGTATCGTTCAACTAGCTTCTGCATTCCTGCAGAGAAGAAGTTTTTCGGCTGCTTCCTTTACTTCATCATGCTTTGTCTTTTGCTCTCCAAGTCCAAGCCTCTTGTCTTATTGTGGTGACAATTCTCTCCAGAATACTCAAATCTTATGCAATGGGTGAAAGTAGCCAAGAGAAGGACTTAGGGGTACTGGTGGACAAAACAATGAAGCCGTCGGCTTGGTCTTGGAGAGCAAAAGACAAAGAATGGACAAGAGGCTTATGCACTCTTGTCTTATTGTGGTGACAATTCTCTCCAGAATATTCAAATCTTCTTCATACTGTTTCAGGAATGCTGTTGCTTGTGCAGATCAGAAAGCTACTTGGGAATCCATCATATGCAGACTTTCCTGTATCCCAAGTCATCATGCATTATGGCAAATGCAGATTCATAGCCGATATCCAAATTTGCAGTCAATTGAGACACCGTTATCTGTCGGTCTTCTCTAATCAAGGCATCTTCCCTGTCAATGAGCTCTTATATATGCAATGTTGATAGGCAACCAGAACGACCTTCATCGGTTACACCCGTTTGTCCTGCTTTAAACCTTTTTACCTAGTAGTAAACCTCGGTGCTGTGTTCATAATGAATCAATAACCGACAGTGAATTTCCACAGGTTTCACTCCCTCTACTCAAAGAAAGCACCATCGAACAACAAAGGTACTGCAGTAGTGCGCTATCTTGCAATGGAGTGTCCATGTTTCTGACCTCATGACTAAAGGCTGAGTGCTGCACTGTGTGTGTAAGAACTATCCAACAGGCAATATACGAGTACATATGTTGGATTTTGCTAGCTCTGTTCTGAATATGGTGTAATTTAACAATTGCCTTTAATTTTTTATTCGCCCTCGTATTATTCTTTCTCAATTTTCTCTTATATAACAAACTGGTCTACTATTATTGGATGTGCTGTATCTACGTATTTGATTTTTACATAAATCGCCTTGCTGTACCTTGACTTCTTATGCTTATTCTTTCCCATTTTTCACTTGTGTATTTTGTAATGTAAACCGCCTAGCTATTACATAAGAACATAATAGCCTTACTGGGTCAGACCAATGGTCCATCAAGCCCAGTAGCCCGTTCTCAAGGTGGCCAATCCAGTTCTCTAGTACCTGGCCAAAACCCAAGGAGTAGCAATATTAAATGCTACCGATACAGGGCAAGCAGTGGCTTTCCCCATGTCTTTCTCAATAACAGACTATGGACTTTTCCTCCAGGAACTTAAATTTCATCTGGTCTTCCAATTTCAGCCTGCAATTTTTCACAATCTGCATGCGTTTCAACAACTTTGAACAGTTTAGTATCATCTGCAAATTTAATTACCTCACTCGTCGTTCCAATTTCCGGATCTTTTATAAATAAGTTAAATAGTACCAGTTCCAGTACAGACCTCTACGGCACTCCACTGTTTACTCGCCTCCATTGAGAAAAATGACCATTTAAACCCTACCCTCTGTTTTCTATCCAATGACCAATTCCTAATCCACAACTGAACTTTGCCACCTATCCCATGACACTTTAATTTTCTCAGGAGCCTCTCGTGAGGAACTTTATCAAAAGCTTTCTGAAAATCTAGATAGACTATATCAACCGGCTCACCTTAATCCACATGTTTATTCACACCTTCAAAGAAGTCAAGCAAATTGGTGAGACAAGATCTCCCTCGGTTGAACCCCTGCTGACTCCGTCTTATTAAATCATGTTTGGCTACGTGTTCCACAATTTTATTTTTTATAATTGTTTGTATATAATATTATTATCACAGCTATAATAAACTGTTAATGGTATTACCATCCCTCTATTACTTTAAATATTATAGTGAAGTGCTCAGACCAAGTAACCCAAAATATAGTGATGTCACTACAATGAGGTTAACAAGGGGACCATCATCGCCTTCACCTGTCCCCTACCCTCCCTTGATACCCACAAATATTTTCAGATAAACCTGATGTACTTATCTGAATAGGAGGGTAGTTGTTTTTCGTTAATTCTTATTGATGACAATGTGCTTATAAATTTCATGTGCTCTGTTAAAATCCTAGAACTGTTCATTCATTCGTCCAATCCCGTCCCCCCGACTCGAGTTTCACCTCTTCATCAGGGAGGGACACTATTGAAGAAATCAAAGCCAAGTTCAAAATTCACAACTTAAACTACTTGTAACATGTTATAATAAATCAAATTAACCCTGATATGTCTGAGTACCATAAACTAAATGCCTGTATACTCAATTACTCTTAGAATTTTTAAAAAAATCTTTTTTTACTTGGTAATGGCTCACTGAGACAAGACTCAATCAAAGCAATGGGCCAACTGAATCTTTCTACTCTGCTCCAAAAAGAGCAAAGACAACTTAAGATAAAGAAGTTTTGTCGAGACGAAATGGATTTCACCAAGGGTTATGTTTACCCTTGGATGAACCGAAGTATAAAAACTAGAAGACAACGATTAGCCCATAATAAAAACAAGAAATTAGCATTTAACTTATCCACCAGCAACTCATCTTCATTGGACGAAAATAAAACAACGAACCTCCAGCAGACTGGGCCATCATATAAAGACTTAAACACCTTGTCAGAATCTTTTTTAAGATTACAGCCCAAGGACGGGGCTTCTCAGGCAACAAACAAGATCGAAACTCGCAGCGCGCACAAAAACAAGAAGTATCCACAATAACATCGAAAGGGATCTTTAATCTATCCTCGCGAAGTTTGAATAAACAAGAAGAGGATTTGCTCATGAAAGGACTTTCGTTTGTCCCCAGCATCAAATATGATAGCTTTGACACTAGAGCTCACCTGCAGAGATTTTTTCAGTCTATTAGACTGAAACAGTTTTTTCAAGATAATCTCACTTATGAATCCTCTTTACCTGAAGGACTGAAATATAATTCTACCTTTGAGAAACTAGTATTGAGGGATGTTCAAATTTTGGAGTCCCAAAATAGATCGTTCAATCATTCTAATATCACCTATAACCAGAGGAGAATCATACATGAATTACACAATGATAGTTCAATCATTATCTCAAGGGCAGATAAGGGTGGGGGAATCGTTATTCAGGATTATCGGGACTATAAGAAAGAAGCACTACAGGATAGCTCTTATTACACTCTATTGACACAAGATCCGACAACTGAAGTCAAACAGAAAATTTGGATATGATGGCACGCTTTACACAGCAGCCTGGGGAACCACTAATACAGTGGGTAGTTCGGGTGCAGGAGCTGGGTGCAGCAGGGATTATGTTTAGATGCCACAGATGCCCCTAAATTTGTTCAAATTAGTCAAGAAATAGTAGTGCAACATGCGTTGCGGGAGGATCCTTATCCTGCAAAAAATGCCCAATGGTCTTTATTAGAGATAATTAGTAGGGGTGTCACGAGGCGATATCCACTTGAATCTGACTGGCCCTCAAATGATAAGATTTGGTATACATTAAAAGATGCTCAAATGAGAATTAAGGAGGAGTCTATGAAGGCAGCCTTAGTAATAGGTCACGCTGACACATATATGTCATTACCTTTAGATAGATTATTACACACTGCTAAGACAGAACAAATTATAACATCAAAAGAAATCAGATTCCTTACTAACAATTTTCCCAGGATTCCCAAAATTAATGCTCAAATGAGAATTAAGGAGGAGTCTATGAAGGCAGCCTTAGTAATAGGTCACGCTGACACATATATGTCATTACCTTTAGATAGATTATTACACATTGCTAAGACAGAACAAATTATAACATCAAAAGAAATCAGATTCCTTACTAACAATTTTCCCAGGATTCCCAAAATTCATTTCATACCCAAAATACACATATCTGACAAGAAACCTCCGGGACGTCCGATTGTAGTGGAGATAGGGTCGGTTTTAGAACCCATTTCTCAATACTTGGATAGTCAATTAAAACACCTGGTTCCTCATGCTGAGTCATATATCAAAGATTCAACTCATTTTTTACAATTTATTGAACAGTGTTCTGAACAGACATTCTCAGTGGATTCAATTTTAGTAACTGCTGATGTTGTTGCATTGTACACCAATGTACCTCAGCAGGAAGCATTGAAATTAGTTAAAACTCAACTGCTGAAATTGAATTTTACAAACTCCAGGAGACGCCTGTTAAGTGATTTGGCCGAAATAGTCATTTTCAATAATTATTTTAAATTTGAGAGTGAAATATATCTCCAAACTAAGGGAGTGGCCATGGGGGCCACAGTTGCCCCCACGTTGGCCTGCTTATATATGACTCAGTATGAGGAAACACATGTTGATAATTCATCTTATTTTCAATTCGTCTCCTGTTGGAAGCGATTTATAGATGACATATTTTTTGTGTGGAGTGGTGGGGAAGAGGCTTTAAAGAGTTTTTTAGAAGATCTCAATCAGAAGGATATTAATATCACATTCACGTATAAATCAGATAAAGATCAAATATCTTTTTTAGATATAAAGATCCTTAAACATAATGATCATATCTCCACCACTCTCCACAAAAAAATGTCAGACCGAAATAGTTTATTGCAATACCAGAGCTTTCACCCACGAGCATTGAGAAACAGTATTCCTACCGGGCAGTTTCTCCGTTTATGGAGAATCTGTTCGTAGGAATCTGATTTTGATAAAGAGGCTAATGAAATGTACACCAAGTTTACACAAAGGGGATATCCTGGGAAAATCGTTAGAAGGGCGTGGAAAAGAGCTAAAAATTGCCACCGACCCTGGTTAATGTTGAAAGATCAAAATAAAGAAAAAGAACAGAATATTGTTTGCGTTATGCCATATACTAACAATTTATTTATTTATTTATTTATTTAGATTTTTATCCCTTCCTCCCAATAGCTCAGAACGGTTTACAAATGATACAAACAATAGTAACACCATAAAACATATCATATTAAAACATTGGGCAATACTTCAGTACCATCCAACACTGCAGAATTTACCCAAGTTTGCCTTTTCAAGAGTAAAAAATCTGGGTGAACAACTAAAACATAATCTGTATAACCAGGGTACGAAGCCAAAGCTCTCCCATAAACCTTGCGGTAAGTGCAGGGTCTGCCATTATGTATTGGAAGCCTCCTATGTGGAAATACCGTGTTCAGGTGGACGACATTTTATTTTGAACACAGGGACCAATTGTGAATCCAGGGGGGTGATCTATTATATTCAGTTCCCATGTAATAAAATATACATAGGCCAAACGATCCGTATGATTAAAACTCGGATCACAGAACATTTAAGTAACATCAGGACGAGTCGAATCTCCGCTCTCCTGGTTTCCCATTGGCTGGAGCAGTCACATTCACTAGAAGATCTGAAATACACGGTATTGATTCAAGCACACTACATCTAGGGTGATATATCAAAAATTTTACTCCAAAAAGAGCAACGCTTCATATATAATTGGCGGACCCTGGTGCCAAAGGGTTTGAATCTAGATATAGACTGGCTAGCAGTTTAAAAGTTTGATATCTTTTTCGTATTTACTATTGACTTCAAGTGTCTATTTCCGGTTTTCATATTAGCAACCTCTTTCTGGTTAGCTCCCTTTAAAAAGTTTAGGAGCAGAGTAGAAAGATTCAGTTGGCCCGTTGCTTTGATTGAGTCTTGTCTCAGTGAGCCATTACCAGGTAAAAAAAGATTTTTTAAAAAATTCTAAGAGTAATTGAGTATACAGGCATTTAGTTTATGATACTCAGACATATCAGGGTTAATTTGATTTATTATAACATGTTACAAGTAGTTTAAGTTGTGAATTTTGAACTTGGCTTTGATTTCTTCAATAGTGTCCCTCCCTGATGAAGAGGTGAAACTCGAGTCGGGGGGACGGGATTGGACGAATGAACAGTTCTAGGATTTTAACAGAGCACATGAAATTTATAAGCACATTGTCATCAATGAGAATTAACGAAAAACAACTACCCTCCTATTCAGATAAGTACATCAGGTTTATCTGAAAATATTTGTGGGTATCAAGGGAGGGTAAGGGACAGGTGAAGGCAATGATGGTCCCCTTGTTAACCTCATTGTAGTGACATCACTATATTTTGGGTTACTTGGTCTGAGCACTTCACTATAATATTTAAAGTAATAGAGGGATGGTAATACCATTAATAGTTTATTATAGCTGTGATAATAATATTATATATTAATCTTCGTCACAGAATACTAAGATTTATCTCCCTATTGAGTAGGAGAGTTATAATTGTTTGTACCATTTTGCCCGGCACCAAAGTGAGGCTTACTGGTCTGTAATTTCCCGGATCTCCCCTGGAGCCCTTTTTAAAAATCAGCATATTCTACAACATGCTTACTGTTTCTTATTATTGTCTTTTCTATTATATAATGCAAACCAGGGGGGCAGACTGCTCCGGGCGCTGTCTTCGCAGGGGGGGGGGAGGGGGGACACTGGCGCCTCTCCTCCTCCTCTCCACATATCTCTTTAAATGTTTGCCGGCTACAGCAGCATCTTCTACTTCCTGCTTGCACTATGTCGGTTCCCTTCTGATGTCACTTCCTGGTTGCAGGACCAGGATGTAATGTCAGATAGGGGTTAACATCAGCGCGAACAGCAGGTGGAAGATTCTGCTTGCACCGGTGAACATTTCAAGACGTATGTGGGGAGGGCCACTCAAGGGGTGGGGAAGAATTGGCGGATGTCCAAGCAGCAGGGAAGGGTGGGGGGGATGCACAATTACCTGGCAAAATTCCAAGGAGTAAAACAGATTTTGTGCTGCTTAGCCTACAAATAAGCAGTGCATTTCCCCAAACCATCTCGATAATGGTTTATGAGCTTTTCTTTTAGGAAATTATCCAAACCTTTTTTAAACCCTGCTAAGCTAACTGATTTCACTACATTCTCTGGCAAAGAATTCTAGAGTTTAATTACATGTTGTGTGAAGAAATATTTTCTCTGGTTTGTTTTAAATCTACTATTTACCAGCTTCATCACATGCCCCCCAGTCCTAGTATTTTTGGAAACAGTAAACAAGCAATTCACATCTACCTGTTTCACTCCAGTTAGTATTCTATAGACTTTTATCATATCTGCCCTGAAGTGTCTCTTCTTCAAGATGAAGAGCCCTAGCCACTTTAGCCTTTCCGTCCCATCCTTTTATAATTTTGAGCCCTGTTCAACATCTACATAAGAGACTTGGCAGAAGGGCTCCGAGGTAAAATAACATTATTCGCTGATGATGCCAAACTAAGCAATGTAGTGGCCAAGAGTACAACAGACAAAAATTCAATGCCTGACAACATGATGCACGACCTACTACTACTGGAGCGCTGGTCTAGGTCCTGGCAACTCAGCTTCAATGCCAAAAAATGCAAAGTCATGCACCTGGGCAGCCAAAATCCATGCAAGACTTACACTCTAAATGGCGAGATCCTAACAAGAACTGAAGCAGAACGTGACCTAGGGGTGATCGTCAGTGAGGACATGAAGGCTGCCAATCAAGTGGAGCAAGCTTCCTCCAAAGTAAGGCAAATCATAGGTTGCATACGCAGGAGTTTCGTCAGTCGTAAGCCTGAAGTCATTATGCCATTGTATAAATCCATGGTGAGACCACACCTGGAGTACTGTGTGCAATTTTGGAGGCCGCATTACCGAAAAGATGTGCTGAGACTAGAGTCGGTCCAGAGAATGGCCACCCGGATGATCGCGGGTCTCAAGGATCTCCCGTACGAGGAAAGGCTGGATAAATTACAGCTCTACTCACTCGAGGAACGCAGAGAGAGGGGAGACATGATCGAAACGTTCAAGTATCTCATGGGTCGCATCGAAGTGGAAGATGATATCTTCCTTCTCAAGGGTCCCACGGCAACCAGGGGGCACCCGTGGAAAATCAGGGGAGGGAAACTGCACAGTGACACCAGGAAATTCTTTTTCACTGAAAGAGTGGTTGACCGCTGGAATAATCTTCCACTTCAGGTCACTGAGGTCAGCAGCGTGCCTGATTTTAAGGCCAAATGGGATAGACACGTGGGATCTATTCACTGAGTTAGGTGGGGGAGGGTCATTGCGGTGGGCAGACTAGATGGGCCGTGGCTCTTATCTGCCGTCTATTTCTATGTTTCTATGTTTTCTGAGATGCAGTAACCAGAATTGCTGTTTTTTTCTCTCTCTTTATGTTTAAAAAAGTGTTTCTGTATCTTGATATGTTTGTTCTGCTTACTAATTCTTATTTTTCTCTTATGTATTACATTTATTTATTTACATAATTTATATGCCACTTGAACTGAAGTGGCTTACAATAAAACATTCACAATACAAATCAAGATACAACCCCCCTCCCCCATTCCCAAACTAAATATGTATCATCATGCACCCAAATTTAAAATGTCTGTCTCTTCAACTTTGCCACAATTTCCGGCATTTTATCCCTAGTAGTTTCTAAAATAACCACTTACCTGCCTTATCAACCTAGGCTTCCTGTTATGAAATTACTACCTTATTTGCAAAGGTTTTTTCCCTTAGGCACAGAATGGGGGAAAAGAAATGTAGGACTGAATAGGCTTAATGTATTTGCTGTGTGGCACTCGCTTTCGTGGCTTTATCAAAGAGGTCCTTAGTAAATTATAACCATGATTTATTTAATAAAATAACATTGAATGTAACGAAGAATAGCATTAAGAAATCCTGGGTGCCTTAAATTTAGCTGTTGTGGCAAGACACTGCTACTTTACGGCAATCAGCACACAATTGCTTTTTGAAGGACGGAGGAGGAACAGAGGAATAAAAAGGATGGAGAGAAAACCAGATAGAGACACAAATGAGATATAAGAACATAAGATTTGCCGCTGCTGGGTCAGACCAGTGGTCCATCGTGCCCAGCAGTCCGCTCACGCGGTGGCCCTTAGGTCAAAGACCAGTGCCCTATTTGAGTCTAGCCTTACCTGCGTATGTTCTGTTCCAGTAGGAACTCATCCAACCTTTTCTTGAATCCCTGAAAGGTGCTTTCCCCTATAACAGCCTCCGGAAGAGTGTTCCAGATTTCTACCACTTTATGAGTGAAGAAGAACTTCCTTATGTTTGTACGGAATCTATTTCTTTTAACTTTAATGAGTGCCCTCTCGTTCTCTTCACCTTGCAGAGGGTGAACAATCTCTCTTTCTCTACTAAGTCAATTCTCTTCAATATCTTGAATGTTTCGATCATGTCCTCTCTCAGTCTTCTCTTTTCAAGGGAGAAATGAACAAGAGAGAAATGAACAAAAAAGTTATAAAGGACAGAAAGGAAAGAACAGAAAGGATTTTTGATTTATCTTATGCCTTTTCCAGATGTAGCTCAAGGTGAGATGCATTCAGGTATAACAGGTTATTTTTCAGTCCCTGGAGGGCTTTCAAGATTGTACATGAAGAACTAGAAGATTAGGTGACTTGCCTTGGATCACAAGGAACTCCAGTGGATTTTGAATCTGGTTTTCCTGGTTCATAGCCTGCTGCTCTAACCATTAGGCTATTAATTCTCCAGACTTCCCAATTTGTCAGACCTCTGGGGAAGAAGTTCCGAGAGGTTCTGGCAGATCCTCTTAAAGATTTGTTCAATAAATCTTTAGAGATGGGAGAGGTTCCGCAGGACTGGAAAAGAGCGGATGTGGTCCCTCTTCACAAAAGTGGTTGTAGAGATGAAGCGGGAAACTACAGGCTGGTAAGCCTCACTTCAGTTATTGGAGAAATAATGGAAACATTGCTGAAGGAAAGGATAATGAAATTATTAGAATCTAATGGATTACATGATCTGAGGCAACATGGATTTACTAAAGGTAAATCGTGGCTAACAAATCTGATTGAATTCTTTGACTGGGTGACCAGAGAATTGGATCAAGGACGTGCACTAGATGTGGTTTACTTGGATTTCAGACAGCCAACGAGATGGAATGCCAATCTGGACCTAATCCTCAATGGGCTAAGAGGACCTGCAAAGGAAGTGGAAGTAGTGGGACCGTTAGGAAACAGCGATCACAATATGATCCAGTTCAAAGTCCAAGTAGGAACATCAAAGGGGAAGAGAACCACAGCGATAACTTTTAACTTCAAGAAAGGAAACTATGAAGCGATGAGAGTAATGGTAAGAAAGAAACTTAGAAACAGCTCAAAGAAATCACAGACGGTGGAGCAAGCCTGGTCTTTATTTAAGGACTTGGTGAGCGATGCGCAAAATCTGTATATCCCCAGATTTAGAAAGGGATGCAAAAAGAATCGAACAAAAGACCGGCTTTGATAACTAAAGAAGTGGATGTCCACGGATTTGAGATCAAGATGGCGTCGGGAGCGGACGCCTGAGCGAGCTCTCCGCTCGTTTGTACTTGAATCTGTGTCGGTGCCTCTTACCCGGTGGTGTTATGGGGAAGAGGAAGGGAGTCGCCCGCGCAGTTCCTCCGGCGGCTGAACCCCTTCAACGGCTGATTCAATCTACCATAACGAGCGCTTTTGCTCGCATGGGTGAGGCGACCCCAGTTACTTCGGGAGGGAACCCGGATTTCTCGGCGAACCTCAGCGCAGAGAGTCGGACTACTTTGAGTCCGGACCAGAGGCTGGTTCCTCCCCAGCCCGGAAGTGCACAAGTGCAGGGACTGCATGGAGCCCGACAGCCCCGAGAGGGAGAAAGTGACTCCAGCATTGGAGGGACATCCTTATCAAGCCTTTCAATGGAAGGAGGAGATGGGAGCCATCAAGAAATTTCCTGCACTTTGGAAGAAGAGGTGAGAGGTGCCTCGGGAGGGAATGCTATCAGTTTTGGGGAGATGAAGAAACCAGATAAGATAGATATGGAGGCGCTATGGCAGGCCATATCAGTCATGGACTCCAATCTCAAATTGACTTTATCTACAATTAAAACAGATTATGGAACTGTTTTCTCCAAAGTGGAGCAACAAGGGGTGCTTCTTACTAAGGTTAATGAAAGGTTGGAGAAACAGGAAAATAATTTGAATGAAGTAAAGAAGGTTCAAGTGGAATTGGTTAAGGAGAGATCTTATGTTTCCCGTAAGATGGAAAATTTCGAAAACCAACTGAGGAAAAATAATTTAAGATTTTTGAATTTTCCTAAGTGTCCTATTATTTCACCAGTTGAGATGGCTAGGAAATATTTTCGAGAGACTTTAGCCATCCCACCAGAAAACTTGCCTCCAATTGTTAGAGCTTACTATTTGAATTTAAAAACAACACAAGGGGAATCCACACCTATAGAAACCCCAGTGGATAAAGTAGTGGACTTGAATCTGTCTTCATTTCTGGAAAATTCCCTTGAGGTTGTCACTCAAAGAACTACCATGTTGTTGACTTTAGCCTTGGAGAGTGACAGGGAATTTATTCTTCATATGTATTTTCGACATATAAATGATAAGTTTTTGGGTTCTAATGTTCGAGTTTTTCCTGATTTAGCTCAGATAACCCAGAGACGTAGGAAGGAGTTCTTGTCCTTGAGGTCAAGGACCCTGGCTCTGGGGGCTACTTTTCTTGTTAAATTTCCTGCAAAATGTTATGTATCTTTTCAAAATAAGAATTTTCTTTTTTTCGAGCCCAAACAACTTTTGGAATTTATTGGATCAAAGGAGAAAATGGTAACCATGACTAGTAATGTATGACTTGCCAGCTGGTTGTAACTTGGGAATCTAATGCCGTGACCTTGCCTAGTTGATTTGTTACTAATGTTTTGGAAGTTTATTTCCTTTCTTGATCTTTAAATTGTGGTTAAATTGTGGACTAAATAAGACATAATATTTTTCCTAAATAAGTTTTGTTGAAATATTTTTTCTGGATCTTTTGCATTGTATAATGTAATGCTTGTATTAAAATGGAAAATCTTATAAATAAATAAAAAAAAAAAAAGAAGTGAAGAAAGCGATGGGAGATAAGAAAAAATCATTCCGGATGTGGAAAAAGGACAAATACAAGGAAAACTGGAAAGAACACAGGAAGCATCAAAAAGAATGTCACCGAGTAGTTAGAAGAGCAAAAAGAGAATACAAAGAGAGGCTAGCCAGGGAAGCACAAAATTTCTAACTGTTCTTCAGATATGTTAAAGGGAAGCAGCTGGCAAGGGAGGAGGTGGGACCGCTGGATGCAAGAGATAGGAAGGGAGTGGTGAAGGAGGAAAAAGAAGTGGTGGATAGACTAAACAGGTTCTTTTCATCAGTATTTACAAGAGAGGACACATCCAACGTGCCGGAACCTGAAAAAATCTTCAAAGGAGATCAAGCAGAAAAATTAACATCCTTGGAGGTAAGCCTCGAAGACGTACTCAAGCAGAAAACTAACAAATCTCCGGACCGGACGGAATCCACCCTAGGGTATTGAAAGAACTAAAGGAAGAAGTAGCGGAATTACTACAGCAGGTTTGTAATCTATCCCAGAGGTGATCCCAGAGGATTGGAAGATAGCAAATGTTACACCCATCTTTAAAAAAGGATCGAGAGGTGACCCGGGGAAATACAGATCGGTAAGTCTGACTTCGGTCCTGGGGAAGATGGCGGAAGCGCTGATAAAGGACAGCATCGATGAGCATCTAGAAAGGAACAAACTGATGAAAATAAGCCATGGCTTCTGCAAGGGAAGATCGTACCTAACGAACTTACTCACTTCTTCGAAGGAATTAACAAACAAATGGACGAAGGGGCCCCCATAGACATCGTATACTTGAATTTCCAAAAAGCCTTCGACAAGGTACCCCATGAACGCCTACTACGGAAACTGAAGAACCATGGGGTGGAAGGAGACGTACATAGATGGATCAAAAATTGGTTGGCGGGTAGGAGTGAAGGTCTACTACTCAGATTGGAGATGGGTCACGAGTGGTGTTCCGCAGGGGTCGGTACTCGGACTGCTGCTATTCAATATATTTATTAAAGACCTAGACACAGGGACGAAGTGCGAAGTTATGAAATTCGCAGACGACACAAAACTTTTTAGTGGGGTTAGGACTAAGGAGGATTGTGAAGATTTACAAAGGGACCTGAACAAACTGGGAGAGTGGGCAAATAAATAGCAGATGAAGTTTAATGTAGAGAAATGTAAAGTCTTACATGTAGGAAACAGAAACCCGATGTACAGCTATACGATGGGCTGGTAATGGGTGAAAGTAGCCAAGAGAAGGTCTTAGGGGTACTGGTGGACAAAACAATGAAGCCGTTGGCACAGTGCGCAGCGGCCTCTAAGAAGGCAAACAGAATGCTAGATATTATCAAGAAAGGTATTACAACCAGAATAAAGGACATTATCCTGCCGTTGTATCGGGCAATGGTGCGCCCGCATCTGGAGTACTGCGTCCAATATTGGTCGCCATACCTTAAGAAAGATATGGCGATGCTCGAAAGGGTTCAGAAAAGAGCAACGCGCTTGATAAAAGGTATGGAAAACCTTTCATACGCTGAAAGATTGGAGAAACTAGGGCTCTTTTCCCTAGAAAAACGGAGACTTAGAGGGGACATGATAGAGACTTACAAGATCATGAAGCGCATGGAGAAAGTAGAGAGGGACAGATTCTTCAAACTTTTGAAAACTACAAGAACGAGAGAGCATTTGGAAAAATTGAGAGGGGACAGATTCAGAACCAATGCTAGGAAGTTCTTCACCCAAAGGGTGGTGGACACCTGGAATGCGCTTCCAGAAGGTGTGATAGGACAGAGTACACTATTGGGTTTCAAGAAGGGATTAGATGATTTCCTGAAGGAAAAGGGGGTAGAAGGGTATAGATAGAGGATTATTATACAGGTCCTGGACCTGATGGGCCACTGTGTGAGCGGACTGCTGGGCGCAATGGACCTCCGGTCTGACCCAGCAGAGGCACTGCTTATGTTCTTATGGTTCCCTATAGGAGGCTCTTAAATAAACTCCATGGGCTAAAGTTATGGCCCAAAGTTTCCAAGTTCCAAGTTTATTTCAAATTTGTTATTTCGCTTATCAAATTACTAAGCGGAGCAATAGGCTAAAATCAGGTGTTGTACATATTCAATTACATGGACAGAACATTAACAAATAAAAAGGGTAAGGGGGTGAACTCCATCTGTGGATAGGATAGATAGACATCTAAGGGTAATATAATAGGGAGTGGTCCCGTCTATATGAAAAACTAGAGTTTAAAGAGTTTCTAACTACCCTTAGCTTCATCATACCAAACAAAGAGGAAACACATGAAAAGGGACACCAATTGGATATAGTCACTTTTTCACACAAAGATATCCCCGAACCTAAAATCCAATATAGCATAGGAGCTTGGGAGAAATGCATATGGTCAGACCATTATATTTGCAATTTTGAGTTAAGCTAACAAAAGAAACACTCATTCACAAAACACATAAGCCATGCCAGACAGAAAACAACAATCACCTGCAGAGGCACCATAAATCCACCAGAATTCTGGGCACACTAAGAATCATGTCCCAATTTGGAGGAAGAACAAGATTTCCCTACCAGATGGGTAAAGTTCACCATAGAAGTACTAAACCAAATAGCACCAGCTCAAACTTACAAAAAGTATAAGAGGGATTCAAAAGAATGGTTCGATGCTGAACTACTAGCTCTCAAACAGGAACTCAGAAAACTAGAAAAAATATGGCTAAAATCAGACAAAGAGGAAGATAAAAGAAGCTGGAAACAAAATATGAAAAAATATAAAACCCTGATAAAAGAAAAACGTTCCAAACACTACGCACAAAAAATAGGAGTAGTCAAAACAAATAACAGAAAACTGTTCAAATTAGTAAACAGACTAACAGATACTACTCAAGTCCTAAAAAATAACAACAAACAGATACCATCAGTCGACAGCCTTGCCGCCTACTTCAGAAAAAAAGTCTTGGACCTAAGAGCTACATACCAACACCCTTACACGATTTTGAACCCCAATTCAGACCATAGGAAAGGGAGCCCAGTGTTGACATGACCTGGGATCAATTTGAACCCCCTAATTGGAACCAATTCCTCACCCTATTTAATAAATATGCCAAATCGAATTGCTTACTTGACGAATGACCTTCCAAGATCATGCAAGTTGCAATACCCAAATTCAAAAGGGATCTATTTAACTGGACAATGACCACTCTTACAAGTGCATCTTACAAAGAAGATATGGGACGCATACTGATCACACCCATCCCCAAAGATCAGAAGAACTCAATCGCATTGATGTCCAATTACAGACTCATAGCGAGTACCCCCTTATTCACCAAACTACTGGAAGGGTTGGTCAACCTGGAACTAGTTAATCACTTAGATAAATTCAACCTCCTCAATGAACATCAATCTGGTTTTAGAAAAGGATTCAGCACAGAGACAGTCCTAAGTTCTATCCTCAACCACCTATATGATCTCTTCAGTAAAGGTACAAGTGCCCTGATCTTACAACTGGACTTCAGCAGTGCATTCGACCTAGTGGATCATGAAATAATGCTGAACTGCCTAGACGCAATGGGCCTCTCGAGAAGTGTTTGGACCTGGTTCCAGGGCTTCTTAACAAAACGATCGTATCAAGTGGTCTATGACGGAAAATACTCTAATTCTTGGAAAAGTCCATCGGGAGTTCCTCAGGGTTCCCCCCTATCTCCTACCTTATTTAACATCTATACTTCATCCTTAGGCCACCTTCTACAAAAGTAAAACCTAATATACTATATATACGCCGATGACATCTCCATCCTAATCCCAGTGACCAAAGTGACCAATGACACCTCAAAACAAATCTCCCACATCATGACCAAAATAGAACGATGGTCATAGTAACATAGTAGATGACGGCAGATAAAGATCCGAATGGTCCATCCAGTCTGCCCAACCTGATTCAATTTAAATTTTTATTTTATTTTATTTTATTATTTTAAATTTTTCTTCTTAGCTATTTCTGGGCAAGAATCCAAAGCTTTACCCGGTACTATGCTTGGGTTCCAACTGCCAAAATCTCTGTTAAGGCTTACTCCAGCCCATCTACACCCTCCCAGCCATTGAAGCCCTCCCCTGCCCATCCTCCACCAAACGGCCATACACAGACACAGACCGTGCAAGTCTGCCCAGTAACTGGCCTAGTTCAATATTTAATATTATTTTCTGATTCTAAATCTTCTGTGTTCATCCCACGCTTCTTTGAACTCAGTCACAGTTTTACTCTCCATCACCTCTCTCGGGAGCGCATTCCAGGCATCCACTACCCTCTCCGTAAAGTAGAATTTCCTAACATTGCCCCTGAATCTACCACCCCTCAACCTCAAATTATGCCCTCTGGTTTTACCATTTTCCTTTCTCTGGAAAAGATTTAGTTCTACGTTAATACCCTTCAAGTATTTGAACGTCTGAATCATATCTCCCCTGTCTCTCCTTTCCTCTAGGGTATACATATTCAGGGCTTCCAGTCTCTCCTCATACGTCTTTTGGCACAAGCCTCCTATCATTTTCGTAGCCCTCCTCTGGACCGCCTCAAGTCTTCTTACGTCTTTCGCCAGATACGGTCTCCAAAACTGAACACAATACTCCAAGTGGGGCCTCATCAATGACCTGTACAGGGGCATCAACACCTTCTTCCTTCTACTGACTATGCCTCTCTTTATACAGCCCAGCATCCTTCTGGCAGCAGCCACTGCCTTGTCACACTGTTTTTTTCGCCTTTAGATCTTCGGACACTATCACCCCAAGGTCCCTCTCCCCGTCCGTGCATATCAACTTCTCTCCTCCCAGCATATACGGTTCCTTCCTATTATTAATCCCCAAATGCATTACTCTGCATTTCTTTGCATTGAATTTTAGTTGCCAGGCATTAGACCATTCCTCTAACTTTTGCAGATCCTTTTTCATATTTTCCACTCCCTCTTCGGTGTCTACTCTGTTACAAATCTTGGTATCATCTGCAAAAAGGCACACTTTTCCTTCTAACCCTTCAGCAATGTCACTCACATATTGAACAGGATTGGCCTCAGCACCAAACCCTGAGGGACTCCACTAGTCACCTTTCCTTCCTTCAAGCGACTTCCATTAACCACCACCCTCTGGCGTCTGTCCGACAGCCAGTTTCTGACCCAGTTCACCACTTTGGGTCCTAACTTCAGCCCTTCAAGTTTGTTCAACAGCCTCCTATGAGGAACTGTATCAAAGGCTTTGCTGAAATCCAAGTAAATTACATCTAGCATATGTCCTCGATCCAGCTCTCTGGTCACCCAATCAAAAAATTCAATCAGGTTCGTTTGGCACGATTTACCTTTTGTAAAGCCATGTTGCCTCGGATCCTGTAACCCATTAGATTCAAGGAAGTACACTATCCTTTCTTTCAGCAACACTTCCATTATTTTTCCAACAACTGAAGTGAGGCTCACCGGCCTATAGTTTCCTGCTTCATCCCTGTGACCACTTTTATGAATAGGGACCACATCCGCTCTCCTCCAATCCCCAGGAATCACTCCCGTCTCCAGAGATTTGTTGAACAAGTCTTTAATAGGACTCGCCAGAACCTCTCTGAGCTCCCTTAGTATCCTGGGATGGATCCCGTCTGGTCCCATCGCTTTGTCCACCTTCAGTTTTTCAAGTTGCTCATAAACACCCTCCTCCGTGAACGGCGCAGAATCTACTCCATTTTCTCGTGTAACTTTGCCAGACAATCTCGGTCCTTCTCCAGGATTTTCTTCTGTGAACACAGAACAGAAGTATTTGTTTAGCACATTTGCTTTCTCCTCATCACTCTCCACATATTTGTTCCCAGCATCTTTTAGCCTAGCAATTCCATTTTTTTATCTTCCTCCTTTCACTAATATATCTGAAAATATTTTTATCTCCCTTTTTTTACATTTTAGCCATTTGTTCTTCCGCCTGTGCCTTCGCCAAACGTATCTCTCTCTTGGCTTCTTTCAGTTTCACCATGTAGTCCAGGGGTGTCCAATGTCGGTCCTCGAGGGCCGCAATCCAGTCGGGTTTTCAGGATTTCCCCAATGAATATGCATTGAAAGCAGTGCATGCACACAGATCTCATGCATATTCATTGGGGAAATCCTGAAAACCCGACTGGATTGCGGCCCTCGAGGACCGACATTGGACACCCCTGATGTTGTCCTTTCTGCTCTCCTCTTCTTGGGTTTTTTTATATTTCATGAACGCCAACTCTTTCGCCTTTGTTTTCTCAGCCACTAGGTTGGAGAACCATATCGGCTTCATTTTTCTCTTGTTTTTATTGATTTTCTTCACATAAAGGTCCGTAGCCATTTTTATCGCTCCTTTCAGCTTAGACCACTGTCTTTCCACTTCTCTTATCCTAACAGCTCTTTCTTCAGGTACTTTCCCATTGCATTAAAGTCTGTACGTTTGAAATCTAGGACTTTAAGTATCGTGCGGCCGCTCTCCACTTTAGCCGTTATATCAAACCAAACCGTTTGATGATCGCTACTACCCAGGTGAGCACCCACTCGAACATTAGAGATACTCTCTCCATTTGTGAGGACCAGATCCAATATCGCTTTTTCCCTTGTGGGTTCCGTCACCATTTTTCTGAGCAGAGCCTCTTGAAAGGCATCCACAATCTCCCTACTTCCTTCCGATTCTGCAGACGGAACATTCCAGTCCGCATCCGGCAGGTTGAAATCTCCCAACAGCAGAACCTCCTCTTTCCTTCCAAACTTTTGGATATCCACAATCAGATCCTTATCAATTTGCTGCGATTGAGTCGGAGGTCTGTAGACTACACCCACGTAGATAGAAGTTCCATCTTCTCTTTTCAGAGCAATCCATATCGCTTCTTCCTCTCCCCAGGTCCCTTGCATTTCGGTTGCTTGGATATTGATCTTTACATAGAGAGCTACTCCTCCACCTTTATGACCATCTCTGTCCTTCCTAAAAAGATTATATCCCGGTATGTTTGCATCCCATCCATGTGATTCACTGAACCATGTCTCTGTGATAGCAACAATATCTAGATCTGCCTCTAATATCAGGGCTTGCAGATCATGAACTTTGTTGCTTAGACTGCGAGCATTTGTGGTCATCGCTTTCCAGCTATTTTTCAGCGATAATCTCCTTTTTCGTATGGATTTTTGTGTCGTTTCACTTTCCGTTGCAATACTAAGAAATGAGTTGCTGATATTGCTTATGTTGCAGCCTTTACTACTATCACATATTTTCTTTTGCCGGGGGTGGTCTCTATAATTGTCCTTCGTACATACACCACCCCCACCTTCTAGTTTAAATGCCTAGAAAAATATTGTCTAAATTTCTCTGCAAGGTTTCTTTTTCCTGCTGTAGTAATATGTAGCCCATCAGTGCAATATAGCTTCTTGTCCTTCCATGTATTTCCCCATCCTCCTATGTACTTGAAGCCTTCTTGATGACACCAGGCTCTGAGCCATCTATTAAAGTCCTCTGTGTTTTTCACTCTTTGCTCTCCTTTTCCATATGCAGACAGTATTTCAGAAAAAGCTAAAGTCTTTACAAAAGGTTTCACGCCCTCACCAAGCTCCCGAAAAGCTTTCTGTGCTGCAAGTGTGGAGTTGTTGGCCAGGTCATTTGTTCCCAGATGGATAACAACATCAGTGTTAAAATCCTTAGTTTCTTCCTTAATTATAGTCAGTATTTGCCTGGAACTCCTGGTAGCTGAGGATCCTGGAAGACATTTCACTATTTTGGTCTCCTCGCCCTGTGTTCCAAGGTTAATGCCTCTGATGATGGAATCCCCCAACAGTAATAGTTTTCTGTTTTTGGCTTTTTTATTTGAACTTAGAGTGCGCTTGTTCTCTTGAGTTACCTTCATTGGTTCCAGTCCCACCTCCCTTCTGTTTTCCTGAGTATCGCAGTGCACTAGTGGAGCAAGGAATTCTGTAGAGGTAATATTAGTGAAGGTGGATGTTTCTGTGTTACATGTCGCAGTCTTCCTGAGCCTACTGTGACCCATTTATTCCTGGGCTGTTTTATTCTTTGAGGTAGAGGTGGTAAGTTGGTATGATTTTGTGGAGTGAAGGAAGCTGCTTTAATTGTATTCAATTCCTATTTAAGTTTGCAGAGCTCCTCCTTAATACTGGCAAGTTGAAGACAGATGGGGCAAGCCTTAAGCCTCCAAATAGTATGTCTTGGAATTAAAGCACCACAGTGATTGCATAGAATAAAGGTCATCTTGATTGGTTGTGAAGTGACTTGAATTGAGTAGTCCTGATTATATGGGTCTCTATATATGAATAGTGGTCCCTGGGGTTGGTGGGACTATAAGTCTTACCCTTATTCCTATGAAGGGAAAGGGAAAGAGGAAATAAGATTTAACAGAGGAAAGAGAAGGGTTTATTTTTTTGTACTTTTTTTTTTTTTTTAGTAAGAAATAGGGATGAGAAGAGAAATTAAGCAGATATAATGCTGAAAACCAGTAAAAAGAGCAGAATATGAAATGCTGAGTAACTTAGCTTTTAGAAGTTCACAGGGCAGCCTTGTTCACAGCAATGTCCCAAAGATAATGCAATTAACCTTAGAAGTAAAATAGAGCCCCTCCCTTCTCCACCTAATCAGCAGAAAACAATGGCTGAATACCAGTAAGACAGAAATATAGGCTCTATACCACCTAAAACACAGTATTTTAAACAAAAATGCAGGTTCTATCAGTGCTACCCTAAAACACAGGATTTATAACAGGATTTTCCCTACTTTAGTCACCCTGAGCCACAGGCACCAGGATTTAGTTAGAGTTAACAAAGTCTTACCCTTTTTCCTATGAAGAGGAAGAGGAAATAAGATTTAACAGAGGAAAGAGAAGGGTTTATTTTTTTGTGTTTTTTTTATATTTTTTTAGTAAGAAACAGGGAGAAGAGAAATTAAGCAGATATAATGCTGAAAACCAGTGAAAAGAGCAGAATATGAAATGCTGAGTAACTTAGCTTTTAGAAGTTCACAGGGCAGCCTTGTTCACAGCAATGGTCTATTAATTTTAAACTGAAACTAAACTCAGAAAAGACAAAAATCTTCATGGCAAGCCCAAAAGACAAAATCAACACAACAATACACTTAAATGGTCATGATCATCCAATATCCAAAACTATAAAAATACTAGGAGTCACCCTAGACACCCATCTGACCTTGATCGAACACACAAACTCAGTGACCAAAAAATGCTTCTCCACACTTTGGAAATTAAAAACCATCAAAAAATATTTCGACCCTCCATCTTTTAGACTACTGATACAGTCCCTGATCCTATCCACTTTAGACTACTGCAATATCATCTATGTGGGCATACCCAAAAAAACCTTAAAAAAATTAAGAATAGTGCAAAACATGGCCGGCCGACTAATATTCGGACTAAAGAAAAGCGACCACATTAGTCCCTACTACAAAGTGCTGCACTGGTTGCCAATTGAGGCATGGATTTTATTCAAGTTTTCCTACTTTTGCTATAAACTGGTGTGGGGAATGGCCCCAATTTACCTATTACGTCACTTTGAACTTTACACCCCCATAAGGACAACCAGAAATCGCAACCTCTTTGCCTATCCGAAGGTCATAGGTTGCAAATACAGAACCTTTCTGGATAGAACTTTCAATTTTCAAGCTGGCAGACAGCAAACCTGGCTAGGCAACTTCATTGACAAAGCCAGGCAGACCTATGGCGCCTTTCGGAAATAAATCAAGACCGCTCTATTCAATAGATTTCCCAGCCAGACAACGCCCCCCCCCATCCTAAAACTTTTCTCTTTATGCTGATACTATGCTTCTTCACAAATGTATTCTGTTCTTGATTATTCAGTGTCTTTCTCACCATCTGTATTCTGTAATTCGCTGATCATCCAGCCCCTTTGATGTAAAATGTTTAAGATTATACTGTAACCTATTTGTAACCTGTAAACACTGATTACTCAGTGACTTCCTACCTGTTCTCACCTTGTAATTCGCTGACTGTACAGCTCTTCTTTCACTGTAAACCTCCTAGAAGTCGCAAGATTATGGCGGTATAGAAAAAATAAAGTTATTATTATTAATACATTGAAGGTATCCTTGAATAGGAAAGTCTTTAACTTTGATTTAAAGTGTACTTGTGATGATTCCTCTCTAATATGAATAAGTATAGAGGTCTAAAGTTGGGGAGCGGTTACTAAGAAAATGAACGAACGAGTTGTGTCATAGTTTATATGACGTAATGAAAGAATCGACAGCAGAAGTTGGGCATTTGATCAGAGGGATCTTGTAGGTGTACAGTATAGAGAATTAAAAGCCTGTCTATAAATTCTGGAGCATTGGTCGTTTGGGTTTTAAAGGCTAAAGTAATATTTTATATATAATTCTATGAGAGATGGGGAACCAGTGGGCTTTGATCGGTAGTGGTGTAACATGATCAAATTTTTTAGCTTTTGTTATGAGCTTAATCGCTGTATTTTGTATGATTTGGAGTTCTTTGTGCGATGCTGTAATCTAGCTTTGAGATGACTAGGGAATGTATTAACATGTTAAGTGAAGATGGTTCTTAGAGGTTTGTGAGTGAACAGATCTTGCAAAATCTATAAAAACATTTTTGGACTCTAACACTGATTTGTTGATGGTAGGTTAGTTTGCTGTCAAGGATGACCCCTAGGAGTCTTATGGATGTCACTATCTGGAGAGGGACAGATTTGAGGGTGATGGGAGTTGTTAAAGAGTCCTTCTTTGCATGGGAAGAGCATCATTTTAGTTACATTGACAGCTAACATGTTGTTATTCAGCATTCCCCTATTTTTTCTACTTTTTGGTTAACGTCTTGAATATCGGTAGAATTATTTGGATCTATTGGGTGGATTTTTTGTATGTCTTTGGCATATGCTGCATTCATTGTGAATCCGATTGATTGTCCAAGAGTCCATAAAGGGGACAAAAAGATATTAAATAGGAGAGGTAAGAGAATAGATCCTTGAGATATGCCATATTTGCTGTTGAAGAAGTCAGAAGAAATTTTTATCCTTAATGGCTTTTGAGTAGTGCTCTGAGAAATACGAATGGAGCAAGTTTAATACCTGATCAATGATTCCAATTGATCGCAGTCTTTGCAGTAGAAGGGTATGGTCTATGGTGTCAAATGCTGCTGAGAGGTCTAGCGAGATGAGGAGTACTGATTTGCATTGGTCAAGGTAATATAAGATGGCGATAGTAAGACCAATTAAAGAGTGTTCTGTGGAATGGTTTTGTCTGAATCCTGTTACATAGAAACATAGAAAAGTGACGGCAGAAAAGGACCAAGGCCTATCAAGTCTGCCCACTCTACTGACCCACCCACCCTCCTAGCTACCCTTTGAGAGATCGCACTCTGATGTCCCATTCCCTCTTAGAGATCCGATATGTTTGATTTGAGTGTAAAACTTGTTTTTTCTATAAATTTTGAGATTTGATTGAAGACTACCTTTTCTGTTATTTTTGCTAGGAAAGGTATGTTTACTATCGTTTAATAAAGTCTTTAATTTTAGGGTGGATTGTTGCCTCTTTCCAGGCTTTAGGTAGTGTTCCTGTTTATAATAATAGCTTTATTTATATCCCATCATACCTTTGCAGTTCAAGTGGTATACAACAAGAACAACAAGAGATGCTGTAAGGACAGCGATGTTACATCAGTTAGAATTGTGAAGGTGTGGAAGATAGTTGATTGAACGGAGTGGTAGGGTAGGAAGAAGGAGTGTATAAGAAGAGGTAAGAGATGAGCGGAATTGAAGGATCAGATAAATATGTCGAATAAGTGGGTTTTTAGTGATTTTCAGAATAAATGGTTTGTTGGTGCGTTTAGGATTTTAAGGCTAGTAATGATCATTTGATGGATGTGAGTACCATATGTTGAAAAGTAATATTTTAAGATTAACGGTGTAATTGGATCTGAGCATGAGCCTTTAAGGTTCTGGGATTGAATTATGCGTTGGATGTCAGCCAGAGTTGGAATGATGAAATGGGAACATTTAGAGAAAGGCAGGTTGATGTAATTGTTTATGTGGGAAGAGGTGTTTTTGGAGGGATTTTGTATAAGTTGTTTCCTTATGCTTTTTATTTTGTTGGAAAAATATATTGCAAGTTCTTGAGCTGAGGGGTGATTTTCCAATTTTGGATTTCTAGGGGTGTTTGTTATCAAAGATTTTACGATTGATTATAAGGTGGAAGAGTTTTTTGCTTTTGATATGCATTTCATGTAGTAGGTCTTTTTTGTTTGGTTTATTTTGAGCTTGTAGTTAATTAGCTTGTCCTTTGTATTTATTTAGGACAGTAAGATTTTTTTCCATGTCTCCATTTCCTTTATAGTGAGCATAATTGTTTTTTGATCAGCGTTAGTTCAGCTGTATATCAGGGTTTTTTTTTCATGGCGCGGTTCTATGGTGTGGCTAGTGATTGGTGCAAGTGTTTCTAAGAGCTTGTGTTGCTGCATTTCATGTCTCTATCTGTTCATCTATTGGAAGGTTGTGTTGGTCTTCTATTTTTAATTGGAAGTTAGTGGAGATAGATGATGCATCTAATTTGGAATGGTCTCGGTAAGTAACTGTTTTAGACATGTGAAGTTTGATGACTGTAGTTAGGTGATAAGTGAAAATTAATAGGGAGTGATCTGATCACGGTATGGAATTTTTTGAGTTTAAAGCGAAGGTGGATTTCTGGGTTGTAGGGATGAGGATCATATATAAGGTATGTCCTGCTATGTGTGTTGGTTTGGCTATCAGAGGAGTCAGGTTAAGGTTAGTAAGAAGGGTTAATAGTTTGGCAGTAAAGGTATTGCTTTGGTTGTCGAAATGAACATTAAAATCTTCTAGTATTATTGGGGGTGGTAGTACAGAAGTCAAATATGATAGATTGAATTTGAGTAATGTTATCATGACTAACTGGTGGGGGAAGATATAGTAGTAGTAAATCAAGGGGAGGATTTGCAAGTACTTTAAATTGAAGATATTCTATCTGGGATCTTCCAGGAGATTGGTCAAGGGTGGTTTTCAAAGAAGATCGGTAAATTATGACCAGGCTGTCTCCTCTTTTTCCAATGCGGTGATTGTAATGAAATTTAAAGTCCGGGAGACACATGTGGGATAATCTTCTCCTTCAGTTAACCAGGTTTCTGTTATACATAGGATGTCTAATTTGTTTTGCATAATGGTGTCTTTCAATAGGTGGTGTTTGTTTTTGAGAGCACTGGCATTGATTAGACTGATATTGAAGAGTTTAGAGGTAGTATTATTGAGGTGTTCTGGTTGTGTATTTTGCTGGATGTTAATGATGTGTGGGAACCTAGGATATGTTTGATTGTGTAAAGTTTATAGTTTGCGACTGGACAACGGCCCCAGATTACTGGTATTTGTGTGCTTTGGATTGACATATTGACGTGTGTAAAGAAGAAGCAGAGGTGGAGGATAGCAAAAAAATGCATGGAATGGATACCTAGTAGTTTTCAACTGAATTCTGGAGTTGTGTGTGCACGAAGGAGTGCTCCTTAAGCACACTCCTTTGGTGTGCACCGCAAGAGTCTCCAATTTAAAAGGCAAGTACCGGCACTGTTTCTTGGTGCAGATCAGAACAAGGCTAATGAAGATCAGGGTAAAGGCACAAAAATAAGACTTCAAACAGACCTCTCTGCTGCTTTTGACGTTGTCCACCATGACATTCTAATCTTCCTACTCTCCGAGATAGGCATTAGTTCTACAGTCCTTGACTGGTTCTCGAACTTCTTACGTTCTCGCTCTTACACCGTCACCAAACATGGTTCCTCTTCCTCCCCATGGAAACCGACTTGTGGAGTCCCACAAGGCTCCCCCCTTTCTCCCATCCTCTTCAACATTTATATGTCCTCCCTGAATCTTCTCCACCTATCCCCCCTAGAAACACTCTACACTTACGCCGACGATATCCTGGTCCTCATCGAGACCGACGCGAACCTCACCAATCTCGCAGCTAACATTTCTTCTTGCATAACCAAACTTCAATCCTGGGCTCACACTGTACAAATGAAATTGAACGAGTCCAAAACTAAACTACTTTGGCTCGGCCCTAAACTTGATCAATTACCCACTTCCATCCCATTGCCCACAGGCTCCTCTCTACAGCTGGAATTCTCTAGCAAAGTTCTGGGCATCACCATAGATTCATCATTATCCTTCAACGACCACCTCAACTCCCTGATAAAAAAATGCTTTTGCAGCCTTCACATGCTGAGGAAAGTGAGATCCTGCTTCCACCAAAAACACTTTGCCGTCCTCGTACAATCCATTATCCTCTCCAGATTGGATTATTGCAATTCCATTTACCTAAGCTTAACAAAGAAAAGCCTCCACAGACTCCAACTAATCCAGAACACCGCGGCCAAACTTATCTTCTCAAAAAGTAAATTTGACCATGTCACACCGCTCCTATCCAAACTCCACTGGCTTCCCGTTATTTCCAGGGTCTACTTTAAAAGTGCCTGCCTAACCTTCAAGATCCTCCACGGTATCCTTCCTCCTTTTATCCCTCTATCCTGGAATTCCTCAAATCCAACCTCCACTAGATCCACTCAAAAATTAAAACTATCCTACCCCTCCTTAAAAGGCATCTCCCTTGTTGGTAAACTTGGCTCTTCCCTCCCTTTCAGAATCACTCAGCTCTGGAACAGTCTCCCTTCCCCTCTCCGCAATTTGAGCCCCCTTCTACCATTCCGTAAGCATCTGAAGACCTGGCTCTTCTCCAGAACGTAACCCCGTCCCGCTCCTGGCACTCTCACACCAACCTCTCTTCTCTCATACTTATATAATTCCACTGGAGTTCTGTTCCTTCCTTAACCATGTAAACCGTGTCGAGCTCCATCTGCGGAGATGATGCGGTATATAAACCCAAGATTTAGATTAGATTAGATTAGATTAAAATAACATCCAGTTAAGGCTGTGTGATGTGTCTATTAGGTGAGGAAGTGCTGAAACAGACCTAAATGAAAGTGCGCCGTGAACTGGATTAGAAACTGGTTGACAGACAGACACTAGAGGTTAGTGGTAAATGGAATTCGCTCAGAAGAGGGACAGGTGAGTAGTGGAGTGCCTCAAGGATTGGTGCTGGGACCGATTCTGTTCAATATTTTTGTGAGCGACATTGTTGAAGGGTTAAGAAGGTAAGGTTAACATTTTTGCGGATGATACCAAGATTTGTAACAGAGTGGACACCCCGAGGGGAATGGAAAACATGAAAAAGGATCTGCAAAAGTTAGAAGAATGGTCAGCATCTGCAACTAAAATTCAATGTGAAGAAGTGCAGAGCGATGCATTTGGGGGTAAAAATCCGAGGGAACCGTATGTGCTGGGAGGTGAGAGGCTGACCTTGGGGTGATTGTGTCTGAGGATCTAAAGGCATCTGAGCAGTGTGTTAAGGGCGGTCATTAGTGAGGCCACACTTGAGAGTATTGTGTTCAGTTTTGGAGGCCTTATCTAATGAGGGATATAAAAAGGCTCGAAGCGGTCCAGAGGAAGGTAACAGAAATGGTAAGGGGTTTGAACCAAAAGAAGTATAAGAAGAGACTGGAAGACCTAAATAAGTATACTCTGGAGGGAGATACGATAGACATTTAAATACTTGAAAGGTATTAATAGAGAACCAAATCTTTTCCAGAGAAGAAAAAATGGAAAACCTAGAGGGCATAATTTGAGGTTATAGGGAGGAAGACTTAGGAGCAATGGTAGGAAATTCTTCTTCACAGAGAGGGTGGTAGATGCCTGGAATGCCGTTCCGAGGGCAGTGGTGAAGAGGAAAACGGTGATGGAATTCAAAACACGTGGGATAAAAATAGAGGATCTACAATTAGAAAACGAAGGATGTAAATTAAAGAACTAAGGCTGGTATTGGACAGACTTGCATGGAGATTCGGTGTAAGATGAGCTGGGATGGGAATCAATAGGAACTCCATTAATTTGGAACATGAGGATGTTACTGGCCAGACTTTATGGTAGATATCCTGTAAACAACGGGATGGTTGGATAGGCTACAGTGAGCTTGGATGGCTACTTCAACATTTGGAACTTAGGACAATACCAGGTGGACTTTATAGCCTACGACCCAGAAATATCAAAGAAGAGACAAGTTAATTTAATCATGTATTTTAATGGGTATAACTAATGGGCAGACTGGATGGGCCGTTCTGGTCTTTATCTGTTGTCATTTACTATGTTACTATGTATTCCTTTTTCTTTTTTTGAATATTGTACTTTTTTCCTACCCCTCCTTTATGTCTCCTGTCTTTATGTTCTTATAATGGAATATTTCAGTATTATGTATTGCTTTTATTTTTCCCCCTTTAGTTTTAACCTTGTTTTTTTTTTTTATTGTAAGCCGCCTAGACGTAATGATAGGTGGGATATCAAATATTTAATAAATGTGAAATCTTTGTATGTTTATTCCCTGAAGATGATACTCTAATATATTTAACAAATGTTATAAAAGATTAAATTTTTCAGAATGGCTGAAGTCCCTTTATTAACCAATGAACTGCAAATTAAGGTGGAAGAGAATACTGCATGCAGGCTGATTATTATCAGATGCCAATCCCTTAAATTTTATTTACAAAGTATTGAAAGTTTTGAATGAACATTATTAGAGGTGAGAGATCTGCCAAGCTGTAAAGGAATGAGACAAACACTTAAGTAAGCTGAATGAAAAAGTAAATTATGCACTATCCGTAGGGAAGATAACATCCAGATTGTATTCTGAATATCAGGGATATATTTTTATGCCAGCTAACAGGACATTAATCTTTTGTATCTACTTAGACTTTCATTCAAGACATAAAGCATCTGCTGAAGGACTAAAAGTTAGAAAATAGTTCTGCAACTATATGTGATTTCTTGTGAATCTGTAAATAAAAGGAGAAACAGCAGATCAATTTGAGGCCTAAATGGAAACTACAGTGAAATAAAACCAACTATTATTAAAAAGAGGCACAGGTCTTGCAGAAGATCGAATAGTGGGAAACTGGGACTTAGTGAGCATTTAATGAAATGATTCAGGTTCACCTGACTTCAAGCTGAAGAACACATTAGCTGCTTCAATACCCCGTGTATGAGCTCTAAAATCCTTTCTTGGACATGAAATGCTACTTATCTAATATTAGTCTCTTAAAGAAATAGCATGGAAAAACTACATTGAGTACATGTGGATGGTGAACTGCATACTCTAATTCTTACTGTCCCACCTCCACAGAAATCCATGGAGAAAATCATAACACTTATGAACACATAAATAATAATAAAAAAACATGAATACTTGCTCTGAAATAAAACATCAGTGATGCACACTCACTTTTAGTAAGGGAAGATTAGGTACTTACCTTGATATAATCTCCTTTCTGTTTACACAGCATATGAGTCCTGACAAGTGGGTTAAGTCCCCCAAATAATAAGCTTTTTCTTCAGCTCTGCCTCCTTCCTCAGTGGGCTGTACTGCCTCTCTTCAGTTTGTATCAAAGCATTCAATAACCACTACAATAGGAAACATAAGGAGGGGTACAGGAACTTCCCTGGCAAGACACTTCTGTTCTACTCTGTAACAAGTATAAACAATGTTAAACTAAACTAAACTAAAACTTAACCTTATATACCGGGTCTTCAACCAAAGGAAGCTCGGCGCAGTTAACAATAAATTTTAAAAAATAAAGTAAACTGAAATACAAGAGTTAGTTTTCAAAATGTTTAGTGAATAAAAACATTTTTTTAAGAAGTTTACGGAAGAGTTGGAAGGAACCGGGACACCTCAAAATTAGGGGATGTTCATTCCATAGTCACCTAATCTGAGTGCAACCAGCACTAACATTTATGGAGTTTGCATACTCTCAATTGCATTTTACATTACATTAGTGATTTCTATTCCGCCAACACCTTGCGGTTCAAGGCAGATTACAAAAGAAGTTATCGGCCATTTCCAGAGGAATTGAAGAGTAGAGAAATTTGCTACAGAGAATTGGGATGAGTCTTGCGGAGTTAGTTTGTCTTCAAGGAAGTCTTGAATATGATGGTTTTTATTTCTTTTCTAAACGATTTGTAGTCTGTAGTCGTTATCAGTAAATTTGAGAGTTGGTAGTCTAGTTTTGCTGCTTGAGGGGCTAGAAGGCCGTCGTACAGTTTTTTTCATTTGATGTCTTTGATTGGGGGGGATGAGTGAATGGTCTGTGCGTTCTCCTGTGTCTGGTTGAGGTAGTTTGGATTAGGCAGTTGTTTAGGTAGGCTGGGCTGTATCCGTTTATGGTTTTAAATAGTAGGCAGTAGAATATGAATTGTACTCTTGCTTGTATTGGGAGCCAGTGAAAATCTAGGTACGCCGCTGTGATGTGGTCGTGTTTCTTCAATGAATAGATAAGTCTTAGTGCTGTGTTTTGAACAGTTTGCAGTTGTTTTATCATGGTTGTGGGGCAGAGGAGATAGAGTGTGTTGCAGTAGTCTAGAAGACCCAGGACTAGGGATTGGACCAAGAGCTGGAATTGTGTTCTGTCGAAGAATTTTCGAACTTGCCTTAAGTTTCTCATGACCCCAAATGATTTTTGTATTGTTTTGTGGTCGCATGGTACAGCATCTGTCAATTGTCATTCCTAGAAGTTTTAGAGTGGGTTGTATAGGGTATGTGATTGAGTTTATTACTAGGTTTGTTATAGTTGGGGATTTATTATTTGAGGAGAATGAATTTTGTCTTGTCTGGGTTCAGTTTCAGTTTGTGATTATTCATCCATGTTGCAACTGTTTCAAGTGACTTGTGTAGTGTGTCTGTCATGGAGGACGTTGGTTGGTCAAAAGGAAGGAGAATGGTGATGTTATTAGCATAGCTATAGGAGGTTAAGCCTAATTTGTCCAGGCAGGTGCCGAGGGATGCAATGTAGAGATTGAAGAGAGTTGGGGATAGTAGAGATCCTTGGAGTACACCGCAGGGGTTAGACCATAGTTCTGATTTTTCTTTGTTCAACTTGACTCTGTAGGTTCTGGATTGTAGGAAGCCTTGAAACCATGTGTGAACCTTGTCTGTGATCCTTATTGTTTTTAGTATTTGTAGTAGGATATTATGGTCCACCAGGTCAAATGCTGCGGTGAGGTCCAGTTGTATAATCAGCATTTTTCTACCTGTGCTGAGGTGTTGTCTAGCTGTGTCCAGTAGGGAACCTAGTAGTGTCTCTGTACTGTAGTTGGTTCTGAAACCTGATTGTGTGGGATGGAGTATGTTGTGGTCTTCTAGGTAAGTGGTGAGGAGTTTGGCTACCAGGCCTTCCATTAGTTTGACATAGAGTGGTATTGAGGCTATGGGTCTGTAGTTGGATGGTTGGTCTGTTGCTCCTTTAGGGTCTTTTAGGATTGGGGTGACAACAATTTCGCTAAGATCTTGAGGGAAAAGGCCATCTGTGAGCATAGTTTGTATCCATTGTAAGAGGAGAGCGTGGAATTTGGTACTGGAGGATTTTAATAGGTATGGAGGGCAGTGGTTGAGATCGCAGGTTGCGTGGCTGTATTTTTTGTACAGTTTGTTAAGGTCAGACCATTGTATTGTGGGGAAGTGGGACCAGGTTCTGTCTGCCGCTGCTGAATCTTTTTCTGTGGGGGAAATTGTGATCTCTTCTAGGTGGGTTGGGCTTCCGGAGAGGGTGGACCTGGCCATTGTGATTTTGTTTTTAAAGTATTCGGCTAAAAGTGTAGCTGAGGGGGGAGGGGTTCCATTATTGGCCAGATAGGGTTTGGTGTCTGTGAGTTCTTTTAGTATTAGGAATAGTTTTTTTGTGTCTTGGGTTTCTTTGCCTATTAGGTTAGAATAGTGTGTTTTTCTTTTAGTTTCAGTTTGTATTGTTGGTTTAGTTTTTTCCAAGCTGTTTTCGTGGGTTCTTGGTTATTCTTTCTCCATTTTCTTTCTAGTCATCTGCATTGTCTTTTGAGTAGGAGTAATTTGTCTAGCTCGTCTAGGGTAGCTGTGCTTATCTTGCACCATTGTGAGATGAAGTCCTTGGGGTTGCATTTTTAGAGTGCTGCGTCTGTTTTAGTCTAGAATTTGGAAGGGTCGATGTAGTTACAAGAGTTGTAGGTTGATCTTTGGGGTTTTGGTTTGGTTTTGTCTTTGGCCCAGTTTAGGTTGAAGGAGTATGTGTAGTGATCAGACCAGAGGGATTTAGACCCCTTTCCATTTGATGTTTGAATCTCTGGCAGTAAAAGCTGTTGGGTCATGAAAGCTGCTATGTCTAGTTGGTGACCTTTTTTATGTGTGATTTGTGGGTCTAATATCTTGTATGTTAGGGCTTTGAGGAATGACAGTAGGTTTTCTACTTGTTTAGAGGATTGGTCTTCGAGATGGAGATTTAGGTCTCCTAGGATTAGGTTGTAAGTTGCTGTTAGTGAATTTTGGTATATAAAATCTTCGAATTCGGGTCTAGCTGTGTTCCAATTCCCTCGTGTTATGTAGCAGAGCATGCAAGTTATGGATTCTTTTAGTGCGGTGCATGAGAGTTGGCAGGCTAGTAGATCCATGTAAGTGGTGGACGTTTTGGCTAGTATATTCAGGTTTAGGGAGTTTCTAACTATGATGACTAGACCTCCTCCTCTTTTTATTTCCCTGCAGACCACTGTTATTTTGTATCCCTTAGGGCAGACTTTTGTTATCCTGGGATCTGAGTCTGATGTAACAATAATATGGTATTGTATTCATAATACCTGACTGGCATAAGATCTCCAGTTCTGGACCAGTGGCGTACCTAGGGGGGGGGGGTGGTCCGATGCCTTCTGTGTCCAAAAACCCATTCCCTCCCCCACCTCAGCATCTCTTTCCCTCCCTCCCCTGGGTTTACGTCCCAAGGGGGTGCACAGCTGACCACCCTCCAGTGTTCTCCCTAGGCCGGAAAACTGCGGCTCTTTAGCCACTTGAGTGCCACCGCCGCCATCGGGAACAGGCCGGCGCCGAATCTCCCTGCTTTTTCCTGTGGGGCCGACCAACTCTCGCCACCCGCGTCAATTCTGACGTTGGAGAGGATGTTCTGGGCCAGCCAATCGCTGCCTGGCTGGCCTAGAACGTCCTTTCCGACGTTAGAATTGACATCGGGTGGCGAGAGTTGGTCGGCCCCAAGGGGAAGAGAAGCAGGGCGAACTCGGCGCCAGCCTGTTCCCGATGGCGGCAGTGGCAGCCTATTCCCCAGGACCTGTTTGCTGTGTTAACAGAAAGAACATTATCGAGGTAAGTACTTAATCTTCCCTTTTGTTACACAAAGCAGGCGAGTCCTGATAAGAGGGATGTATCAAAGCAGTCCCTGGAATCTATGAGCCTGCTTTTAATACTGAGGACCCAAGGGCAGCATCCTTTTGCGCTGCTATGTCCCCTCTAAAAAACTTAGTAAAGGTATGAAGTGAGGACCATGTAGCAGCTCTGCAAATCTCTTTGGGCGGAATTGCTCATGCCTCGTTTATGAAGGGATCTAGCTAGGTACTTGGGACCTGGGTTGGCCACTGTTAGAAATAGGATGGAACTTCAATCTGTCCCAGTATGGACTTAAGAGACTGAGATTATTCTCCCTTGAGAAAAGGAGACTGCGTGGGGATATGATCGAGACTTTCAAAATGCTGAAAGGAATCGACAAAATAGAGCAGGAAAAAAAGCACAGTTACTTACCGTAACAGGTGTTATCCAGGGAAAGCTGGCAGATATTCTCTACATGTGGGTGACGTCATCCACAGAGCCCCGTCACGGACAGCTTTTCAAGCAAACTTGATTGAAGATCTCAAAGTCTGCTAGTGCTGCACCACGCATGTGTTTGCCTTCCCGCTCCACTAGAGGGTGTGTCTTCTCCTCGTGGTCTTCAGTTCAGATAGCTAGCAAAGAAGCCAACCCGGGGAGGAGAGAGGGTTGCGAGAATATCTGTCTGCTGTCCCTGGATAACACCTGTTATGGTAAGTAACTGTGCTTTATCCCAGGACAAACAGGCAGCATATTCTCTACATGTGGGTGATCTCCAAGCTAACCAAAGGGGACGGAGGGAAAGTTGGCAATTTAGGAGAATAGATTACGCAAAACCGACTGGCCAAACTGGCCGTCGCGCCTGGAAAAAATATCCAAACAGTAGTGAGAGGTGAAGGTATGAACTGAAGACCAAGTGGCGGCCTTGTAGATCTCCTCAATAGGCGTGGACCTGAGGAAAGTGACAGACGCCGCCATCGCGCAGACTTTATGCCCCGTGACTCGAGCGTGCTGCAAGAGACCAGTCTGAGCGTAGCAGAAGGAAATATAAGCAGCCAACCAGCTTGACAAGGTGCGCTTGGAGACAGGACGCCCCAACTGATTAGGATCAAAGGACAAGAAAAGTTGAGCAACCTTCCGGTAAGACTGTGTCCGTTGGATATAAAAAGCCAACGCCCTCTTACAGTCAAGGGTATGAAGCGCCACCTCTCCCGGATGAGAATGGGGCTTAGGAAAAAACACCGGAAGGACAATAGACTGAATGAGGTGGAAATCCGAAACCACCTTAGGCAAGAACCTAGGGTGAGTATGCAGGACCACCTTGTTGTGATTAAAGACAGTAAAAGGTGGGTCCGCAGTAAGAGCCTGTAGCTCACTGACTATGCGAGCAGACGTGAGAGTAATCAGGAACACCACTTTCCAAGTAAGGAACTTCAGAGGAGCCTTATCAATGGGTTCAAAGGGAGGCTTCATCAGTTGAGCAAGAACCACATTCAGATCCCAAACCACAGAGGGAGGCTTGAGTGGAGGATGGACATTCAAGAGGCCCCTCATGAAGCGAGAAACCAGCGGGTGGACTGAGAGCGATTTCCCATCAAGCTGCCGGTGAAAAGCAGCAATCGCACTGAGATGGACTTGAATAGAATTCGTCTTGAGGCCAGACCGAGACAAATGAAGCAAATAATCCAGTACCGAAGACAAGGAGGCAGACAGAGGCTCTACGCGGTGGAAAGCACACCACATGGCGAATCTAGTCCACTTCTGGGAATAACACAGTCTAGTAGAAGCTTTCCGAGAAGCTTCCAGGACATCCCGCACCGACTGAGAAAACTCAAAGGGAGGAGTCCGGTGGAAAGGAACCAAGCCGTTAAGTGCAGAGACTGCAGGTTGGGTTGCAGTAGCGAACCCCGACTGAGACAGCAGAGAAGGAAAAACAAGCAGAAGTAAAGGTTCCCTGACACTGAGTTGGAGGAGCAGGGAGAACCATGGCTGCCGGGGCTACCAAGGAGCTATCAAAATCATGGTGGCGCGTGCCGACTTGAGGTGCACGAGAGTTTTCAAAATCAGGGGAAAGAGAGGAAATGCATAGAGGAACCTGCCCGTCTAATTCAGAAGGAAAGCATCTGCCTCGAGACGATCTGGGGAGTAAATCCTGGAGCAGAAGTGAGGCAACTTGTGATTGAGGGGCGAAGCGAACAGATCTATCTGCAGAGTCCTCCATCGAGCAAACACCTGACACAGAGTCGAGGAATGGAGTGACCATTCGTGCGGCTGAAGAAGGCAACTCAACCTGTCTGCCAGACAATTCAGTTCGCCCTGGATATAAACCGCCCGAAGGAAGATGTTGTGGCGCAACGCCCACTCCCAAAGCCGAAGAACTTCCCTGCAGAGAGACAGGGAACCCATAACCCCTTGCTTGTTCACATAATACATCGCCACCTGGTTGTCCGTGCGCACCAGGACCACCTGATCCTGAAACAAATGACGAAAAGCCACCACGGCATTGTAAATGGCCCGGAGCTCCAGAAGATTGATATGGCAGTGATGGTCCGCACTCGACCAAAGACCCTGGGTCCGAAACCCGTCGAGATGCGCCCCCCAGGAGTACGCAGAGGAGTCCGTAGTCAGAACCTTTTGAGGTGGGGGCATGAGAAAGAGCAAACCTCTGGAAAGATTGGAAGAGCTGGGTCCACCAACGGAGCGAGCGTTTCAAGGAGGGAGTCACCGCAATGTGCTGCGAAGCGGGATCCCGATCCTGTCTCCACTGAGACGCCAGAGTCCACTGAGGGACGCGAAGGTGCAGTCTGGCAAAGGGCGTGACATGAACGGTGGAGGCCATGTGCCCCAGGAGGATAATCATTTGCTTGGCCGAGACCGAAGCCCTCAGGTAGACCAGCCGAATGAGGGCGGCCTGCCGAGGCTGAGGCAGAAGCGAACAGAGGCGAACCGTGTCCAGCATGGCCCCATTGAACTGCAGGGACTGAGAGGGGCACAACTGGGACTTTGAAAAATTGACCTCAAAGCCCAGACGCTGAAGGAAGATAATAGACTGACGGGTCGCTGAAATAACCCCCATCCCTTGATGGGGCTTTTGATAAGCCAGTCGTCGAGGTACGGAAAAACCTGAAGTCCTCGCGACCGCAAGGCTGCCGCCACCACCACGAGGCACTTCGTGAAGACCCGTGGGGACGAAGCGAGCCCGAACGGGAGGACCTGATACTGTAGATGAAGGTCTCCCACCTGAAAACGAAGGAACCTGCGAGAGGCCGGATGGATCGGAACATGAGTGTAGGTCTCCTTCAGGTCGAGGGAACACAACCAGCCCCCACGTCCATTAAAGGATACAAAGTGGGAAGAGAGAGCATATGGAACCTCTCCCTGACCAGGAACTTGTTCAGCTACCAGAGATCCAGGATAGGGCGGAGATCCCCGGTCTTTTTGGGAACCAGAAAGTACTGGGAGTAAAACCTTGAGCCCCGCTGACAGAGGGGGACCTGAGCCTCCTGTAGAAGCAGGGGGAGCTGCGCCTTGTTGGAAAGAGACTCTCCTGGGGGCCTGTCCGATGGCAAGGTCCGGAAGTTCAGGGAATACATTACATTACATTACATTAATAACTTTTATTCCGCCTGTACCTTGCAGTTCTAAGTGGATTACATCAAAAAGGTAACTGGACATTTCAAGGAAGAGGAATACAATTAAAGACGTTGGGCCTAATACATCAAAACGATAGCTGGACGTTTTCAGGAAGAGGAATACAATTAAAGGCGTTAGGTCTAAATCAATTTTGAAGGGAGGATACTAAGAGGGGGAGAGAGGGGAAAAGAATGGGGGTTAGGAAATTAGGATGAATTTCTTGAATAGTATGGTTTTGATACCCCTCCTTGACGACGGAGAGGACCCAAGTGTCCGCAGTGATCAGCGCCCAGCGGTGAGAGAAGGCACAGAGACGGCCCCCGATAGGAAGAGGGGAAGGGCCGAGGGCGAAGGAGGCCAGCCCCCTCCTGCCGGGACAGTCAAAAGGATGGCGCCGGTTTGGCCGCTGCAGGGGTCTGAGGCTTAGGAGGAGCCCTCTGCTGCTGTGGGCGCCGAGGAGAAGGCCTAGAAAACGCCAGCGTTGATTTTTGTGGATAGCGCTGGGGAGGCAACCTATAAGACTTGGGCGGAGTGGGCTTCGCCTTGTCCCGGACCAAGGAGGCAAAGGAGCGCTCATGTTCAGAGAGGCGTTTGGTGGCGGCCTCAATGGAATCATCGAACAGCTCGTTACCCAAGCACGGAAGATTCGCCAACCGGTCCTGCAGATTCGGGTCCCTGTCTACTATGCGGAGCCACGCCAGGTGACGCATGGCCACCGCAAAGGCAGAGACCCTGGAAGAAAGTTCAAAAGCATCATAGGAGGCCTGAAACTAATAAAGCCGAATCTGCGAAAGAGTATCCACAAGCCGGCGAAACTCGGCACGGCGATGGATCGGCAAATCATCCTGAAAAGACAGCAAAGACTTAATGCACTGCTTCAACTAGGACGTGAAAGTAAAGTTATAATTCAAGACCCTGTTAGCCATCATGGAATTTTGGTACAGGCGTCTGCCAAACTTATCCATAGTGCGGCCTTCCTGGCCCGGCGGGACAGACACGTAGACCTTGGAAGGGTGATACTTCTTGAGGGAAGACTCCACCACCAGACTGGTGGGAAAGCTGAGCCTTCTCAAACCCCTTACAGGGGACCGTCCGGTACCGAGACTCCATTTTAGATGGAATGGCTGGGATAGCATAAGGAGTCTCCAAGTTCCGAAAAAAAGTCTGTTGCAACACCGGATTCAGGGGGAGCCACAAGGACTTCTATACTTGGAATCAGACTGGAGGTCCAAATGCAACGCCTTCCCCATGTCCTGCACAAATCTGATGAAGGAAGAAGGTCGGCTCTCAGACTGCCCCTCAAGAGGGGAGGCCGAGCAAGACTTCAAGGCAGCGGAAAAGTAGGGGGAAGCCTCCCTGGAGTACTGCGCCGGCACATCAGTGTCGACAAGCATGGATGCTGAGGACGCCCCGCTAAAAGAACAGTGGGGGGGGGAGTTGACGACAGCTTGCATTTAGAGGTCCCCTGTGGAGAGGACCTAGGGATCCGGGACGCCGAGGCCCGATGAAGTCGCCCCGGAGAGCCCCGGAACGAAGACAAGCATCGGGAAAAAGAGGCAGAACCAGGGCCTCACAGTGCGAAACCAGAGATTGCACAGGAGACCGCCGCAGACTCGGGTCGGACAAAGTCAGGTCCGAGGGCTTGATGGACTCTGTAGTGCGAGGGCCCGGCGACCTACCCCGTCGCGGGGAAGAATCCCTGGCTTTCTTGTAGGCCTCCGGGACGAGGGAGACAGACGCCTCGACTGGTGCCGTGACCGAGGTCGGGCAGTGGGAGAAGCATGCCTCGAAGGAAGAGGAGAGGGATCGGTCGAGGACATGCGCCGACACACCTTGCCTCGAGAAGCCTCGGAGCGATGCTCAGGCTGGTCCCCAACAAGCGAGGTCGAGGCCGGGGCAAGCTGGGCCAAAGCTGAGGAGAGCTGTGAGGAGATAATCGCCTTCAGCATATCCTCAAACATGGGCACCGAGACCAAGTTGGAACCGACAGGTGCCGCAGTGCATTCTACTGAGGGCGACCTGGAGGAAGAGTATCACCGTATGGTCGAGGCACACTGAGGGCCTAGAATGTGGTCTCGTCGAGGCTGGCGGGACTACACTCACTGCCTGGAGGGCCAGAGACTCCGAGGGTGGCTTCTTTTGCAACTGAACTGAACCTGAAGGAGGAAGAGGAGACTTACCCGAAGCCGAGGTCTTCGAGGTCGGGGTCGCCGAGGCCTTCGAGGTCGAGGGAGACTTGCCGGGGACCAAGATATTCGAGGCCAACGTCGAGACCGAGGCCGAGGCAGAAGCAAGGTCAACCTCCATGGCAAAGAGCTCCACACTCCGGGTCTGACGCCGCCGAAGAGCCCGAGGCTGAAGGGTAGCGCAACGAGGGCAAGAGTCCATAGGGTGGTCAGCACCCAGGCACAAGATACACCAGCAGTGCGGGTCTGTGATGGAAATTACCCGACCACACTGCATGCACTTTTTAAACCCGGTAAGAGGCCGGGACATAAGGAAAAAGAAAGGCCGCGGCCATGCGAGGCCAGGCGGCCATGGCAAACCGGGATTCCCCGGTCACCAAAGTCGAAAAAGAAAAAATACACGAGTGGAGAAAAAGAGAACAAAACAACGCACAGCGACTCCTGAAGTGAAAATAAAGAAGCCGCGGTGCACTTAGAACGCAGAGAAGAGAGACAGGGCTTTCTGGCTCCGCGGAAAACTAAGAACTGAAGACCATGAGGAGACGCACCCTCTAGTGGAGCGGGAAGGCACACGCATGCGTGGTGCAGCACTAGCAAACTTTGAGATCTTCAATCAAGTTTGCTGAAAAGCTGTCCGCGATGGGGCTCCATGGATGACGTCACCCACATGTAGAGAATATGCTGCCTGCTTGTCCTGGGATAAAATTATTTACAATGTCCAATGTGACATGGACAAGAGGACATGGACTGAAGCTAAGGGGGGACAAGTCCAGGACAAATATCAGGAAGTTCTGCTTCACGCAACGAGTGGTGGACACCTGGAATGCTCTCCCAGAGGAAGTTATTGCGAAATCCACCGTTCTAGGATTTAAAAGCAAACTAGATGCACATCTCCTTACGAGAGGCATAGAGGGATATGGGTGACTGAAGAGTAAGCCCTGAAGAGTAAGCAGGAGATTTCAGATGAACTTTTAGAAATTGGATTTGGATTGTTTATGTGGTTTGGAAACTGGACTTGGATTTTTAACAACACTTTTTTGGTTTTGAGGCACGAAGCACTTTTTGGATTTGGAGCACACTTTAAGGATTAGTAGCAACAGAAGCCCGGGACTCTTTACAACTTTCACAACTCCAGCAGAGATAAATACCCTCTCTCTCTCTTTTTTTGATGTTTACTTAAAGCTTTTGTTTTTTGATCTTGAGCTGTTTTAGAGATAGGAAGGGAGGAGTGCTATGATGTATATAAGCCTGAACTGGCAGAGTCCCGTGCTCTTGGAGTTTGCATTGGCTATCACTGAGCACTATTAATTATTTACTCATATATTTATTTAGTATTTTTTACAGTTAGGAATTTTCTTTTTTGAAGAATAAGTGACTAAAATTACGCCAGGTCTACACTTGGCTGGGCCTCCGCATGTGCGGTTTGCCGGACTTGATGGACCGAAAGTCTGATCCGGAGATGGCAGTTATTATGTTCTTACCAGTAATTTGATACCTTGGTTTCTCTGCAGATGCACTAGATCATGTACCAAGGCCATCGCAGCCAATTTGGAGCTACTAGAATTAACAAATCCGGGTAGAGAACTATTCTGGGAGAACCCAGCCTTTCATAGGTCACAGGGGAAACATGTACAGCAGCTCTTCCTCCGGCCATGATTGATTTGATTTTAATAATATACCGCTAAAAACCGAAGTGCTATAGAGGTTTACAATTCTAGAAACATCTCATTGTGCAGCAACAATTATTATTTAACTAATTATACTATCATATCCATAGGATCCACCTCAAATATAATAATTATCTAACTGCAACCCTCATTATCAAATCCACTCATTAACTATACAATACCCCTAGCATTCTGACTCTCCTTACTATCCATGTTATAATGTTCATTCCACAATACAAAAGTTTTCCTTAAAAGCCACATTTTCAATAGCTTGCGAAAAACCCAAGTAACTTTCTATCAATTGCAATTCAATTGGCAGCTTATTCCACAAGTTAGGTCCAGCATAACAGAATGCTCTTTACCATGTTTCAGTCAGTCTCACTTTATCCAATGATGGTAATTGAAAGCAAGATGAACGCAGAATGCCTGTTGGAGCATATTTACTCATTTATCTGACAAATACTTTGGGACATTCCACTTCAAAGCTTTAAACATAAAATTTTAAGAGTAATTTGTCCTAGAATAGGAGAACAATGCAAATTAACTAATATAGGTATAACATGATCTGGTTTCTTTTTTCCAGTTCTCAATTTAGCAGCAGTATTTTGCTAACAATTCTTACTTAATTCATTGTACAAGGAATTGCAATAATCTGCAAAGACCATAGTAACAATAAATGACGACATGATTGTCTTTTTTCTTTGTTATTTCTGGGCCATAGACCTTAAAAGTGTACCCAGTCCTGACCTTAGTTTGTGATCCTTTGTGTTCATCCCATGCTTTTTAGAATTCCATCAGTTTTTCTCTCCACCACCTCCTTTGGGAAGGCATTCCAGGTATCCACAACCCTCTCCATGAAAAAGAATTTCCTAACATTACTCTTAAGTCGACCATCCTTCAACCTCATTGTATGTCCTCAAGTTTTACCAGTTTCCCTTTTCTGGAAAAGATTTGGTCCTATATATGGTCCTTTCTGCATCATATCACCACTGTCCCTCCTCTCATCTAGTCTCTTCTCGTACTTCTTTTGGTGCAAACCCCTTACCATTCTTGTCACTTTTCTCTGGACCATTTCAAGTCTTTTTATATTTTTGACCAGATATGGCCTCCAAAACTGAACACAATACTCCACGTGGGGCCTCACCAACGACCTGAATAGTGGCATCCACACTTCCTTTCCTATTTATTTATTCAATTTTCTATTCCGTTCTCCCAGAGGAGCTCAGAATGGTTTGCATGAATTTATTCAGGTACTCAAGCAGTGTTCCCTCTAAGCGGGCGGGTGTTGTGAGCAAACTTTTTTCACTGTGAGCTAAAAATATCGGGCGCCAGCAAGTTATGAGCCAAATAAATATGTTGCTTTCTACCACAGAACTTCCTTACGTTTGTATGGAATCTATCCCCTTTCAACTTTAGAGAGTGCCCTCTCGTTCTCCCTGCCTTAGCTACTAAGTCTATTCCCTTCAGTACCTTGAATGTTTCTATCATGTCCCCTCTCAATCTCCTCTGCTCAAGGGAGAAGAGGCCCAGTTTCTCTAATCTTTCGCTGTACGGCAACTCCTCCAGCCCCTTAACCATTTTAGTTGCTCTTCTCTGGATCCTTTCGAGTAGTACCGTGTCCTTCTTAAAGTACCAGTGCTGGACGCAGTACTCCAGGTGAGGGCGTACCATGGCCCGGTACAGCAGCATGATAACCTTCTCTGTCTCTTCAGTCCAGCATCTGCCCCTTCCATTCACTGTCTGTCTTTCCCTGCCATCTCTCCTCCTGCCCCCCCCCCACCCCCCAATTTGGTCTAGCATCCATCATCTTCCTTCTGTTCCCCTCATGGTCTGGCATCTCTATCCTTCCCTCCCCCCTGTGGTTTTTAGCATATCTCTCTTCTCATTTCCTCCACTCAGATCTGATCATTCTCTGCTCTCTCTTCCCTTTTCTTCTCTGGTCTTCCTTCTCTATTTTCTGCCTCCATCTAAATTAAATTCTTTCTTACTATTTAGTCCCGTTTCCCTCTTTTCACTGTGTCTACACACAGCTTGTCACCCCTTTCCCTCACCCCTCCATTATCTTACTATTTTCTTCCCCCTTTATTTATCTCCTCCTTCCATCCAGTATGTGTTCTTTCCCCACTTCCATTCAGCATCTGCTCTCCCTTCTCAACTGACATCCATCTGCCTTCTGCTCTCTCTCCCTTCTTCTCACTTCCATCATCTGTCCCCTTCTCTCTCTCTCTCATCTCCTCCATTCCATCATCTGCCCCTTCTCTCTCTCTCTCCCCCCCCCCAACTTCCATCATCTGCCCCCCTTCCCCTCACCTTTGTGGGTCACTTTCTTTCCCCTGAGGGTGGCTCATGTCACAGGGGAAGCTTTGGCCGAGCAGAACCGCTTGATTGACAGTGGAACTTATTTGATTGATGTCGATGCTGGGGCCCGTTGCCGTTTGAAGGAAAAAAAAAAAGGTGGAAAAAAGGAACCTGTAAAGGCGAGAGGAAGGGAAACCTCCAGGACAGCTGCTTTTTGCCCTCCTTCAGCGGCCCAAGAGTTCAGACCAGCAGCGGCAGCTCTGTATGCTTTTAACTTCGGCACAGAGCTGCCCCTAATCAATAGTTTAGCGCGGTTTCATGAGGCAGCCTCGGGGCCTTTGATAGCCGGCCCGCTTCGATGATGCGATGTGGGCCGGCCTAGCAAAGGCCCCGAGGCTGCCTTATGAAACCGCGCTAAACTATTGATTAGGGGCAGCTCTGTGCCGAAGTTAAAAGCATACACAGCTGCCGCTGCTGGTCTGGAGGTGCGGAGACAAGGCAGGAGGCAAACGCGGTGGAAGGCAGGAGTCCCGGCGAAGGCAGGAGTCCCGGCACAGCGACTGCAACAGGAAGTTGCAAGTCAGCTGACGCCGGCCTTTCGTTGCGGCGGGGACCGAATCCTTCGTGGACCGGCAAGATTTTTTTTGCGGACCGGCGGTTGAAGAACTGTGCTCTACACTGTGTGCGCTGCGACGAGAAACTTGTGCGCTGCGAGGTAATATTTTGTGCGCGTGCGCACGTCAACGCAGCTTAGCGGGAACACTGTTAACTCAAGCATTTTTCCCTATCTGTCCCGGTGGTCTCACAGTCTTTTTAATGTACCTAGGGCAATGGGGGGTTTGAGTGACTTGCCCAGGGGTCACAAGCAATGTTCCCTCTAAGGATTGATGAGGTGTGTGCAAAAAAAATATATACATGAGCGACAAATTACATATTCCACAAATTTATGAGCAGGCGCGGAAGACGCATTTTTAAACAAATGTAGTTTATCCTTGTACTCCTTATGTATTTTTAATCATCTATGAATATGTTTGTATGTTTATTGTTCAAATGGTTTTATTTATTTCCACAAATTTATTTTTGTTATACGCATTGAAAATATTTGATATTGCGTTTAAATCAAAATCTCAATAAACTTGAAACTTGTGCCCGTGAGATTGTGGGAGGGTTAAATACTCAAAACTTAGAAGAATAACAATTTACTTAAAGTTTTTGCTACGCCAGCTTTCTGGTATCTTTACATACAGTGCCATACCTAGCATATGTAACACCCGGGGCCCATCATTTTTTGGCACCCCTCCATCTGTACGAAAAACATGATTTTTAGTAACAAACCACACGTCACACATGAGTACCTAGGAAAAGGCAGCATCTTACATATTGCAGTGAGCAGTACATCAATACACCCATTGTAAAACTAAACAAGCCAGACCAGCACAGATCAATCCTACACTGTCAATCCTAACAGAAAACCATGTCTTTCGAACATACAGAACACAGAAAACACCTTCGCTTAGTATGGAATATGTCATCACAAACTAACCCCTCCCCCTTTTACAAAACTGTAGTGTGGATTTTAGCCACGGTGGTAACAGCCCTGACGCTCATAGAATTCTGAGCATCAGAGCTGCTACCACCACGGCTGGCGCTAAAAACGCTCCACAGTTTTGTAAAAGGGGGGATAAAATAGAAATACACAGCTTCAACGCTCTAGCTCAGGGGTGCCCAAACTTTTTGGGCTTGCGAGCTACTTTAAAATGACCAAGTCAAAATGATCTACCAACAATAAAATTAAAAAACACAAAGCACACTATACGCTGAGAAAATGTTAATTATCATTCCTATTCTGGGTTTTTTTCAAAGAGATCAAAGCGCAGGGAACTGCGCTAAATGCCCAGCACTGCTCTTGACGCTCATAGGCTCCCTGCGCTAAAAAACACTATTGCGGTTTAGTAAAAGGGGGCCATAGTGCAAAATATAGACAGCATATATAAATTCAGCCACATTTTGATCACTAAATTTAAAATAAAATAATTTTTCCTACCTTGTCTGGTGATTTCATGAGTCTCTGGTTGCACTTTCATCTTCTGACTGTGCATCCAATCTTTCTTCCCTTCTTTCAGCCTGTATTTCCTCCCCCAACTTTTTCTTCCTCTCTCCTTGCCCTTTCTTTCTTTTTTTCCTCTTGATGCCCCCTTTCTTTTTTTCTGTTTCCCTTCTGTCTCCCTGCCTGCCCCCTACCCTCCACAAAGCCACTGCTGCCACCATCGGGGGAAACAGGCCCCAAAGCCACCACCGCAACCATCGGGGGTAAACAGGCCCCAAAACCACCGCTGCAACCATCGGGGGTAAACAGGCCCCAAAGCCACCGCTGCGGCTGCCTCCGACGTCAATTCTGCCGTTGGAGAGGAAGTTCCGCCCAGCAAGGCAGCGATTGGCTGGCCCGAACTTCCTCTCCGATTGCAGCCTTAGGGGATGTGCAAAGCCGGAGCGGACCGCCCCCCCCCCTCCCTTGGTAGCCACTGAAGACGTGGCAGCGGCTCCTCTCACAAAGTCCTATGCAGTCGGGGATCTTGAGAGGAGCCGCCGCTGCATCTTTCAACTTTGGAAAATACAGGCCGCTGCCGCCGCTTCCTCTCACCTCCCTCGAGTGAGCGACAGGGGAAAGCGTATGAGCGATGCCACTGAAAATAGTGAGCAATCGCTCATGCGCTCACCTTAGAGGGAACACTGGACAAGGCGTAGTGTGGGTTTGAATCCACAACCTCAGGGTGTTGAGGCTGTACCTTTAACCACTGTGCCATGCTCTCCCCTGCTGGTTATGCCTCTCCCTATATAGTTTAGCATCCTCCTGGCTACAGCCAGAGCCTTGTCACACTGCTTTGTCACCTTCAGATCTTCAGATACTATCACCTCAAGGACACGCTCCAAATCTATGCATATCGCCTTCAAGCATATACATCTCCCTCAGATTTCTACTCCCCAAATGCATCACTTTGCACTTCTTTGCAATGAATTTTAGTTGCTAGACTTTGGATCATTCTTCCAACTTTTTCCAGACCCTTTCTCATGTTTTCCACTCCCTCCGGGGTGTCCTCTCTGTTACCAATCTTGGTATCATCTGTAAAAAGGCAAAATTTTCCTTCTAACCCTTCAGCAATATTGCTCAAAAACATATTGGAGAGATAAACACAGGAGAACCAAATCCACAAACTCAAAGTCACAAGGCAAGAAGTGGATATGTCCTAATAAAATTGGCAAACTCTATCTCATGAAAGTCCTTTATTCATCAAATAACTGAAAAAGCTTCAAACTCAATGACTCGACATGTACACTCCACGCCTTGGATCAGTTTTGTTTCCAGCACGTATCTTTGCTGAAAATTCAACTTACTGTATTTTTCGCTTCATAAGATGCACTTTTTTCCTCAAAAAAGTGGGTAGAAATAAGGGTGCATCTTATGGAGCAAATACCACCCCCCACTCCATTTACCTGCGACAGTGAGAGGCAGAGCAGCGAACAAAGCTCTTAGCTTCCCTAGACGCTATTTACTTTACAGAATGTCTTGGGCCTCACTGCCTGCCACTCTCAATAATAGGCTGTCGCTCTTCGCATCGTCTTTCTGTCAGAGGTAATCAGTGTCTTCAAAAATGTCAACAAGCCCTATGACGTCACACCATCCGGCCTCTGACCCGCAGCCCCCTTCCTCCCCTCAGCGCGCACGCACAAACCCCTCAGCTCAGTCTACTACATTTTCCCGCCTTCTTCCTTGAGCCCCCTTCCCAGGGCAACACCCACATCGCTTCCTTGCCCAGACGCACCACTCATTAGCTGCCCGTCTCTCCTTCGCTTTTCCCCTATGCCCTTTGCAATGGAAAATGTGAGGGCTAAAAGAAGGTTGTGCTGGTGTGTTGTGAGATGGAAAGGGAAGGGTTGGGCTGTGATTGGTTGTTGTGCCTGTGTTTTTCCTCTTCATGCCCTTGCAGTACTTCCTCCAAACCGGGCTACTATGGTGCTATCACTGTGCTATGACCCTCTGGATCCTCCTATTATGTTTCAAGAAATTGTTACCGATGTTCATTGCCAGTATTTATGGGACCGTTAGATGATCAAGGAGCAAAAGGGGTGCTCAGGGAGGATAAGGCCATAGCAAAAAGACTGAATGAATTCTTTGTTTCAGTCTTTACGAAAGAAGATGTGAGAAATCTACCTGAACCGGAAATGGTTTTCAAGGGTGATGATGCGGAGAAACTGAAAGAAATCTAGGTGAATTTGGAAGATGTACTAAGCCAAATCGACAAGTTAAAAAGTGATAAATCGCCAGGACTGGATGGTATACATCCCAGGGTACTAAAAGAACTCAAACATGAAATTGCTGACCTGCTGTTAGTGATCTGTAACCTGTCGCTAAAATCATCTTTAGTACCTGAAGATTGGAGGGTGGCCAATGTTACGCCGATTTTTAAAAAGGGCTCCAGGGAAGATCTGGGAAATTACAGACCGGTAAGCCTCACTTCAGTGCCGGGCAAAATGGTACAAACAATTATAAAAAATAAAATTGTGGAACACGCAGCCAAACATGATTTAATGAGATGGAGTCAGCATGGGTTCAGCCGAGGGAGATCTTGCCTCACCAATTTGCTTGACTTCTTTGAAGGTGTGAATAAACGTGGATAAAGGTGAGCCAATTGATATAGAGTATCTAGATTTTCAGAAAGCTTTTGATAAAGTTCCTCACGAGAGGCTCCTGAGAAAATTAAAGAGTCATGGGATAGGTGGCAAAGTTCAGTTGTGGATTAGGAATTGGTTATCGGATAGAAAACAGAGGGTAGGGATAAATGAACATTTTTTTCAATGGAGGAGAGTAAACAGTGAAGTGCCACAGGGGTCGGTACTAGGACTGGTTCTATTTAACTTATTTATAAATGATCTGGAAATTGGAACGAGTGAGGTGATTAAATTTGCCGATGACACTAAACTGTTCAAAGTTGTTAAAACACATGCGGATTGTGAAAATTTGCAGGTGGACCTTAGAAAATTGGAAGACTGGACGTCCAAGTGGCAGATGAAATTTAATGTGGACAAATGCAAAGTGATGAACATTGGGAAAAATAGCCTGAACTACAGTTAGAGGATGCTATGGTCCACTTTGGGGATTAGCACCAAGAAAAGGATCTGGGTATCATTGTAGACAATACGATGAAACCTTCCGCCCAATGTGCTGTGGCAGCCAAAAAAGCTTTTTTTCTTTTGCAACCAATAGACATAAGAGAAATTCACATTTGAATTTTGGTTTTCTGCCTGTTAGAGGCTGTAAATTTAAAAAACATCATCAATATCTTTTGTCATATCAAGCAGCATTATGGGGGTAAGGATTTGGAACATCTGCTTATGCTTTCTGACTCCTATATGGAATTTAGGAGAATTTTTAGAATCCTAGTCCAATCCCTCGTACTAAGCCTGCTTGACTACTGTAACATCGCCTATTTGGCAATTTCCCAAAAAAATATGCGACGCCTACAACTGTTGCAGAATGTGGCAGACTAATCTTTGGACTAAAAAAATTTGACCACGTGACACCCTACTACCGGCAGCTAAATTGGTTGCCGATGAAGGCACGCGTAAAGTTCAAATTTGCCTGTTTCTGCTTTAAAGCATTACACGGACTTGCCCCCAAATACATTACTGACCTTTTCTCCTTCTCAACCATCAGACACAAGAGAAGTTCACATTCCAACTTCATTTCCCCCCCCAGTGAGAGGTTGCAAACTGAAAAAACACCATGAATTCCTTCTCTCACACCAAGCAGCATGATGGGGTAAAGACCTAGAACAATTACTTTCGCCCTCTACTTATGAGGTATTTAGGAAATGTCTAAAAACACACCTGTTCCTAAAACATCTTGACAACTGATCCACTTATCTCTTTCCTCTCAATAGTGATCTTTTGATCACTTTTCTCCTCAACAATGAATTTCCTGTCTAATTACTTCTCTTTCTTCTTCCCCTCTTGAAGTCAGTCAATTTGTACCTTTGCTTAATCTTTTGTAAACCGCATAGAACTTCACGGTATTGCGGTATATAAGCTGTTATTATTATTATTATTTAAAGACATATTTGTTCACGAAACACTTAGCCAGTTAACTGGCAAGGACTTTGTAAAGGAACATCTAGATCATTATAGCATTGTTTTAATTATGTGTTTATCTAATTTTCTAATTTTATCTAACTTTTTCTTTTAATTGTAATTTTTTTAATTTTTGTAAACTGCATAGAACTTTACTGCCCTGTGGTATATAAACTGATTATTATTATTATCAAACAGGATGCTAGGAATTATTAAAAAAGGGATGGTTAACAAGATGGTTATAATGTCCCTGCATCGCTCCATGGTGCGACCTCATTTGGAGTATTGCGTTCAATTCTGGTCTCCTTATCTCAAGAAAGATATAGTGGCGCTAGAAAAGGTTCAAAGAAGAGCGACCAAGATGGTAAAGGGGATGGAACTCCTCTCGTATGAGGAAAGATTAAAACAGTTAGGGTTCTTCAGCTTGGAAACGAGATGGCTGAGGGGAGATATGATTGAAGTCTACAAAATCCTTAGTGGAGAACGGGTACAAGTGGATTGATTTTTCACTCCATCAAAAATGACAAAGACTAGGGGACACTCGAAGTTACAGGGAAATACTTTTAAAACCAATAGGAGGCAATTTTTTTTCACTCAGAGAATAGTTAAGCTCTGGAACGCATTGCAGAGGATGTGATAAGAGCGGAGAGCGTAGCTGGTTTTAAGAAAGGTTTGGACAAGTTCCTGGAGGAAAAGTCCATAGTCTGTTATTGAGAAAGACATGGGGGAAGCCACTGCTTGCCCTGTATCGGTAGCATGGAATACTGCTACTCCTTGGGTTTTGGCCAGGTACTAGTGACCTGGATTGGCCACCTTGAGAATGGGCTATTGGGCTTGATGGACCACTGGTCTGACCCAGTAAGGCTATTCTTATGTTCTCTGTTGCGAATAATAAAGAGATATTGAATTGAGGATTGGGTTTAAAAAATTTTATTCCTGAAACATTATAGTTCAGTGTTTAAAACAAAAATGAATCAACGATAATGGTCTGCCACCCCTTGGCTGCGTAAATCAGAATCTTTCCCTAATAATAGAACCTTACAGATCCACTCAATTACAAGCTCCAGACCCGTTTCTAACAGGGACAATAGTCCTGTCCAAAAAGGTTGCAGGGAAGAACATTCTAGAAACTGGTACACTAAAGCATTGTTTCTCAACACGTGGTACGCTTACCCTTAGGGGTACACGGGCTGCTTGTTGGGGGTACGTGGCCTGGCTACCGCAGAGGATGTTCCCTGCCCGCCTGAAGCCGCAACCACTGCCAGAGATCCTTCCTTGCAGCCAGCCCCACCCACTGAAGCTACTGCAGGAGATCTCTGTCCACCCTCTCTCCCTCCCTGTCCATCAAAACCGCTGGGGATCTCTCCTTGCTTCCTGTCCCACCCGCTGGCAGGGTTCCCTACTCCTCTCTCCCTCAGCTGACCCAAAGGGCTTCCCTCCAATGTCAGAACTGATGTCAGAGGAAAGCCTTCTGAGTCAGCGGGAAGGAGGGGTTCCCAGTTACCTCTTCACTCATTCTGCCTTCAGCGGCTTGTTAGGGGGACGTGCAGCAGGCAGCGATTCACAAGCTCTACACAGTAGAGGTCTGCACGGGAACGGGGATCGTGGGAATCTCGTGGGGGTCCCGCAGGAATCCCCCCTAACCCACGGGACTCCCATGGGGACCCCCCTCTGGCCCACGGGACTCCCACGGGGACCCCCTCTAGCCAACGGGACTCCCACAGGGATGGAAGGCTTTGGAAGCAGGGTTTGTCCATATAATATAATGGACATGTCAGCCTTAGTAAAAGAGGGGGTTTATAAGTTAATTACCTGAACAGAAAACAAAAAAAGGGTTCCACCAAAGAGATTCCACAAAGAAAACAGCAGCGCAAACACAAAAGAAACTGGAATTGATGATCCTGTCAGAAGTAATTGCTGCTTTTTATGGGGATGGGCAGGGATGGAGGGAATTTCTTGCAGGGATGGGTGGGGACGGAGAGGATCCTGACGGGGACAGGTGGGGATGGAGAGGATCCTGGTGGGGACAGAGAGGATCCTTGCAGGGACGGGTGGGGATGAGTGGGATTTCTGTCCCTGTGCAACTCTCTACTACACAGCTGACTCAGAAACCTTCTCTCTGACATCAGAGCTGACGTTGGAGGTAAGGCTTGTGGGTCAGTCATCTGCATGTGAATCGCTGCCTGTTGTGTGTCCCCACACAAGCCACTGAAAGCAGAAGGAGCAGTGTGGTTTGAACAAGTAAGAGGACAAAAGGATAAAGTAGTGGGGGGGGGAGGGATAAGGAGTGCATTGGGACGTTGGAGGGTTACGTTTCTTGGACAACGGCTGGAAGAGGGAGGGGGTATGAACATGGAACACAGAAGGGAGGGAGTAAGGGGGCAATAACTTGGCCCAGAAGGGAGGGAATAGAAAGGGAGACTTGTTGGGCATCAGTGTGTGAATGAGAAGGAAAGGAAGAAAGAGGTAAAGATGCATGGGGAGAGAAGGATGAAAGAAATGTTGTATAAGGTGGTGGAGAAGGAACATAGGGACAGATTGAAGGGGATGACAGGGGGAGGAATGTTGGACATAGTGATGAACGGAGAGATGTGGCATTGTGCTGGAGAGGGGTGATAGGAGAAATGGGCATGGGGCTGGTGGGCAGTGGTGAAAAATGCTGCACATGTTCAGGGGATGAGAGAGGGAGAAATGTTGGATGTGGCAGCAGAGGGGGTGGGAGAGATGCCTAGATCTCTCAAGACAGACGGACAGTGAGAGAGAGGGAGATTTGTTGCCAATGGGGGTGGAGGAGAGAGGAAGAAAAGTTGGACTTATGGAGGAACAGAGAGAGATGTTGGTTGGGGAAGGGAATGAGATCTGAATGGTGAGGAAGTATGCCAAAGGCAGAAAAAAAATATTGTATGCACAGTCAGAAGGAAGTGCAACCAGAGACTCATGAAATCACCAGACAACAAAGGTAGGAAAAATGATTTTATTTTCAATTTAGTAATTGAAATGTGTCAGTTTTGAGAATTTATATCTGCTGTCTATATTTTGCACTATATTTGTTTATTTTTCTATAGTTTTTACTGAGGTGACATTGCATATTTTAAAATCATGTACCCTAACCTCTTTGAAAAAAAACAAATATAAATGATAACGTTTTCTCTGCATAAGTTTCAAGTTTCAAGTTTATTAGGATTTTATATACCGCCTATCAAGGTTATCTAAGCGGTTTTTACAATCAGGTACTCAAGCATTTTTCCCTCTCTGTCCCGGTGGGCTCACAATCTATCTAACGTACCTGGGGAGGATTAAGTGACTTGCCCAGGGTCACAAGGAGCAGCGCGGGGTTTGAACCCACAACCCCAGGGTGCTGAGGCTGTAGATCCAACCACTGCGCCACACACTCCTTGCATTTCAAGCAAGTAAACAACAGTCCTGGTTGAGTAACTATATTAGCGGAGCCATGTTATCTTATGGCGCCTTTCGAAGAGAAATTAAGACAGTATTATTCGATAAATTTATCTCTTAATTCAATGTTTTTATTCTTAATATAATAATGTTACTGTTTTACTGCATTAATTTAAATTCTTATTGTCTTTTTAGTCAATATGCTGCAGTGTTCTCCCTAGTGACTTTCAGCCGGGCGTTCCGCCCAGCTAATTTAAGTGAGCGCCTGGCTGTGAATTTCAGACAGTCTGGAGAGGCACTTGTTAAATAGTGAAACAACAATTACCTTTCCAAAATCTAGTCGACAGACTACAGCAGTTCTCATTACAGAAGCTCACAAATCTGCAATTTTTGGGGCTACTCTTTGGCCGGTTCCAGAACTCCTATAGCTGAGGGGTTTTTTTTTCCCCATTGATTCAGCTGCAGCACAACAGGCCAATCACAAACGATCTTAGAACTCTGAGATTGTTTGCGATTGGTCCATTGCACCCTAGCTGAGCCAATGAAAATTCCGGCGGCGGGACCTTTGACTTTGAGAAAGACCCGTGCTGCCGTTGGTAAGGGAAGAGTGCCAACACTAATGAGCCCTGATGCGGCAGCTGGTGGTGATCAGGCCGCAATTCGAGCCAGGGCTTGGTGGACGTGAACATGAGCTATTTGAGCTTCATCTCGCGCCAGCACCTGCAGCTCAGCTTCAAGGAGCCGCACTTCTACTTGCGCTGCCTGGGCAAGAACGGCATCTTCGTGGATGGGGGAGATGTGTGCTGGCACTGCAGCTGCCCTGGCAGTAAGTGCACCGGTCAGCATACTGGGGCAGAGGGGTGAGCTTTGTGGCTGCTTGAGCCCGGGCAAAGGTCATTTCTATTAGGGTTTAGCGTTTTGGAAAAGTTGGCTCCTGTGATCTGGATCGGGAGGGGGCTGCTCCCCCACCCCGTACAGAAATACATGCAGTTCCTTCAAGCCTTTCCTGTGAGGCATCTTCATAATTCTGTGTGGTTGCATGTGATCTTGTCTATCTCGGTGGAATCCTTTTCAATTTGATTTAGGGATTATTTGGGGCAACCACTTTGATCTTGTACTTTAGCTAAGCGGCATATAAAGTATTTAAAGAAAAAAATTAAACTTTAGCAGCACTTTTTAGCTGGGAGACCGGAAATGTGGCTGTGTGTTTGAAAAGGGAATGTCTTACAGAGAGAGGAAGACTTGAGTTAGTAAACATAAGAGCCCCCCTCCCACATCTCGTGCTCTGTCAAAGCTCAAGGTTAACAAAGCAATGGGGCCGGACAACCTGCACCCCAGGGTGCTTAGGGAGCTGAGTGATGTCTTGGCGGAGCCACTGTCCGTGCTCTTCAACCTCTCCCTTAGTACAGGCAGCGTCCCGTTGGACTGGAGGACGGCTAACGTCATTCCACTCCACAAGAAAGGCTCAAAGATGGAGACAGCAAACTACAGACCAGTGAGTCTAACATCGATAGTGAGCAAACTAATGGAAACTCTAATCAAACACCAATTAGATAAGATCCTGGATGAGGAGAATCTACAGGATCCCCGACAACATGGATTTACTAAGGGGAGATCCTGCCAATCCAACCTGATCAGCTTCTTTGACTGGGTAACGGGGAAGCTGGATATTGGGGAGTCCCTGAACATCGTGTACCTGGACTTTAGCAAAGCATTCGATAGCGTACCACACCGCAGGTTACTGAGCAAGATGAGTTCTATAGGATTAGGTAACACATTGACGAAATGGGTTGGGAGCTGGCTTGGAGGTAGGCTCCAAAGGGTGGTGGTGAACGGCACCCCCTCCGAAATGACGGAGGTGATTAGTGGAGTACCACAGGGCTCAGTCTTGGGCCCAATCCTATTCAACATCTTTATAAGAGACTTGGCAGAAGGGCTTCGAGGTAAAATAACATTATTCGCCGATGACGCCAAACTGAGTAATGTAGTGGGCAAATGCACAACAGACGAAGATTCAGTGCCCGACAACATGATGCACGACCTACTCCTACTGGAGCGATGGTCTAGGACATGGCAACTCAACTTCAATGCCAAAAAATGCAAAGTTATGCACCTGGGCAGTCAGAATCCATGCAAGTCTTATACCCTTAATGGCGAGATCCTAGCAAAAACGGTAGCAGAACGAGACTTGGGGGTAATCGTCAGTGAGGACATGAAGTCTGCCAATCAAGTGGAGCAGGCTTCGTCCAAGGCAAGACAAATCATGGGCTGCATACGAAGGGGTTTCGTCAGTCGTAAGGCGGAAGTCATTATGCCATTGTATAGATCCATGGTGAGGCCCCACCTGGAGTACTGTGTGCAATTCTGGAGGCCGCATTATCGCAAGGATGTGCTGAGACTGGAGTCGGTGCAAAGAATGGCCACCCGGATGGTCTCGGGACTCAAGGATCTACCATACGAAAAACGGCTTGACAAATTGCAGCTATACTCGCTCGAGGAGCGCAGAGAGAAGGGGGACATGATCGAGACGTTCAAGTATCTTACGGGCCGCATCGAGGCGGAGGAAGATATCTTCTTTTTCAAGGGTCCCACGACAACAAGAGGGCATCCGTTGAAAATCAGGGGCGGGAAACTACGAGGTGACACCAGGAAATTCTTTTTCACTGAAAGAGTGGTTGATCGCTGGAATAGTCTTCCACTACAGGTGATTGAGGCCAGCAGCGTGCCTGATTTTAAGGCCAAATGGGATCGGCACATGGGATCTATTCACAGGGCAAAGGTAGGGGAGGGACATTAAGGTGGGCAGACTAGATGGGCCGTGGGCCCTTATCTGCCGTCTATTTCTATGTTTCCGCTCCGACCTCGTTGTTCAGCTCGGGAGTCAGCGGAGGAAAGGGCAGGATCGCTGAAAGCTCCTGCCACACAGCGCTGGATGGCAGGATTTTAAAAAATGTATGGGGGGTATGGGGGGGGGGGGAAGGTATTTGCTCCATAAGACGCACCCTTATTTCCACCCACTTTTGGGTGGAAAAAAAGTGCGTCTTACAGAGCGAAAAATAAAGTAATTCTGTTCACACACCCCCTCCTTTTAATTATTTTGTATGTAGAGGGGTCAAATGGAAGATAATTTGGGAAGGTAATTGAGGAGGAAGGTAATTGAGGTAATGGTGTGAAACTGTCAGCCACCCCCTTTATTTAATCCTGCGGGACAGCCTCAGCAGTTCAGTGGGTTTTATAAAGTTCTCTAGAGTTGAACCTGCCGATCCATATAAGTCAGTGGTCTCAAACTCAAACCCTTTGCAGGGCCACGTTTTGGATTTGTAGGTACTTGGAGGGCCTCAGAAAAAAAATAGTTAATGTCTTATTATAGAAATGACAATTTTGCATGAGGTAAAACTCTTTATAGTTTATAAATCTTTCCTTTTGGCTAAGTCTTAATAATAATATTGCCATTTATAGCTAAAGAGACATATGATCAAGAAACTGTTTTATTTTACTTTTGGGATTATAATAAACATCCTGAGGGCCTCAAAATAGTACCTGGCGGACCGCATGTGGTCCCCGGGCCACAAGTTTGAGACCACTGATATAAGTTATACTCTTACTCTTTTCCCCCACCCCATGAGCTCCTTTTTTTTTGGGGGGGGGGGGGGGTTGGGGGGAGGGTGAGTTATGTTTTGCTTTGATTGGAAGTATACTATGCTTTATTCTTTTCCCAAATGGGGGATGCTGTGCGTATACTCCATGTCTTTTTGAATTGCATAAAAACAAAAGAATAGCCTATGTTTTGTATTTGAGTTTTGGTCCTTTGTACACTATTATGGACTGTTTGGGATATGTGCAATGTATAAATAAACAGTTTATATTTGTATGATGTATTTGTTTGATAAATTAGAGGTGTTTTCAGTGGCAATTGTTTGGGCTACTCTGACACAAGTTGGGCTACTTTTGGTCTTAAGTTTGGCAGGAAATTTATTTACCATTTGGCAACCCTGACTCAAATCGAAAAGAAGTTGGACACTACGGCGCAGTAGTTAAGAGCTCAGAGGAGTGTCTGTTGCTCAGTATAGGATGGTTTTGTGGTATGATTGGTTATGTTTCCACGCTCGGGGAGTTTCAAAAAGAAGAATGTGTGTGTGTTTTTTTTTTTTGGGGGGGGGGGGTTTATGGTTGATATTACAGAGGAAAGGGCGTATGAATTGGTCGGTAACTTTTTAAAAAACTTTTCAGAGCCGCTGGAGGGTGGGGGAAGAGAGGATTTGGAGAGAGAGACAAAAAAGGACCTTGAGGAGGGGCGGGAAAGTAGACTTAAACCAAAAGGGAGGGGGAAGACAGGGCAGATGCTGGACTAGAGGGGTATAGAGGAAGACAAAGCAACTGCAGAGAGGGGAAACACCCTGAACCGAGGAGAGACATATGCATACGCCAGACCTTGGGGAGGTGGAAGACAGTGAGAGTGAGAGATACAGAAAGACCTGAAACAAAGGTGGGATGACTCAAAATGTTAGCAGAAGGAAGACAGAGAGAGAAGCTTGAAACAAAGGGGAGGCAGAAGAGAGGAGACAGATGTTGAACTTGGGGGTGTATAGAGGGAAGAGAGAAAAAGACTGCAGAGAGGTGGAAAGATTCTGGACCAAGGAGGGAGGAAGGAGAGAGAGGCAGAGAAAGACCTGGAAGAAAGGAGAAGAAATGCTGGACACGGAGGAGGGGGGTGATGTTTGTTTGTAAGCAACAGAGAACCAGCCTGGACCAAAGTGGTAGACTGGATGGGCCATTTGGTCTTTATCTGCCATCATCTTTCTATAAAATACAAACTTTTTCAGTGATGAGAACTATACTGTTTTATGGGGTGTCAGAAAGACACCCCATAAAACAGTATAGTTCTCATCACTGAAAAAGTTTGTATTTTGGTGATCGGTCTTGAGTTCACTTTAAGAATTGTTAGAATCATCTTTCTATGACATGAGGCAGATGCTGGACTATGAGAGGTGCAGACAGAAGAGATGGGAGGGGGGGGGGGAGACCCTGAGGAAGAACAAAGAGATGCAAGATCATAAAAGAGGAGGGAGAGAAAAGGAGACATGTTGCCAGTAGGGGTGGAGGAGAGAGGAAGGAAAGTTGGACTTATGGAGGGACACAGATGTTGGTTGGGTAAGGGAATGAGGTCCGGAGGACAGGAAGCAGACAGGAAGCAGAAAAAGAAATATTGGATGCACAGTCAGAAGGAAGTGCAACCAGACTCATGAAATCACTAGACAACAAAGGTAGGAAAAATGATTTTATTTTCAATTTAGTGATCAAAAATGTGTCGGTTTTGAGAATTTATAATTTGCTATCTATATTTTGCACTACATTTGTCTATTTTTCTATAGTTGTTACTGAGGTGACATTGCATATTTTAGTCATCTGCCTTGACCTCTTTGAAAAATAAAACAAATATAAATAATTACTATTTTCTCTGCATACAGTGTGCTTTGTGGTTTTTTTTTAATTTTGTGGTTACCATTGTGAATATTAAGATTATATTGTGTACATGAAAAATGAATGGAAGAAATTACATTACAATTAGTACTATTATAATGGAGGTAGGGTCAAGGGTGGAGCTTGTGCTGGGGTACTCAGTTGGTATTTGTTAGACTTGGGGGGTACTTGGCTTGAAAATGTTGAGAAACACTGATCTAGGTGACTATGGAGTTCACTTAGAAAGGGCCCCTTTTACAAAGCCACAGTAGCGATTCTTCTATGCCAAATGCACCAAAGTCCATTCAATTCCTATGGGCTTCAGTGCATTTGCTGTGACAGAATTGCTATCGCAGGATGCAAAGCATTAACTGATTCAACATGAGTTTGAAGTTGGTTGAATACCACTCTCTCAAGTACGGTAGTTTTGAAAGAAATGGAAGGTTTGATACTGGCCAGTAGTTATTCGGAATAAGAGGATCTGAATTACTTTTTTACAAGGTTGGCTTAAATGCTACTGGAAAACTGCCTAAGTGTCAACCCTTAAAAAAGGAAGTCATATTGAGCAATAGAAAATAATTAATAATAATTAATAAAAATAGGGCACATTTAATTTTCCCCACCATCAAATTTCTCCATCCCGTCCCACCCGGCAACTTTTTCATGCCACCCGGCTGGAAAAAATTTCTGGGGAGAACACTGTGCTGTATTCTCATCTTATTATTTTGTACTTCGCTGATTGTCCAGTTTTTCTCTTTTGTGTAAACCGCCTAGAATTCTTTTGATTGTGGCGGTATACAAAAATAGTTATGTTATGTTAAATACCTGCCTGACATATCTACAGTGTCACCTGCCCAGCATAAAAAAATGGGGTAAGCCCCTGTCTTCCAGGAAAATCTGGGTTATTCACCAGCTCCATAAAGGGCGAAGGGCGTCCAAATGGCAGGTGAAATTTAATGTGGACAAATGCAAAGTGATGCACATTAGGAAGAATAACCTGAATCACAGTTACCGGATGCTAGGGTCCACCTTGGGGATTAGCGCCCATGAAAAGGATCTGGGTATCATCGTAGACAATATGATGAAACCTTCCGCCCAATGTGCGGCGGTGGCCAAAACAGAAAACAGGATGCTAGGAATTATTTAAAAAGGGATGGTTAACAAGTCTAAGAATGTTATAATGCCCCTGTATCACTCCATGGTACGACTTCACCTTCAGTATTGCGTTCAGTTCTGGTCTCCTTATCTCAAGAAAGATATAGTGGCACTAGAAAAGGTTCAAAGAAAAGCAACCAGATAATGAAGGGGATGGAACTCCTCTCGTATTAGGAAAGACTAAAAAGGTTAGGGCTCTTCAGCTTGGAAAAGAGATGGCTGAGGGGAGATATGATTGAAGTCTACAAAATGCTGAGTGGTGTAGAATGGGTACAAGTGGACTGATTTTTTACTGCATCAAGATTTACAAAGACTAGGGGACACTCAATGAAGTTACAGGGAAATACTTTTAAAACCAATAGGAGGAAATATTTTTTACTCAGAAAATAGTTAAGCTCTGGAAAGCATTGCCAGAGGTTGTGGTGAGAGTGGATAGCGTAGTTGGTTTTAAGAAAGGTTTGGACAATTTCCTGGATGAAAAGTTCATAGTCTGTTATTGAGACAAACATGGGGGAAGCCACTGCTTGTCCTGGATCGGTAGCGTGGAATGTTGCTACTCTTTGGGTTTTGGCCAGGTACTAGTGACCTGAATTGGCCACTGAGGTCGAGCTATTGGGCTTGATGGACCATTGGTCTGACCCAGAAGGGCTATTCTTATGTTCTAAAACTTAGCTGCTAATTACCAGACCATTCTTCAAGTTTCGCCAGATCCCGCCTCATGTTATCCACACCCTCTGGAGTGTCTACCCTATTACAGAGCTTGGTTTCATCCGTAAAAAGACAAACTTTGCTAGACAGTCCTTTCACAATATCAGTCGCAAAGATGTTAAACAGAGCCAGCCCAAGGGCAAATCCCTAGGGCACTCCACTAACAACATCCTTTTCCTCTGAGCAAACTCCATTTACGACTACCCTTTGTCTCCTTCCACTTAACCAGCTTTTAATCCAGTTCGTCACTTTGGGGCCCATACCGCATGCATTCAGTAGTCGCGTAAGTGGCACCGTGTCAAAAGCTTTGCTAAAGTTCAAGTACACCACATCTAGCACCCCTCCCATATCCAACTGTTTAGTCACCCAGTCCAAGAAATCAATCAGATTTGTCTGACAAGACCTGCCTCTCGTAAAACCATGCTGCCAAACGTATGCAGCGCTGTAGAATAAACATGTAAGAGCCAAGAGCTTACAGTTTAATCAAAACAGACAAGTGAAGAAATGTTAGGAGTTAAAAGCAGATCTATAGATGTATGTATGTGTGTGAGACATCCCCCCAAGTGAAAGCTCAATAATAAGTACAAAAGCGTTAACATATTTGGATAGACCAAAGGTCCACGAAGCCTATCTCAGGTTTCAGGTTTATTTAAAACTTGATTATATCGCTTATAATACTTCTAAGCGATGGTTTCAGGACTTTCCTTTTAGGAATTTGTCCAAATTTTCTAATCCCTGTGATGCCAAAAGCCTTCACCACACTCTTCGGCAACAAATGCCAGAACCCAACTGCATGTTAAGTGAAGAAATATCTTTTCTGATTCACGATACTGCACAATGTGTCATACTGTGCCAGTGATGGAGAAGAAAATATACGGGATTGTTGCTTCTAATTAACCGGACTCTAAAAATATGCATCGCAGTCATAATTGCCAAAGTATTTACAAATTCTTTGACAAAGACCCATGTGCCACACTTGCTGGGGATTGGCTGCTTCATTTTGCAGAGTTTCCAGGTTTATAATCACTACTTAATCAGCTAGAATTTATAATTGCACTAAGCTGGCTTTTTTTGATTTTATGAATAAGGCAAATGCCAGACATGTTTTTCAAAGCCATCTCCGAAAGACAGTTTCCTTTTCCTTCACCTCTTAGACTGCTCCAAGGCCTCACTTTACTTGCTGCTATGCCACTGTCTAATCTTTATTTAATAGATTTAGTATCTATCTTTACTAGAGTGGTCTCGGAGGAAAAGGAAGAGGGTGTGCAGGATGAGGCACGAGAGAGAATCATCTTCCCTCCCCCTCGCCATGCAGCATTCATGTTTGTATTCTAAATTCAATTACCTCCTTATTGATACTTCAGCAAGGTATTTAAGCTGCAGACATGAAGCTCTGATTTCCCAGTGGACTATGCTTCTCTCTATTTCACTGCTTGCCTTCCCCAAGGGTGAATTCCTCAGACATTCATATTAATAGGTAATCAGTCACAATCCATTTATTAAATAGCAAGCAAGCTTCATCAGCCTGCTTTGATTAGCCAGAAGGAGGCACTGAATTCCTAATTTATTTGTGGAAATGTTAGTGTCTTGGCAAATTCTATTCACTGGACACAGGTGCTGAGGGCTCCAAAGGGTGACTTTGGAAAGATGGTCAGTACTCAGGCTGGAGATTGTGACTAGACAGCTAGCAGCTGCAAAGACCTGCAGGAGCAACATCAACAGACAAAGATGGACAGAATATATTGAAGCTCTGAAATGAAATTTTATATATTTATACATATATAAAATGGATCTGTGACCCAGACAAATCTATACATGACTTTGGATTTGAAAAACTCATTCCTCATAAGAAAAGCCTTATTGGATTCATCTAGCCCAGACTTTGTACAGTGCTACATACGTCTGGTAGCGCTATAGAAATAATTAGTGGCCAATCTAGGTCCCTAGTACCTGGCCAAAACCCAAGGAGTAGCAACATTCCATGCTACCGATCCAGGACAAACAGTGGCTTCCCCCATGTCTTTCTTAATAGACTATGGACTTTTCCTCCAGGAACTTGTCCAAACCTTTCTTAAAACCAGCTACGCTATCCGCTCTTACTACATCCTCTGGCAACGCGTTCCAGAGCTTAATTATTCTCTGAGTGAAAAAATATTTCCTTCTATTGGTTTTAATGTATTTCCCTGTAACTTCATCAAGTGTCCCCTAGTCTTTGTAATTTTTGACGGAGTGAAAAATCGATCTATTTGTACCCGTTCTACTCCACTCAGGATTTTGTAGACTTCAATCATATCTCCCCTCAGCCGTCTCTTTTCCAAGCTGAAGAGCCCTAACTGTTTTCGTCTTTCCTCATACGAGAGGAGTTCCATCCCCTTTATCATCTTGGTTGCTCTTCTTTGAACTTTTTCTAGCGCCACTATATCTTTCTTGAGATAAGGAAGCCCAAATTGAACGCAATACTCAAGGTAAGGTTCCACCATGGAGCAATACAGAGGCATAACATTCTAAGTCCTGTTTACCATCCCTTTTTTAATAATTCCTAACATCTTGTTTGCTTTTTTGGCCATCACTGCACAAATGGCGGAAGGCTTGAGCATATTGTCTGCAATGACATCCAGGTCTTTGTCTTTGGCACTGACCCCTAAGGCAGATCCTAGCATCTGGTAACTCATATACTGACAGACTGAAAAAGCTGGGGCTGTTCTCCCTGGAAAAGCGGAGACTTAGAGGAGACATGATAGAAACCTTCAAGATCCTGAAGGGTATAGAAAAGGTAGACAGGGACAGATTTTTCAGATTATGGGGAACCACAAGTACAAGGGGACACTCGGAGAAATTAAAAGGGGACAGATTTAGAACAAATGCCAGAAAGTTCTTTTTCACCCAGAGGGTGGTGGATACATGGAACACGCTTCCGGAGGCTGTGATAGGCCGGAGCACGTTACAAGGCTTCAAAGAAGGTTTGGATAGGTTCCTAGAGGATAAAGGAATTGAGGGGTACAGATAGGAGTAGCGGTAGATTATAGGGATAGTCTGGGACCATTGCTCAGGCAATGGGCCTGATGGGCCACCGCGGGAGCGGACCGCTGGGCGAGATGGACCTCTGGTCTGCCTCAGTGGAGGCAACTTCTTACGTTCTTATGATTTGGATTATTCTTCCCAATGTGCATCATTTTGCATCTATCCACAATATAATTTAATCTGCCATTTGGATGCCTAGTCTTCCAATTTCCTAAGCTCTGCCTGCAATTTTTCACAGTCTGCATGTGTTTTAAAAACTCTGAACAGTTGCAAATTTAATCACCTCACTAATCGTTCCAATTTCCAGATTATTTATAAATAAGTTAAATAGAACAGATCTTAGTACAGATCCCTGCGGCACTCCATTTACCCTCCTCCATTGCGAAAAATGGCCATTTAACTCTACAATCTGTCCGATAATCTATTCCTAATTCACAACTGTTCAGCCAATCAGGGACTTTCTTAGGGCTGAGCCTAAAGAAGTCCCTGATTGGCTCAAGCTCCTCAGGCCCCTCCCAAGGGGGGAGGAGCCTGAGGCGCCTGAGACAATCAGGGCCTTAGGCTCCTCCCTATGCATCACATGATGTAATGGGGCAGGGCCTAAGACCCGCATTCGCATCGGACAGATCAGAGGAGCAGGAGCACTTTGCGGTTCCTCTTGTTCCCACTGCTGGAGGCCTACAGAGCAGGAGGGACTGAGCACCCTCCTGCACCCAATTTTTAGATACAGGGGGGTGGCGGGTCGGGCCGGTTGTGGGGTGGGCCATGCCGTGCCGATGGGTGTGTGTCAGGCCGGTCGGGGAGGTGTATGTGCCGGGCGTGCATGGATGGGGGGGTGTTTGGCACAGGGGCGCTTTGTCGGGTAGGGGGAGGCTATTTTGTAGCCCATTAAAAAAAATGGAAAAAAAAAAGCCGGCAGAAGCCCTGACAGCAGTGACAGGAGGCTGCTTCTCCTATCACTACTGTCGGGGCTCTCCCAGACTCAATCCGATCCGTGCAGTCGGTTGGGGGCGTGCCTCCAATCACCCCCATTTGCATGAAGATGGTTGGTGAATCGGCCAGCAAAATGATGGAATCTAAATAGACAAGATAAACAGGCTCAGTTAAGAATGGTTAAGATACAGTTAAGAACGGTTAATCTGCTGGCTGGGTTGGTGGGCAGTAGGGTTATGGATTGAAGGCTATATCAAAAAGTTGTGTTTTCAGTCTGCTTTTAAACAAGGGAAGGGGAGGGGCTTGGTGAACAAACTCAGGTAATTTATTCCAGGCATAGAGGGCAGCTAGATGAAAGGAACAAAGTCTGGAATTGGCAGTGGAGGAGAAGGGTACAGCTAAAAACAGCTAATCTGAGGAACGGAGTTCTCTTCAAGGTGTATAAGGAGAGAGAAGAGAGGAGAGATATTGAGGGGCAGCAGAATGAACACACTTATAGGTCAGCAATAGGAGCTTGAACTGTATGCGATGGCAGATAGGGAGCCAGTGAAGCGATTTATTACAAAAACTGTTTATTGGTCAAAAGCACATAAGATCACAAGTCATTGCAGACCAAAATGTTTGAATAACAAAAGAGCCACCCCCTTCCCCCTCCCAAATAATTAAAAAAAAACCAACAACCAAAAACATAAATTCAAAAAGGCATGTAGTGGCATTGGAGCCAGCACAGCATATACTGCTAAGACAGTGCAAATACACCCTCAGATATTCAATACATGGCTACGAGCATACCCGGTCTAAGAGGCCCAAAAAGGCTCCCAAGTCACTTGAGGTTGACGTCCCCTTACAGAGTCCATCTCAGAAATATCCAGACGTTCCATCTTCAATTGATGAATCATCAAAGATCTCCATTGGGAAACTGTAGGAGGATTTGAGTCCAACCAATGTAATAATATAGATTTTTTTTCCCAAACAGTAAAGCATGATTCAGGAAATTATTTACACCTCTTGGAACCGGATGAGTGAGGGCTGAGGTCGAGAAGAGCATCTTCGGGTGAGGCAAACAATAAGACTTCCAAAGAATGAAATGATTTAAGGAGAGGGGTGACATGAGTATAGCGAGGTTGGTAGAAGATGAGTCGTGCAGCAGAGTTTTGCACAGATTTCAGGAGGGAGAGGCAGCACTGTGGGAGACCAGTTAGAAGTAGATTGCTCAGAGAGGAAGGGGCGAATTTTGGTGATGTTGTAGAGACAGAAGTGACAGGCCTTAGCAGTTTGTTGGATGTGCGAAGAAAATGAAAGGTCGGAATCAAAAGACAACTCCAAGGTTGCGAGCAGAGGAGATTAGTCGTTGTAGTATCTTTCAATCCTCAAACAGAAACGGAAGTTCTCCTCTCTGGCAACACAGGCCTTACAAACAGTTGAGCCATGTGTTGATATTTGTTCACCTTCTATAAATTGATACCCTTTTGGGGCAAAGACTGGTCATGGTGAACTCCTAGACAGCAATGTTAAATCCTGGCTCTTTGCTAGTACAGACGCACTGTGTTACACCATCATATACTGGTGGGGCGGTATATAAGAAAATAAACTATTATTATTATATGCCTCCGGACCGCTAAAGCCTGTTGCTTCTTCCTCTATAATATTACTGTAACCCCCAATTCCCAGGAGCACATCCTATCTTACTTTTCACCAGAAAATCTTGACAAATGTCACCAGTGGCCAAGTGAAATGATCTCAGACAGGGTTTGTTCTACAAAGGAACCAAACTAGTCACACAAAAAGTGGACCTCAACTTCTCAAAGATGATGAGAGGAAAATATATTTTTAGAGTTAATTAGATTTCACTAAAAGAGACTGATGTCAAAATGTGTGCATATTTGATGTTGAAGATTTTATTATTAAATTACTAATAAATCAAGGAAAGATGACCATTAAAAGTGGTAAAATAATGCTATTTTATTATTCTTTTTTTTTTTATTATTATTTATTTATAAAGTTTTAAAATTTTAACAAGCATACCATCTTGTACAGAAAAGTGCAATCAAGAAAACATATCTTTGATTATTCTCAAAATGAAAATAAACCAAAATTACATAAAAGGAAGTAATTCCAACTTAATCGTACACTAGTCCTCAATAATGGATCCAAGATTCAGGAATTAGGAGTGAGTTTAGTACAATAACAAAATTAACCAAAACACGTCATCTGTGCTGAAAAGAGCTTAATAATTAAGACACCGATGTTACTCTTTTTCAAGGCGCTTCATGGAGAGGAAAGCAGTCAAATGAGACGGTTCAAAGAAAATATATTTGAGGGAATTATACCTTATTACACACTTACAAGGGTATTTAAGAAAAAATAATCCCCCCATCTGAGTCACATCTGGTTTTAACAATAAAAATTCCCTCCTTCTTTTCTGAGTTTCTCTTGAAACATCAGGAAAAACTTGAATATGGAAGCCAAGGAAATCTCTGGATCTATTTTTAAAAAAAAGTTTAAGAATCCAATCTCTGTCTGGAGCCAAAGCTACAGTCAGTAAGAGAGTGGCTGGACTAGCCACCTCTCTATCAGATTGTTCCAATAAAGCAGTAACATCCAAAGGATTTTCCTGTGGACTACCATCCTCATCTTTTTTTTGAGATTCCTGATTTTTTTTAATAGGCAAATAGTACACTCTTAACAATGGTGGCAATGAACCTTCAGGAATTTTTAAATTTTCCAGAAAGTAGCTTTTTATCATTTCTCCTGGAGGAATTGAGACAACCTTTGGAAAATTAATCAAACGTAAATTGTTAAACCGACTATTGTTTTCAAGTACTTCTAATTTTCTTCTCAGATTAAGATTATCTTTCACAATCAAGTCTTGGTTGCTCTTAAACATTTTTAAGTCCTTCTTTTCTTCTTGTATCTCAGTTTTTATAACTACAATGTCCTGTTTCACATTTTTAATTTCTTCCTTCTGAAATTCTAATTCTTTTTCCAAATTCTTTATCTGAGGATTGAGGGAATTACCCAGACTAGAAACCAAGTCCCATAAAGATTCCAGTGTAACCTCTGGAGGTCGGATAGGGGCAAAGGAAAATATTTGTGCACTGTTAGTTAGTTCATCTGATTGTTTTACCTCCCCTGTGCCTTGTAGACCCTTAAGCACAGTTGTCCCGGTCGCTGGTTCTTTTACAAGGAGAAATTCCCCTTGTGCTGTTCCCTGCAGCGAGCCCTCCACTTCACTGGCCTCTCGAGATGAAAACTCTGCCTCTTCGGACAAGCTCTCATCCCTTGGAGAGCTGGCTCCCAGCGGCAGTGGCTGTAAGGGAGGCGTCCTGACGTCGGGGCTCAGCGTGACGTCCAGCCCAGGGGTATCCGCCGAGACACTCCTATCAGCCGGCGCTCCCAACGGGCGATTCCCCAAACGGCTCGACTCACTTTGGAGACGCCGGAAAATGTCGTCGACTGTAAGAACTGCAGGGCTCAAGCGCTGGGAGGCTCCACCAACGCTCCTGCCTCTTCTCTTCGGCATTTTTCGGTAAGTTAGGAAAGACACTCTCTAGCGTCTTGTCAGCAACAGATAGCGGCAGCCATCTTGGATCTTTTCTATTTTATTATTCTAATTAAAAATAATAATAATAACTTTATTTTTATATATCACCATACCACAAACAGTTCTAAGCGGTTTACTAGGGAAGAGACTGTGTACAGACAGTGACATTACAGAGAACTTTCGAAATTACATTGGCATGTTAAGTTTAGTCAGGTTTATCTGGAAGTGTTTTAGAAGTACATCAGGTTGAGGTACATCCATGTAGTTTAAAAACTTTTAAAAGATTAAAAATGTGTATTGAAATTTAATAAATAATTTCAAAGTATGCCAGACCCCTTGAAAAGCACAGTTACTTACTGTAACAGGTGTTATCCAGGGACAGAAGGCAGCTATTCTCACAAGTAGGTGACGTCATCCGACGGAGCCTTGATTCGGACGCCTCACAAGCAAACTTGCTTGAAGAAACTCGAAGTTTCGAATCGCCCACATCGCGCATATGCAAGTGCCTTCCCGCCCAACGCAGGGCACGTCTCCTCAGTTCAGATAGCCAGCAGAGAAGCCAACCCGGGGAGGTGGGTGGGATGTGAGAATAGCTGCCTGCTGTCCCTGGATAACAACTGTTACAGTAAGTAACTGTGCTTTATCCCAGGACAAGCAGGCAGGTCACAAGTGGGTGACCTCCAAGCTAACTACAGTGGGATGGAGGGAGAGTTGGCAACTTAGGAGAATAAATTTTGCAATACTGTTTGGCCAAACTGTCCATCCCGTCTGGAGAAAGTATCCAGACAATAGTGAAAAGTGAAGGTATGAACCGAGGACCAAGTAGCAGCTCTACAAATTTCCTCAATAGGTGTAGATCTGAGGAAAGCTACAGAAGCTGCCATTGCTCTGACCTTATGGGCTGTGACTTTACTGTGAATGGGTAATCCAGCCTGGGCATAGCAGAAAGGGATACAAGCCGCCATCCAATTGGAGATGGTATGCTTAGAAATAGGACGTCCCAACTTGTTCGGATCAAAGGAAACAAAAAGTTGAGGAGCAGTTCTGTGTGGTTTGGTGCGTTCCAAATAGAAAGCCAAAGCACGTTTACAGTACAAAGTATGAAGAGCAACTTCTCCAGGATGAGAATGAGGCTTTGGAATAAACACTGGAAGAACAATGGATTGGTTGAGATGAAATTCCGAGACCACTTTAGGAAGGAATTTCGGATGAGTGCGAAGAACCACCTTGTCATGATGGAACACTGTAAAAAGTGGATCTGCAACCAACGCTTGGAGCTCACTGACTCGTCGAGCAGAAGTGAAGCCAGTGAGATACTTCAGATGAGCCTTGTCCATTGGTTCAAATGGAGGTTTCATCAGCTGAGTAAGAACAATATTGAGGTTCCAAACCACAGGAGGTGGTTTGAGAGAAGGATTGACATTGAAAAGTCCTTTCATGAATCTGGAAACCACAGGATGAACAGAGAGGGGTTTCCCTTCAATAGGCTGATGGAAAGCAGCAATTGCACTAAGATGGACTCGTATCGATGTAAACTTGAGGCCCGAATGAGAAAGGTGCAACAGATAATCCAAAACTGAAGATAAGGAGGAATGTTGAGGCTCCTTATGATGAGAAAAACACCACGTAGAAAATCTAGTCCATTTTTGGTGATAGTATTGTCTAGTAGTAGGCTTCCGTGAAGCTTCCAAAACATCCCTCATAGATTGAGAAAACTGGAGAGGAGCTATGTTGAGAGGAACCAAGCTGTCAGGTGTAGAGACTGCAGGTTGGGATGAAGCAGAGATCCCTGATGCTGTGTAAGTAGAGAGGGAAAAACTGGTAGAAGGTATGGCTCCCTGCTGCTGAGTTGAAGGGAGTACCAGGTTTGTCTGGGCCACCGAGGAGCAAATAGAATCATAGTGGCATGGTCGGTCATCAGCTTGACCAGCGTCTTTTGAATGAGAGGAAATGGAGGAAACGCATATAGAAAGAGATTCGTCCAGTCCAGAAGAAAGGCATCTGTCTCGAGGCGATGAGGAGAGTACATCCTGGAGCAGAACTGAGGCAGTTTGTAGTTGTGGGGAGCTGCAAAGAGGTCTATCTGAGGCATCCCCCACTGAGAGAAAATGTGATGAAGGGGCGTGGAATGGAGAGTCCATTCGTGAGGCTATAGAAGACGACTCAAGTTGTCTGCTAAGGCATTGTCCGCCCCCTGAATGTAGACAGCTTTGAGGAAGGTGTTGTGGCGAATTGCCCAATCCCAAACTTTCAGAACTTCCTGACAGAGGGAGGCAGATCCCGTGCCTCCCTGCTTGTTGACATAATACATGGCGACCTGATTGTCCGTTCGAATGAGGACTACACGGTCGTGAAGAAGATGCTGAAAAGCATTGAGAGCGTTGAAAATCGCCCTGAGTTCCAGCAGATTGATATGACACTGACGATCCGTACTGGTCCAATAGCCTTGAGTACGGAGACCATTTAGATGAGCCCCCCAAGCGTAAGTTGAAGAATCTGTCGTGAGAACTTTCTGATGTGGGGGCATGTGAAAAAGTAAGCCTCTGGATAGATTGGAAGAGAGCATCCACCAGCGAAGAGACTGTGTCAGAGCAGTAGTAACCTGGATGTGTCAAGTCAGAGGGTCGGAAACCTGCGTCCATTGAGATGCCAGGGTCCACTGAGGTATTCTGAGATGAAGTCTGGCAAAAGGAGTCACGTGTAACCGTGGATGCCATGTGACCCAGAAGAACCATCATGTGTCTCGCCGAGATGGAAGGACGAGAGGACACTGAATGACAAAGATGGAGAAGAGCTTCCAGACGTTGTTGAGGAAGGAATGCTCTGAGTTGGTCTGTGTCCAGAACAGCTCCGATGAAGTGAAGAGTTTGAGAAGGCTGTAGATGGGGTTTTGGAAAGTTGATTTCGAAGCCCAGACTTTGCAGGAACCAGATAGTCCGCTGGGTTGCTACCACGACTTCCTGAGACGTGGAATCTTTGATGAGCCAGTCATCGAGGTATGGAAATACTTGAAGACAATGGTTCCTGAGAGCTGCGGCCACCACTACCAGACACTTGGTGAATACTCTGGGAGACGAGGCCAGACTGAAAGGGAGTACTCTGTATTGATAATGCAGATTTCCCACCCAAAATCTAAGTACTGACAGGAGGCCAGATGAATGGGAATGTGTGTGTAGGCCTCATTGAGATCCAAAGAGCATAACCAGTCGTTCTGCTCAAGGAGGGGATAAAGAGAATCCAAGGTCAACATGCAAAATTTTCTCTGACTAGAAATTTGTTGAGCACCCTGAGATCCAAAATAGGTCGCAGATCGCCTGCCTTTTTCGGAACATGGAAGTAACGGGAGTAAAATCCCTTGTTCTGCTGAGCTAGAGGAACTGGCTCGATAACTCGAAGCTGAAGTAGAGCTTGAGCTTCCTGAAGAAGAAGGGCGGTCTGGGAGGGATTGGAAGGATACTCTCTTGGTGGATGTTCCGGAGGAACTTGATGGAATTGAAGAGAGTATCCCTCCCTGATGATGGAAAGGACCCAGAGGTCGCGGTAGTAATCGTCGTCCATCAGTGGTAAAAATGATGGAGACAACCTCCGATAGGGGGAAAAACGAGAAATGGCAGAACGACTGAGATTATGCTCCGTTCTAGACAGTCAAAAACGCTGAGGAGCCTTAGGTACAGCAGGCAGCTGAGGCTTTGCTGCTTCTGGGGATGCTGCCTCTTGACAGGCTGACGAGTAGAAGGAGCCTGCTTTAGTGGAAAACGCCGCTGATAGATTTGAGGAGGGTGTGTAGGACGAGGAGGAGCCGGCTTCGGCTTCAGTCTGAGAATTGATGCAAAAGTCTTCTCATGGTCTGAGAGTTTCTTGGTGGCTGCCTCTATAGACTCATCAAAGAGGTCATTGCCCACGCAAGGAACATTAGCCAGCCGGTCCTGCAGGTTAGGATCCATGTCGATAGTACGGAGCCAAGCAAGACGTCGCATGGCCACGGAGCAAGTAGTAGCTCGAGCAGACAGCTCGAAAGCATCATAGGATGACTGAAGAAGTTGCAGTCGGAGTTGTGACAAGGATGCAAGGACTTCTTGGAACTCAAAGTGCATACGAGAATCCAGATAAGGCATAAACTTTGGAACAATGGAAAGAAAGAACACAAAATAGGTGATGAAATGAAAATTATAGTTGAGGACTCTGGAGGTCATCATCGAATTCTGGTAGATGCGACGACCAAATCTGTCCATCATTTTACCTTCCCTTCCCGGAGGGACAGTAGCATACACCTGGGAAGGGTGAGATCTTTTCAAAGAAGATTCAACCATAAGGGATTGGTGAGACAATTGAGTGTTGTCAAATCCCTTATGATGTACTGTCCTGTATCTAGAGTCCAATTTGCCTGGAACAGCTGGAATGGAATAAGGAGTTTCCAGACAGTGAACAAAGGTTTGATCCAAAAGCTTATGGAGAGGAAGCTTGAGAGATTCAGCCGGAGGTTGAGAGATGCATGGTCTTGAGATATTCCTTGGAGAACTTCGAGCCAGTATCTAGTTGAATATCCAAGTCAACCGCCATCTGATGAAGGAAAGATGAAAAGGACAGCTGATCTGCTAAAGTCTGGCCTTGAGAAGGACTCGAGGATGTCGAGGCAGCTTGGTCCAGCAAAGAAGGAGACCTGGATGAAGAAATGGGAACTACCGGATCCTCGAGGTCCGGAAGCAGAAGGGTCGATGTAGGCGGTGGAGAAAACTGAAGAAAAGGCTGCTTGCGGTGAGGCGAGGCATGCCTGGATGAATGCTTCGATGAATGCCTCGTTCTGTGAAGCGAGCTATGCCTCGAAGCAGGCCTCGAGGATCGAGGAGAACGTGCCCCAGTCGAAGCCTCCAGAGAGTGGATAGGGCTAAACACTGTGGAACGAAGCAATGGAGGCTGAGAAGAGGAACCTTGATGCACTCGCAAAGACTCTGCTCCTTGCTTTGAGTGTGAGGGTTCCAATGGAGGCACTGGCAAAGAATCTGCTCCTTGCTGTCTGTGCCCAGATGCCAGACCAGACACTCGCAGAGACTCTGCTACCTGCAAAGAGTGTGCATGATACTGAGACATAGGAGGCGGCTCGACCTCGCGGAACACCACTGAATGCCCAGGCTGGATTTGTGAGAGAAGCTTCGGCCCCATGGTAGTAAAGAGCTGAATAAACTGCTTCTCCAACAAGGTCTGGAACGAAGCCGGCAAGGATGGATCCGTGTCTCCAATGGGACCATCTGCACGGGCCTCTTGTTCCCTCGAGGCAGTGTGAGAGTGCTTGGACTTAGAAGCCTTAGGCACTTTAAGCACAACCGTGGGAATAGGCAAACCCTATCTGACCTGAAGAGACAGAGGAAGGCATCGCAGCAGGCGTCGAAGACAGTGCTAGTACAAACGAGGCAGGTTTGATGAGGCTCAGAGTAGAAGCTGTGGAAGCCGGAAGAGCTTTGGAAGAAGTCGAGGGCGAAGCACCCTTCGACGTCAAGGGCTCCATTGAAGACTCCATGGTAAAGAGCTGTTCCCACAGGATACAACGACGCTTAAAAGCACGAGACTTAAGTGTTGAGCAAGGCCGGCATGATTTCGGGAGATGTTGAGGCCCAAGACACCGAAGACAGCGTCGATGAGGGTCCGTGAGGGAAATTGCGCGCTGGCACTTGGAACACTTTTTAAAACCGGTTGCAGGCTGGGATATAGGCCGAAAAAGAGCTGCCGCAAGATCGAAGCCGCAGGGCTGCGGCCACGAGGCCTGCCCGGTCGAACAAACGGAATAATTAAAAAAAAAAAAAAAATAACAACAAAGAGAAAAAATTGCGATTCATGACAAAAAGAACACAAAACCGCTGTCGAAAGAAGGCACAAGTGAAAATACTTCATGCAGAGAGTCAAAGACGGACTTCTCGGCTCCGCGGAAAAGTAAGAACTGAGGAAACACGCCCTGGACGGGAAGGCACTCGCGCATGCGCGGTGCAGGCGACTCGAAACTTCGAGTTTCTTCAAGCAAGTCTGCTTGTGAGGAGTCCGCATCGAGGCCTCATCGGAAGACATCACCCACTTGTGAGAATACCTGCCTGCTTGTCCTGGGATAATAGTAAATTCAGCTGAAGGTTCTGTCTTTTCAACTGAAATCACAACTTTCTTTAGAGCTGCTATACCAAGACTACTGAACACCACAATCTGAGTGCTTCCTATGTGTTTGAGTCTCTAACTGGCAGATGTGGATGACTCGTCTGAAGACCTTCAGTCTTTGTTTCTTCTTCTTGTAGAAGATGTAACCTTAACCTTTAAATCAATCAAAGAAGAACAGTCTCCCTGCTGGAGATCTACAGTACTTGTACTCTTTCTGGAAAATAAAATGTCTTTTATGCTTAACTAGGAACCTTTCTTACTTTAAACTTGCTAAAATCTTTAATGGTGCATCATCTTCAGGGCTCCTCCACTCTCAGCATTCACTTCCTCAAATTGTGTTTTCCAAAGAGATTCCCCCCCTTTATGAAGCTGCATTAGTGGGGTTTTTTTATCACCGTCCATGGCGGCAAAAGCTCTGACGCTCACAGAATTCCTATGAGCATTGGAACTTTTACCGCTGCGGCCAGTGATAAAAAATCCTAACACGGATTCATAAATGGGGGTTTATTCTTAAATAGAGCCAACTCTGGCCACTTAAACTTTAAATACTGTTCCCCTCAATAAAGAGAACACTTTAAAATTCTCTTTTTCTCACTAATGACCTTAAGGAATTGACCCCCTCCTTTACAAAGCCGCACTAACAGCTTGGATGCTCATAGGACTTCTATGAGCATCAGAGCTGTTACCGCAGCTAAAAACCCTAGCGCAGCTTTGTAAAGGAGAGGTCAATTCTTTCCTTAAAATATTCCTATCTGGTCTTTTCTCCTCACCAAACTCTTTTTAAATTAGCAGTTTTCCTGCTTACAGAATGTTACTGCCAAATTCACCAAAAATACCTATTGAAAAGAAGATTCCTTCTTTAAAATACTAACTTCTACTTAAATTAATTTTCCTTCTAACACTCTGCTTACTCTTTATTCCCTTTTAAGAACATAACATAAGAACATAAGAAATGCCTCCGCTGGGTCAGACCCGAGGTCCATCGCACCCAGCAGTCCGCTCACGCGGCGGCACAACAGGTCCAGGACCTGTGCAGTAAATTTCTATCTATACCCCTCTATCCCCTTTCCCAGCAGGAATTTGTCCAAACCTTTCTTAAACCCCAGTACTGTACTCTGCCCTATAACTTCCTCTGGAATTGTATTCCAGGTGTCCACCACACGTTGTGTAAAGAAGAACTTCCTAGCATTAGTTTTGAATTTGCCTCCTTTCAACTTTTCCGAATGCCCTCTTGTTTTTTTATTTTCTGAAAGTTTGAAGAATCTGTCCCTCTCTACTCTCTCTATGCCCTTCATGATCTTGTAAGTCTCTATCATATCCCCTCTTAATCTTCTCTTTTCTAGGGAAAAGAGTCCCAGTTTTTCCAATCTCTCAGCATATGAAAGGTTTTCCATCCCCTTAATCAGTCGTGTTGCTCTCCTCTGAACTCTCTCGAGCAATGCCATATCCTTTTTAAGGTACGGTGACCAATACTGGACGCAGTACTCAAGATGTGGACGCACCATTGCCCGATACAGCGGCAGGATAACTTCTTTCGTTCTGGTTGTAATACCTTTCTTGATTATACCTAGCATTCTATTCGCTCTCTTAGTGGCAGCTGCGCACTGTGCTGTCGGCTTCATTGTCATGTCCACCATCACCCCCAAGTCCCTTTCTTGTGCACTCTCATTCAAAAACTTCCCTCCCATCACATAATTATACCTCGAGTTTTTGCTTCCCACATGCAATACTTTACACTTCCCAACATTGAATTTCATCTGCCATCTCTCTGCCCATTCCCCTAGTTTGTCCAAGTCTCTTTGCAATTCTTCGCAGTCCTCCTTTGTCCGAGCTCTACTAAATAGTTTGGTGTCGTCCGCAAATTTTATTATCTCACACTTCGTCCCTGTTTCTAGATCATTTATGAATATGTTAAAAAGCAGCGGCCCGAGCACCGAGCCCTGCGGAACACCACTCGTGACCTTTCTCCAGTCTGAGTAGTGGCCCTTCACCCCTACCCTCTGTTTCCTACCTTCTAACCAGTTTCTGATCCATCTATGCACGTCTCCGTCCACCCCATGGTTCTTCAGTTTCCGGAGTAGACGTTCATGAGGCACCTTGTCAAAGGCTTTCTGGAAATCTAGGTATATGATGTCTATGGGGTCTCCTCTGTCCATTTGTTTGTTAATTCCTTCGAAGAAGTGCAGTAAGTTAGTCAGGCACGATCTTCCCCTGCAGAAACCATGTTGGCTGGTTTTCAGAAGTTCGTTTCTTTCAAAATGTTTATCGATGTTTTCTTTTATCAGTGCTTCCGCCATTTTCCCCGGAACCGAGGTCAGACTCACCGGTCTGTAGTTTCCCGGGTCCCCTCTTGATCCCTTTTTAAAGATGGGCGTTACGTTGGCTATCTTCCAATCCTCCGGAATCACACCTATTTTCAGAGATAGGTTGCAAATTTGCTGCAGTAGTTCTGCTATTTCCTCCTTTAGTTCCTTCAGAACCCTTGGATGGATTCCATCCGGACCCGGCGATTTGTCAGTTTTTAGTTTTTCTATCTGCCTGCGCACCTCATCAAGGCTCACTTCCATGGATGTTAACTTTTGTGCATGATTTCCCTTGAAGATTTGTTCAGGTTCCGGTATGTTGGTTGTGTCTTTGTTTGTAAATACCGATGAAAAGAACATGTTAAGTCTTTCTGCGACCTCTTTCTCTTCCTTCACCGCTCCCTTCTGGTCTCCGTCGTCCAGTGGTCCCACCTCTTCCCTAGCCGGCTGTTTCCCTTTAATATATCTAAAGAACGGCTTGAAATTTCGTGCTTCCCTGGCTAGCCTCTCTTCATACTCTTTTTTGGCTTTTCGAACCACACGATGACATTCTTTTTGATACTTTCTGTGATCTTTCCAGTTTCCCTCAGATTTGTCCTTTTTCCATTTTCTGAATTAGTTTTTCTTATTGCCTATCGCTTCCTTCACTATTTTAGTTATCCACGCCGGGTCTTTTGTTCGACTCTTGTTGCACCCTTTTCTGAATTTGGGGATATACAGATTTTGCGCCTCGCTCACTGTATTCTTGAAAAAGGACCAGGCATGTTCTACCGTATGCCATTTTTTGGAAGTGTTCCTAAGTTTCTTCTTTACCATTCCTCTCATTGCTTCGTAGTTTCCCTTCTTGAAGTTAAAAGTTGTCGCTATGGTTCTCTTTCCTTTCAGTATTCCTATTTCCACCTTGAACTTGATCATATTATGATCGCTGTTTCCCAACGGTCCCACTACTTCCACTTCCTTTGCAGGTCCCCTTAGCCCATTTAGGATTAGATCGAGAGTGGCATTTCCTCTCGTCGGTTCTCTAACAAGCTGCTCCATGAAGCAATCTTGTACAGCCTCTAGAAAGTCTGCCTCCCTGGCGCATCTTGAGCTTCCAAGACTCCAGTCTATCCCAGGGTAGTTGAAGTCTCCCATAATAACTGTGTTACCGCTTTTGCATTCTCGCTTCATCTCGGCTTCCATTTCTTCATCGATTTCTCCGGTTTGTCCGGGTGGACGATAGTATAGACCTATCTTTATTTCAGGCCCTTTCCTTCCTGGTATTTTAACCCATAGCGATTCTAGCTTGTTGACCGTCTCTGCTATGTCCATTCTTGTCGATTGTATGTTTTCTTTTATGTATAGTGCTATTCCTCCGCCTTTCTGTCCTAATCTGTCTTGGCGATAGAGTTTGTACCCCGGCAGTGCTGTATCCCATCTGCTTTCCTCATTCCACCATGTTTCGGAGATTCCAATGATGTCTATGTTCTCTGCAATGGCCATGGCTTCTAATTCTCCCATTTTGTTTCTTAGGCTCCTTGCATTAGTATATATGCAATTTAGCTCCTGGAATTTTGTTGCCTTCAATTCCCTTCCCTGTGCTTTGGTCATTAGATTCTTCTCTTTGGTCATTAGATTCTTCTCTTTGGTTATGATCTTTCTAATCTCCTCTCCTTTGTTAGTCTACTCCTGTAATTTGTCCCTTGTTCCATCCCAGCCTTTTATCTCCTTAGTATCTTCACAAGATACCTTTTTCCGAATCATCGACGCTTGGTCGACTGTCGGCTTTCCCCTTCTTGTTAGTTTAAAGCCTGTTCTATTCCTCTCTTGATGTTGTTTGCTAGAAGTCTAGTTCCCGCTGCACTCAGGTGCAGTCCATCTCTCCTGTAGAGCTTGCTCTTGCCCCAGAACGTCGTCCAGTTCCTCACGAAGTGGAATCCTTCTTCCTCACACCATCTCCTCATCCATGCATTTATTGATTGTAGTTCCTCTTGTCTTTTCACATCTGCCCTCGGCACCGGTAAGATCTCTGAGAACGCTATCTTCTGGGTCCTCATCTTCAGCTTCATTCCCAGAATCTTTTAAGGAAGTACAAAATGCTGATAATTCACCAAGTGAAGGAAAAAGCCTCAGATCTTCAAGTGAGCATGCTTATGGTGCACCATTTGGTGAGGCCCCACTTGGAGTATTGTGTTCAGTTTTGGAGACCGTATCTGGCGAAAGACGTAAGAAGACTTGAAGCGGTCCAGAGGAGGGCGACGAAAATGATAGGAGGCTTGCGCCAGAAGACGTATGAGGAGAGACTGGAAGCCCTGAATATGTATACCCTAGAGGAAAGGAGAGACAGGGGAGATATGATTCAGACGTTCAAATACTTAAAGGGTATTAACGTAGAACAAAATCTTTTCCAGAGAAAGGAAAATGGTAAAACCAGAGGACATAATTTGAGGTTGAGGGGTGGTAGATTCAGGGGCAATGTTAGGAAATTCTATTTTACGGAGAGGGTGGTGGATGCCTGGAATGCGCTCCCGAGAGAGGTGGTGGAGAGTAAAACTGTGACTGAGTTCAAAGAAGCGTGGGATGAACACAGAAGATTTAGAATCAGAAAATAATATTAAAGATTGAACTAGGCCAGTTACTGGGCAGACTTGTACGGTCTGCGTCTATGTATGGCCGTTTGGAGGAGGATGGGCAGGGGAGGGCTTCAATGGCTGGGAGGGTGTAGATGGGCTGAAGTAAGTCTTAACAGAGATTTCGGCAGTTGGAACCCAAGCACAGTACCGGGTAAAGCTTTGGATTCTTGCCCAGAAATAGCTAAGAAAAAAAAAAAAAAAAAAATTTAAATTGAATCAGGTTGGGCAGACTGGATGGACCATTCGGGTCTTTATCTGCTGTCATCTACTATGTTACTATGTTACTATGTATGTCACTACTGGCATAATCCATCACTGGCATTCAGAAAGGGACTCTTAAGGAATGCCTTATAGTTTATTGCAAAAGAATTTCTCATCAAAAAATATTTAATTACAGTGGCCAACATTTCGTGGTTAAACATAACACTTCCTCAGGGTAATGGGACCATAAAAACCAAAAACAGAAACACTCCAGTGTAGCTACATCAGTAGAAAAACCAGACAACTAGGCAAACATGGTGTCTCAGGGTTTAATCACCCTATCAGCCAATCAACAACAAACTGCTATGTCAGGCTGCTGATCAATAACACTAAACATGGTTTAAATGTGCAATATTAATAATAGACAGTTTCAAGAAAAATAAAACTAATCAACAGCCATATTTAAACCAAGGGGCTTTAGTGTACCTAATGTAAAAATCCAAAATTGTTCCCTGCACTGAAGAGGCAATCGCCGGTTACCTCCATGAACATTCGCAAGGTTATGGTCACATGCTAAGGGGCTCATAATTGAAACTTAAAAACGTCTAAAAACCTGCCCAAGTCAGTTCATCCAAGTGCCGATAATCAAAACAGCTTTTTGGATGTATCCAAGGACTTTTTAGGGCAGGATGTGGGCTGACCTAGATTTAGTTGTTCAGCAGTGATAATCGAATACTTGTTAAGACTTCCTAGGCAAAACCTATATGTAAAAGCAGGTATAAGTGCCAAAAAGGTTTTGAAAGTGACCAGATAAACATTGCAGGGACACTCCCCCTATGCTCACTGACCCTGTTGCATCCCCACAAAGTTCAGAATAAAAACATACATATCTGCCTCCGGAACATTAGCACCTGCTATAGGAAAGCCTAATAGAGCTCATAGAAGTGGCTTAAGTAGTCTGGAGGTGAGGAGAGGAGAGGCCCATAAGCCACTCTAACCACTACATTTATGGTGGAACCCTACTCTACTGCCATTTGGGTGCCACCTGCAGCTATAATAATAATAATAACAGTTTATATACCGCAGTACCATGAAGTTCTATGCGGTTTACAAAAGAATAAAAGAAGGTACAAATTGATTTAACTTAAAAGAGGTGAAAGCAAGTGATTGATAGGTCAAGAGAACCGTTATTGAGGAGAAAGAGACGTATGGGTCAGCTGTCTAGGTATTTCAGGAACAGATGTGTTTTTAGGCGCTTCCTAAATTCTTCATAAGTAGTGGGCGAAAGCAATTGTTCTAGATCTTTACTCCATAATGCTGCCTGATGTGAGAGAAGGTGTACATGGTGTTTTTCAGTTTACATCCTCTAACTGGGGGTAAACGAAGTACAAATGTGAGCTTCTCTTGTGTCTGTTGGCTGGGAAGGAGAAAAGGTCAGTTATGTATTTAGGGGCTAGTTCGTATAGTACTTTAAAGCAGAGGCAGGCGAACTTAAACTTTACGCCATGGGACCGGACAATTTACACCCAAGAGTGCTTAGAGAATTGAGAGATGTTCTGGCGGAACCGTTGGCCGTGCTCTTCAATCTCTCACTAAGCACGGGGAAAGTTCCGTTGGACTGGAAAACAGCCAACGTCGTTCCTCTGCATAAAAAGGGTTGCAAGGCTGAGGCTGCGAACTATAGACCGGTGAGTCTCACTTCAATAGTGTGTAAACTCATGGAAACACTAATTAAGCATAAATTAGATACGGTCTTGAAAGAGGGGAATCTCCGGGACCCAAGTCAACATGGATTCACCAAGGGTAGGTCCTGCCAGTTCAATCTTATCAGCTTCTTTGACTGGGTAACAAGAAGGCTGGACTCGGGAGAGTCCTTAGACATCGTATACCTTGACTTCAGCAAGGCTTTTGACAGCGTCCCACACCGCAGACTGCTGAACAAGATGGAATCGATGGGGTTGGGAGTAACACTAACTGCATGGGTTAAAGATTGGCTAAGTGGCAGACTTCAGAGGGTGATGGTTAACGGTACCCTCTCCAAAACGTCGGAAGTGACCAGCGGAGTGCTGCAGAGCTCAGTCCTGGGTCCACTCCTCTTCAACATATTCATTAGGGATTTGACTCAAGGGCTTCAAGGTAAGGTAACCTTATTCGCTGATGACGCCAAACTATGCAGTACTGTAAACGGCTACAATCTGAAGGATACTATGGAACAGGACCTCCATACTTTAGAAAGTTGGTCCTCTGTCTGGCAGCTGGGCATCAACGCCAAGAAATGTAAGGTCATGCATCTCGGACATGGAAATCCATGCAGAACTTACACCTTGAATGGAGAAACTTTAACCAAGACTACGGCAGAACGAGACTTGGGAGTGATCATCAGTGCAGACATGAAGACTGCTACTCAAGTGGAGAAGGCTTCATCTAAGGCACGGCAGATGATGGGTTGCATCAAGAGACGTTTCGTCAACAGGAAGCCTGAGGTCATGATGCCATTGTACAGAGCCATGGTGAGACCTCATCTAGAATACTGTGTGCAATTTTGGAGGCCACATTACCGTAAAGATGTGCTCAGAATTGAGTCGGTTCAGCGGATGGCCACCAGGATGGTCTCGGGGCTAAAGGGTCTCTCGTACAAAGAAAGACTGAACAAATTGCAGCTCTATACCCTCGAGGAGCGTAGGGAGAGGGGTGACATGATTGAGACATTTAAGTACATCACGGGACGGGCCGAGGTGGAAGATGATATCTTTCTTCTCAAAGGACCCTCGAACACAAGAGGACATCCGCTCAAACTCAGGGGAGGGAAGTTTCGTGGAGACGTCAGGAAGTACTTCTTCACGGAACGAGTGATAGAGCATTGGAACAAGCTTCCAGTATAGGTGATCGAAGCCCGCAGTATCCAAGACTTCAAGAATAAATGGGATACCTATGTGGGATCACTGCGAGAGTCATACCAATGAATAGGGTCGCTAGGATAGACTTAATAGAGCAGGTCAGTAGAGTTAAGGGGGCCAGTAGACTTAAAATGGGGTCAATGGTATGGGCAAACTTGATGGGCTGTAGCCCTTATCTGCCGTCATCTTTCTATGTTTCTATGTTTCCATCGGAAGCCAGTGTAACTGCCGGTAGTAAGGTGTCACGTGATCAAATTTCTTTAGCCCGAAGATTAGTCTGACCGCTGCATTTTGCTTTAATTGTAAACGTCGCATATTCTTTTGGGAGATTGCTAAATAGGCGATGTTACAGTAAGGCATCCATGAGAGGTCAAATTATTTCTTTTTCGGCATATATTAAAAAACAAGTTAAAAAACAATTTTATAGTTTGGAACAAGATGTAAAGATATTAGAATCAAAATTAATTGATAAATGGGAATACTCTACATTACAAGACCTCTTGAAAGCAAAAGGGAAGTATAATGAGATTTCTTCTAAACTGATAAGAAAAGACTTATTTTCTCAACAGGCATTGTATTATGAAAATTCAAATAAGGCGGGAAGAGTAGTGGCAAATTATCTAAAAGTAAAAAAACGGAAAACAAAGATAATAGTGATTAAAGATGAAAAGGGGAATACATATTCTCAAATTGGTCCTATTCTAAAACAATTTTTAAATTTTTATAAAGATCTATATTTTTCTGAGCCTTATTTAGATAAAGAAAAGGATGGATTCGAAGTTTTAAAATTAATCAAGGGGCCGAAAGTTCCAGAGCATATAAAAGAAAGTCTAGAAAAGCCAATATCAATAAATGAATAAATAAGGGCTATTGGGGTTGTAGACAGGTGGGTATAGTGGGGTTTGGGGGGGCTCACCATATCCTATAAGGGAGTTCTGGTGAGATGTTTGCAGTGCCCCTCTGCTCTGTTGCCATGTCTGGGTGGCCAGTCCATCACAAAGCTGGCTCCTCCTATGTCCAAAAGGTCTTGTTCTAGGCGTTTGGGACTTGGATTAATTTTTGGTTGAGAATGTGGTGTAAAGACAGATGTCGTGGCAGTCTGGATGATCAAACGCCTGGATGTACAGAGACGATTTTCAAAACAAATATATTTTAGATGTACTTTTTGAGGATGGACATTTTGCTACTGCCATTATGGCCCTCCGCACATCTCAAATCCTCAGATAAACAATGTAGTACTATACACTTCTCCCTCCGTATTCGCAGTGATTGGGGATTGACTAACCCGCGAATATGGAAAAACCACAAACAACAGCAACGTATATATATTTTATGCTAGAAAGCTCCAGAGGGCAGAAAGACTCAGGCACTGGACAGAAAAGTGGTGCACAAAACGGTTAACTCGCGCGAGACGACGGTTCACTTATTTGCATAGGGTTAAGGGTTGCCCCAGGCCCCTCGCGGCAGTGAGGAGAATAAGTAGCAGCCACTGCCTGACTCCCAGCGCAGAGCCTCAGGCTGAAATGGTCTCCGCAGCCGCCCTACCTCTGCTCCTCCACCCGTCCATTGCATCCTCCGTCAGCCTCATGTTTCACCACCTCCCCGACACCCTGCCTTACGCCATGGCGGTAACCACCCCGGCAACTGACATACGCAAACCACTGACATGTGGGAGCAGGTCATTGCCCAGGAAATTGCTGCTCTGTCGCCAGGGACGGAAGCAACCTGGGGAGAGAGTTGGGGAGTTAAATGGAAGGTGAGGGTGCAGAATTGAAAATGCTAAGAAAGCCTTGAAACCTGGTGCTCTGTGAAAACTGGTAAGCAGTGATTTTCTCTGAATGAAGTGCTTAGAAAAACGCGCCAAAATTTTTATCGGTACCGTACTGTACTCTGCTCACTGATGATGTAATTTGGGAGGAGGAGTCAGCATGCTCAAAATTGCGAATAAGGAGGAAGAAGTGTAGAATGCTTCAACTTTATCTCTCTGGTGCTCATTCATTCTTAGTCTAATTTGATGAGAAATTCTTTGACTTAGAGTCATTTTCTGAATGAGTGAAGGTTTTTATGCCAGTGTAGTGCACCATAAGCGTGCTCACTTGAAGATCTGAGACTTTCTCCTTCATTCAGAGAATTGTCAGCGGTTATAATGGAAAGGGAATGATTATTCACTTTGTGGTATGCTTTGAGAAATTGGAATGACAAGCCAGGTGATTCAATCTGCAGATGACACAAAACTATTCAAAGTTGTTACAACACACGCTTGGAAACTGATGTGGGCGTATAACCAGTGGCGAAAGTGTGGTTAGGCTAGCAGTGGCTTCATGGTCTTATTTCAATAAAGGTAAGAAGTGCAACCAAAATGATAACGGGACGACAGAAAATATTAACATGAGTGCTGTGTAACAGTTTACCAAGGAATGGTCATTTCTATTACTTCACAGGACTCTTCAACTTTCTTAAATGTGTTTTATCATAGCCCGTCCTCCCCAACGAGCTCAGAACAGGTTCCAAGGTTGATATACATAATGCATAGACAAACGGGTTATAAATTGATCTTCTTAGGTTGACATATACAGAGTCAAGTTTAGCATACAATTTGGTCATCTAAGCTAACAAATGGTTTTATCATATTAAGTGGATTTAGTTAGGCATACATTTAATTGGAGAGGAGTGACTGGATAGTCGGTTAGATGGTGGATGTGATAGTCCGTTGGTCCATCACAATAATGAGAACTAAAATGTGATGTGGTGAAGGTTCTGCTAATTAAGCTGTGGAAATGTTCCTCGAGTATTTAGCCATAATGAATAGCATAGCCGGGTTAAAGGAAGGCTGCGACAAGTTTCTAGAGGACAGGTTCATTAACATGTATTGGCTAGGCAGGCACAGAGTTTATGATTTAGCATAATTTGATACACTGCCTTTCTAGAAGACACAGCAAAGCTGTTTACAAACTAAAATCAGTATCAAATAGAATACAGAAATAAAAAAGGGACAATCTCTGGAGAGCAGGATATACGAATGCCTGTAGAAATACAATTCTAGATCTAGAGGCTGTGATGGAAGAGGCTGAGTTGAATTTAGTGGTGATCACAGAGAACTATGACTGGGATATAATCTGTTCAGAAAAGGAGGGCAAGTGCCACCGTGAGTCAATCTGGAAAGAGGGAATGGAAAATATATTTACATTGATGTGATATACAGGCCTCCTTCACAGACAGAAGTGAACAGAGATTTAATAGTACATATAGAAACATGATGGCAGATAAAGGCCAAATGGCCCATCTAGTCTGCCCATCCGCAGTAACCATTATCTCTTTCTCTCTCTGAGAGATCCCACATGCTTATCCCAGGCCCTTTTGAATTCAGACACAGTCTCTGTCTCCACCACCTCTTCTGGGAGACTGTTCCATGCATCTACCACCCTTTCTGTAAAAAAGTATTTCCTTAGATTACTCCAGAGCCTATCACCTCTTAACTCCATCCTATGCCCTCTCATTGCAGAGTTTCCTTTCAAATGAAAGAGACTCAACTCATGCACATTTATAATACGTAGCAATTTAAATGACTATCATATCTCCCCTCACCCACCTTTCCTCCAAAGTATACAGATTGAGATGTTTAAGTTTGTCCCCATAAGCCTTATGATGAAGACCACATAACATTTTAGTAGCCTTCCTCTGGATCGACTCCATCCTTTTTATATCTTTTTGAAAGTGCGGCCTCCAGAATTGTACACAACATTCTAAATGAGGTCTCACCAAAGTCTTATATAGGGGCATCAATACCTCCTTTTTCCTACTAGCCATACCTCTCCCTATGCAACCTAGTATCCTTCTAGCTTTCGATGTCACCTTTTCAACCTGTTTGGCCACCTTAAGATCATCACATACAATGGCATTCAAGTCCTGCTTTTCCGTCATGCACATAAGTTCTTCACCCCCTACACTGCACCGTTCCCTTGGGATTTTGTAGCCCAAATGCTTGACCTTGCATTTCTTACATTAAATTTTAGCTGCCAAATTTCAGACCATTCTTCAAGCTTCGCCAGATCTTTCTTCATGTTATTTACACTATCCTTGGTGTCTACTCTATTGCAGATTTTGGTATCATCTGCAAAGAGGCAAATCTTATCCGACAACCCTTCAGTAATATTGTTTGTAAAAATGTTAAAAAGAACAGGCCCAAGAACAGAACCTTGAGGCACACCACTGGTAACATCCCTTTCCTCAGAGCGATCTCCATTGATCACTACCATCTGTCGCTTTCCACTCATCCAGTTCTTGACCCAGCCCATCACTTTGGGACCCATCCCGAGGGCAATCAGTTTATTTATTAGATGTCTGTGTGGAACACTGTCAAAGCTGCCAAATTCTGAACCCCATTCTTATGCTAAGATCCTTCCTCATGTTATCCACACCATTAGGGCTATCTATCCTTTTTTAGATGTTGGTATCATCCACAAAAAGGTAAACCGTACCAAACAATAACACTTACAAAAATGTTTAAAAGAACTTGTCCAAGAACCGACCTTGTGGCGCACCACTGATAACATCCCTTTCCTAAGAGTGCGCTCAATTTACCTCTACCCTTTGTCATCTTCTACTTAACCAGTTCCTAACTCAGTTTGTCACTTTGTGGCCCATATCTTGGGCACTTAGTATAATTATTAGAATTCTGCATAGATCCATGTCAAAGGCTTTGCTAAAATCTAAATACACCATATCTAGCGCACATCCTCTATCCAATTCTCTGGTCACCCAGTCAAAGAAATTGATCAGATTTGTCTGACAAGATCTACCTCTAGTGAATCCATGTTGCCTCCAGTCCTGTAATCCACAGGATTCCAGAAACTTGACCATTCTCTGTTTTAAAAGCATTTCCATGAATTTGCTTACCCAGGGCTTGGTACTTGGGCCCATCTTATTTCATGACCTAGAAGAAGGAACATCCAGTGGGATCATTAAGTTTGCTGACGACACAAAGCTATGTCGGGCAATCAGATCGCAGAAGGATAGCGAGGTACTCCAGAGTGACTTGTGTCAGTTAGAGAAATGGGCGCAGAAATGGCAGATGAAGTTTAATGTGGAAAAGTGCAAAGTAATGCATTTAGGCAGTAAGAACAAGGAATACGAATATAGAATGTCAGGTGCAACGCTGGGTAAGAGCGAACAAGAAAACGACCTGGGTGTACTGATAAATAGGACCCTGAAACCATTGGCACAATGCGCAGCAGCAGCAAAGAAAGCAAATAGAATGTTAGGCATGATAAAGAAAGGAATCACGAGCAGATCGGAGAAAGTTATAATGCCGCTTTATATGGCAATGGTCAGACCACACTTGGAATACTGTGTCCAACATTGGTCTCTCAACCTAAAGAAGGATATGAAAATGCTGTAGAGGGTGCAGAGACGAGCAACGAAGCTAAGAAATGGTATGGAGAACTTGGAATATGAGGAAGGACTCGAGAAACTGAGACTGTTCTCCCTTGAGAAGAGGGGACATGATTGAGACTTTCAAAATACTGAAAGGCATCGACAAAATAGGGCAGGAAAATAAATTATTTACATTGTCCAACGTGACACAGACAAGAGGACATGGACTGAAGCTAAGGAGGGACAAGTCCAGGACAAATGTCAGGAAGTTCTGCATCACGCAGCGAGTGGTGGACACCTGGAATGCTCTCCTAGAGGAGGTTATTACGGAATCCACCATTTTAAGATTCAAAAGCAAATTAGATGCACATCTCCTTAAGAGAGGAATAGAGGGATATGGGTGACTAAAACTACATTAGGTGTACACCTGACTGGGCCTCCGCGTGTGCGGATCGCCAGACTCGATGGACCATGGGCCTGATCCGGAGATGGCAGTTCTTATGACTTAACTGACCTGTAATTTCCTACTTCTTCCTTGCTTCCACTTTTGTAGAGAAGGACCACATCCACCCCTCCCCAGTTCTCTGGTACTACTCCTGACTTTAGAGACTCGTTGAAAAGGTCAGTCAGCGGAGCTTCCAGAACTTCCCTAAGTTCCTTCGCACTCTAGGATGTACCTTTATTTTAGCTAGCTCCTCACAAACACAACCCTTTGAAAATCGATCAGGGTCTATTACTTCTCCATCCCTATTTACGTTTTTCTTCTGTGGTCCCACTCCCGGCGCTTCAGCTGTGAATACAGAACAGAAACATTTGTTAAGAAATTTGGCCTTTTCTTTATCAGCTTCTACATATTCCTCCCCTTCACCTTTGAGTCTCACAATGCCAGTTTTGCACTTCTTCCTATCACTAATATATCTAAAAAATGTCTTGTCTCCCCGTTTTAACGTGTCAGCTATTTTTTCTTCCATTTGCATCTTTGCTTTCCTGACTACACAACCAGCCTCTTTTAACTTTTCCAGATATTTTTGCCTGTCTTCCTCTTTTTGCGATCTTTTGTAGTTTATGAAAGCTAACCTGTTGTAACTTCACTGGAAATGTCCAGTTAGCTCTTTTGTAATCCGCCTTGAACTGCAAGGTATAGGCGGAATAGAAGTCCCTAATGTAATGTAATGTAATGTAACCTCTTATTCCTTACCTGCTCAGCTACTACTTTTGAGAACCAAAGCGGCCTTCTTTTCCTCTTACTTTTACTTACTTGCCTCACAAAAAGGTTTGTTGCCCTTGAAATCGCTCCTTTCAGTTTTGCCCACCGCATTTCCACTCCTTCCAGATGTTGAATCTTGAGTACATCAGACTCCAGCAAATGCTCTCCCTTCCTTCCCTTCTCAGACCTCAGCAACATTCACTTTGTTCCCTCCCTTCTAAGACTCCACCAAGCACATTACTTTCTTTCAGCCTTCAATCCATAACCCTATTCCCCATTGTTATTTTGTATCCTTTGAGGCAGACTTCCGTTATCCTGAGATCTGAGTCTGATGTAAGCCAGGTTTCTGTGAGGAAGAGGCAGTCCAGATTATCGTTTTCTATCCAGTATTTTATGTGTTCTGTCTTAGGGCCTAGAGTTCTGATGTTTATGTATGCACATGTAAGTGTTATGTATTCTGTATGTGCACTACTTATTGTTTTTGGATAAATGAGTGGTCTTGGATGAGGATGTGGTTTGGTCATGGAGGGATTTGTTGGTCTTCTTCCCCATGTTGGTGTGATGATGTGGTGTGCATAAGTCTGATAATTTATGTGCCTGTCCACTGTGGTTCTCCTGGTTGGGTGGTGAATTCTGTTTGTAGTTGTAATAATTGGAGTTGGGGGGATGTTGTTTGCTGTTGCTTTCCAGATGGTTAGGAATAGGATGATCACAAGGATAGTTTGCGTTTGTTTTTGTGTTGTAGGCTTCATTGTGCACAATAGGAGGCATGAGTTGTAGAGCGTGTGGTTGTAGGTGGTTTTTTGGGTTGGAGAGGTTTTTGGTTTTTTGTTGGGTTTTTTTTTTAGAGAAGAAAAGGGACGTCGCAAGGTGTTTTTTTTTTTTTAAAGAGAAGAAAAGGAACGTCGCAAGGGCTGTTGGGGGTGGAATTGGTCTCCCACACCCAACCAACTCATTCCCTTGCGGCTGCTGAGTACCTGAGGAAAGATCTGTTTCATGAGAAGTGGAAAAACAGTGGTCTAAGCTAAAAGGACCTATTAAAATGGCTACGGAACTTTATGTGAAGAAAATAAATAAAAACAAGAGAAAAAGGAAACCGACATGGTTCTCTAAACTAGTGGCGGAAAAAATTAAGGCAAAAGAGGTGGCGTTCCTGAAATATAAAAACCCCCCAAGAAGAAGAGTACAGAAAGGACTACTGGGTGAAACTGAAAGAAGCCAAGAGGGAGATACGCCTGGCGAAAGCAAAGGCGGAAGAACAAATGGCTAAAAATGTAAAAAAAGGAGACAAAATTTTTTTCAGATATATCAGTGAAAGGAGGAAGATGAAAAATGGAATTCCTAAACTAAAAGATGCTAGGAACCGATATGTGGAGAGTGATGAAGAAAAAGAAAACATGTTAAACAAATACTTCTGCTCTGTGTTCACAGAAAAAAAACCCGGAGAAGGACCGAGATTGTCTGGCAAAGTTACACTAGAAAATAGAGTAGATTCTGCGCTGTTCACAGAGGAAAGTGTTTATGAACAACTTGAAAAACTGAAGATGGACAAAGTGATGGGACCAGATGGGATCCATCCCAGGAAACTGAGGGAGCTCAGAGAGGATCTGGCGGGTCTTATTAAAGACTTGTTCAATAAATCTCTGGAGACGGGAATGGTTCCTTGGGACTGGTCCCTATTCACAAAAGTAGTCACAGGGATGAAGCGGGAAACTACAAGCCAGTAAGCCTCACTTCGGTTGTTGGAAAAATAATGGAAGTGTTGCTGAAAGAAAGAATAGTGAACTTCCTAGAATCTAATGGGTTACAGGATCTGAGGCAACATGGCTTTACTAAAGGTAAATCGTGCCAAACAAACCTGATTGAATTTTTTGATTGGGTGACCGGAGAATTGGATCGAGGACATATGCTAGATGTAATTTACTTAGATTTCAGCAAAGCCTTTGACACGGTTCCTCATAGGAGGCTCTTGAACAAACATGAAGGGCTGAAGTTAGGACCCAAAGTGGTGAACTGGGTTAGAAACTGGCTATCGGACAGACGCCAGAGGGTGGTGGTTAATGGAAGTTGCTCGGAGGAAGGAAAGGTGAGTAGTGGAGTCCCTCAGGGTTCGGTGCTGGGGCCGATCCTGTTCATTATGGACCAAGGCGGAACGTGATTTGGGGGTGATCATTAGCGAAGACATGAAGACTGCCAATCAAGTGGAGAAGGCTTCATCAAAGGCAAGACAAATGATGGGTTGCATCCGAAGAAGTTTTATCAGCCGGAAGCCCGAAGTTATAATGCCATTGTACAGATCCATGATGAGGCCTCATCTGGAGTATTGTGTACAATTCTGGAGGCCACATTACCAAAAGGATGTGCTGAGAGTTGAGTCGGTTCAAAAATGGCCACCAAAATGGTCTCGGGACTCAAAGACCTCCCGTATGAAGAAAGGCTGAATAAATTGCAGCTATATTCACTCGAAGAACGTAGAGAGAGAGGAGACATGATAGAGACGTTTAAATATATCACCGGCCGTATTGAGGTGGAGGATGATATCTTCTTTTTTAAAGGCCCCTCTGCCACAAGAGGCCATCCGCTGAAAATCAGGGGTGGGAAATTTCATGGCGACACCAGGAAGTTCTTCTTCACCGAAAGGGTGGTCGATCGTTGGAATGAACTTCCACCTCAGGTGATTCAGGCCAGCAGCGTGAAGGATTTTAAAAGGAAATGGGATACACATATGGGATCTCTAGGGGGGTAAATTCAAGGGGGTAGGGTTGTTGGAGTGGGCAGACTTGATGGGCTGTGGCTCTTTTCTGCCGTCATCTTCTATGTTTCTATGTAATATGTTTGTGGGTGACATGGCTGAAGGGTTAGAAGGAAAAATTTGCCTTTTTGCAGATGATACCAAGATTTGTAACAGAGTAGACACCGAAAAGGGAGTGGAAAATATGAAAAAGGATCTGCAAAAGTTAGAGGAATGGTCTAATGCCTGCCAACTAAAATTCAATGCAAAGAAATGCAGAGTAATGCATTTGTGGATTAATAATCAGAAGGAACGGTATATGCTGGGAGGTGAGAAGCTGATATGCATGGACGGGGAGAGGGACCTTGGGGTGATAGTGTCTGAAGATCTAAAGGCAAAAATACAGTGTGACAAGGCGGTGGCTGCTGCTTGAAGGATGCTGGGCTGTATTAAAGAGAGGCGTAGTCAGTAGAAGGAAGAAGGTGTTGATGCCCCTGTATAGATCATTGGTGAGGCCCCACTTGGAGTATTATATTCAATTTTTGAGACTGTATCTGGCGAAGGATGTAAGAAGACTTGAAGCGGTTCAGAGGAAGGCGACAAAAATGATAGGAGGCTTGCGCCAGATGTCGTATGAGGAGAGACTGGAAGCCCTGAATATGTATACCCTAGAGGAAAGGAGAGACAGGGGAGATATGATTCAGACGTTCAAATACTTGAAGGGTATTAACGTAGAACTAAATCTTTTCCAGAGAAAGGAAAATGGTAAAACCAGAGGACATAATTTGAGGTTGAGGGGTGGTAGATTCAGGGGCAATGTTAGGAAATTCTACTTTACAGAGAGGGTAGTGGATGCCTGGAATGCGCTCCCGAGAGAGGTGGTGGAGAGTAAAACTGTGACTGAGTTCAAAGAAGCGTGGGATGAACACAGAGGATTTAGAATAGAAAATAATCTTAAATAATAAAATGCTAGCCGCGCATGTGCACTTGCCTCGCGTGTTCCCTGATCCCTTTTCTGTCGGGATGTGGCAAGACAAGTGTGCATGCGCGCTTATTACGTCACTGATGGAGAGCAGCGAATGCAGGAAGCGGAATGGCCAGGTAAACTAAAAAATAACAACCGAGCGAGCTGGGCCGCTGAGAAAGCGCGGGAGACCTGGCCCGGGCTGCGGACGGGTAAGGAGCTGGGGCAGTGAGCCTTCCCTGTGGCTGAAATGGAGCCTGGCCACCCTCCGCGACAGACCACAGGAGTCCGAGTCCTTATCCGCTCACCCCCTTTTCCACGGACCCGACTACCTTGGCGATTCAAGCAGCGTGTGCACCAATCTTCACACGCTGCTTCGGGCCCTTCTACTTCCCTGATTTGCTCTGCCGTGTCTCTGATGATGTCATCAGGGACGTGCCAGAGTAAATCAGGGCAGTAGAAGGACCCGAAGCAGCGTGTGGAGACTGCTGCACACACTGCTTGAATCGCCGGGTAGGTAGTCAGGTCCATGGGAAGGGAAGAGGGGGGGCGCAAGGACTCTGGGGAGAATGGCAGACACCGGCCCTGTACTAACTCCCGTGGACAGGGGGAGCAGGAAGGGGTGCTGATGGACAGGGGGGGGGAAATGAAGGGAGGCCTATTGCTGGACAGAGGGAGCAGGAAGAGATGATGATGGACAGGGGGGGGAAGGAAGGGAGGCTTATTGCTTGACAGGGGGAACAGGAAGAGGTGCTGATGGACATGGGGGGTAAAAATGAAGGGAAGCCTACTGCTGGACAGGGGGAGCAGGAAGAGGTGCTGATGGACAGGGGGGGGAAAATGAAGGGAAGCCTACTGCTGGACAGAGGGAGCAGGAAGAGGTGATGATGGACGGGGGGAAAGGAATGGAGGCCTATTGCTGGACACGGGGAGCAGGAAGAGGTGCTGATGGACACGGGGGGGGGGGAAATGAAGGGAGGCCTACTGCTGGACGTGGGGAGCAAGAAGAGGTGCTGATGGACAGAGGGGGAAATGAAGGGAGGCCTACTGCTGGACAGAGGGAACAGGAAGAGGTGATGATGGACACGGGGGAAAAATGAAGGGAGGCTTACTGCTGGACAGGGGGAGCAAGAAGAGGTGCTGATGGACAGGGGGGAGGTAAAACAAAGGGAGAAGGGCTGCTGCTGGATAAGGGGAGCAGTGAAGGGGTGGTGGTGGACACAGGGGAGGTAAAAATAAGGGAGAATGGACAGGAAAAAGCAGCTAAGGAGACAGAGAGAGAAAGAAATAAAGACAGAAACACATATATTCTAGCACCCGTTAATGTAACGGGCTATAAAGCTAGTATTAAATATTGAACTAAGGCCAGTACTGGGCAGACTTGCACGGTCTGTGTCTGTATATGGCCGTTTGGTGGAGGATGGGCTGGGGAGGGCTTCAATGGCTAGGAGGGTGTAGATGGGCTGGAGTAAGTCTTAACAGAGATTTCGGCAGTTGGAACCCAAGCACAGTGCAGGGTAAAGCTTTGGATTCTTGCCCAGAAATAGCTAAGAAGAAAAAATTAAAAATTTAAATTGAATCAGGTTGGGCAGACTGGATGTACCATTTGGGTCTTTATCTGCCGTCATCTACTATGTTACTATGCTCTCAGAAATGTCCAGATAAGTATGGGGGCAGAGTCAATGTGGAAGAAGTTCTGAAACAAGTTGGAGATAGTCCATTCTAAAAAAGAAAAGAAAATTTTTGTGGATATTGTCAAGATGGACTGGTACCGGGAGGCTGAACATTGAGGAAACATCAGTGGTACGGAGTGCTTAGTGGACGGTTCCCATCCTCCGCCCTAAGGGAAATAGTTGTTCTCGAAGAGAAAAATTCTCCCTTGTATCATTGGTCATGCAGTCGGTACCCAGTATCGTTGACGGTACCGTCGGCATCATCAATACACTCGGTACATCATCGGTAACACTGATATACTCGGTACCACATCGATGTATCGGTATCGCTTGAAATGTCAAAGAGAAAAACTCACTGGTACCCTTAACCATGCAGCTGGTACCTTCAACGTCATCAGTACCACAGAAGTTCTGATACAGTCAGTACCACATTGAGTTACCGGTATCGTTGGAACATGCTGAAGAGAAAAACTCACCGGTACCCTTGACCATGCAGCCAGTATCTAGTAATGTTGACGGTACCTTCAGCGTCATCAGTACCACAGAAGTTCCAATACTCTTGGTACCCCATCGAGTTACTGGTACCGTTGGGACATGGAAAAGCTGCCCCAAAACCTAGGAAGTGGATGCCGGTATCACTGGTGTAGTATCTTCTTCAGTACCCTCAGTATGATTGACACTTTGGGCACCCTCGGTGTTGGTGTTAGATGAAAAAAATGGTACCTTTAATGCCTGGTACCATAAGTGTCACGACTTGCCCAAGGAAGGAACTAAATTAAGATGGAACCCTCATTGAAGATAGGCGAGTCACAAGGTGGTCGCTGGAAAGTCGGTACAAATGAACTCAATGACATAACAACTTGTGACATGGTTGAGTAAAAATTCCCAGAAAAAAAGGCAAAAGTACATCAGCGAGGAAACTGCTGCAGCTAAAATTTAATCCTAGGCTGAAGCGATATGAATAAGTCCTGCCTAGAGGAAGCCCGTGAGGGAAAGAAAATTCATTGTTTTTGGTTTAATTTAAAAAAAAAAAAAAAAGGTCCTTTAATAATAAGGTAAACTAAAAGAAATAAAGAAGATGAAAAGAAAATACGTGTGAGCGGGAAGGCAAGGCATAAAAAACGAAGAGTATTTTGAAAAGACGACTTCTTAGCTCCGTGGAAAACAGAAAACTGAGGAGACGCGTGCCCTGCGTCGGGCGAGAAGGCACTCACGCATCTGCAGTGAGGTCAGTCGCTAACTTTCTGAAGTTCTCTAAGCAAAATGCTTTTGCAGCTGTCCACATCAGGGCTCCATGGAGAATATGCTGCCTGCTTGTCCTGGGATAGCATATTTTCTAGTATATGACAGCAGAGAAGTACTTGTGTAAGGCTGGAATAAATAGCAACTGCAGCAATCTGATATAAAAGTAGCATACAGAAGAGAATTCTTATCCAGAAAGGGATACACAGCATGAAGCAGGACCCTACTAGTACTGACACCTCTGGGGCGAATGACAGCTCATGATCCAAGATAACCCCCAAATACTTAAACTGTATAACCAATTCAATAGGAGAACCCAACCAGACTTTTTTTTACTGGGTTAAGGACCAACTGGTTCTCTTGTAGCCGGCAGATATGCTATTGAGGCTACCTTGAAAAGAGGCATCATCAGAAGTAAGATTGCCACGTCTTACATCTGGAACAAAAGGGAAAGGGATGTGCTGCACTGCTCCGATCCAGTGCTGCACTTTATTTTTCCTATGCTAATGAGGTCAAGTGTAAAGGTGGAAGAAATACATTTCAGATAAGAACATAAGAATAGCCTTACTGGGTCAGACCAATGGTCCATCAAGCCCAGTAGCCTGTTCACACGGTGGCCAATCCAGGTCACTAGTACCTGACCAAATCCCAAGGAGTAGCAATATTCAATGCTACCGATCCAGGGTAAGCAGTGGCTTCCCCCATATTGTCCAACTTGAAAAGACCCTGTATTAACCTTGAAAGGATATTGAAAGTCCATTTCCATTAATCCTACTCTCATTAAATGTTGTGCAAGAAAATAGAAACCTGTTGCCTTAGCAAGTTAGCCTAATCACAAAAAGGCCAAAACAATGAAATGCATCACACAAACAGTTCAAAACCACTTAAACACCTAACAAGGATGGCACAGAACGTGTGTTAAGAGATTAGCATGGAGAATATCAGTCCCTTGTGAGCATTCCTAGCTCATTTACATCACTAATATTAGTTCATTCCAGAGTTCAGCTTATCCCCAGGGGTAGCAGCTTGTGCTAAATACTCAACCCTCGCACGTAAACAATTCATTAGGCAAAAGAGACAGCTGGGGTAGCCACATGCAGCTTTGGTTGGGACCTTAAAGGGAGGAGGTTGTGCTGCCACTGCCCTGATGACAACTGCATAACTCACAGGGAACATTGCAGTTGTAATCAAAATTTCTTCCGCTTCTCAGTAACATTTGTTTGAGATCTCAAACTAACAGCAGGGTACAAGACAATGTATACAAAGTTTATCCAGCGCAATAATGCTAACTGTGCTTCAGTGAAACTAAAAGAATTTTGATTGACAGTAGTTGCACTTTTTAGTTAAGAGACTCTGGTGAAGAGGACGGTTTATACCATGATTTATCTTGATGAAGTCCAGAGCATGCTGGATTATGTTTGAGTTAAAGAAGTGCCTGTTTTTGTATCAAGTTTATATCACCGGGGAAAACCGGACTTGTTTGTGGTTGCTGAGACCGTTGGCTTAATAAAAGCTATAATTTACAGTTGAAGCCTTCCTGACTGCTGGCGTTTCTGTACCAGAACACACAACATTTACCCCAGGCAATAAACTAGAGGTATCCCAGGTGAAAGGTCGCCCTACTCAAAAGGGGCTCACGCCAAGTTTCAAGTCCGATGTTTCTGCCTGGCCACCTAAATCTACTCAGCCAAAGCCTAGGCAGTGACAACTTCAAACTGTCTTTTCAGGACCATATCTACTCTGTGGTCCTGTGCATCCTTCGAAAACCAAAAAAAACTCTGTGGAATGACGATGTTCCCAAATGGATTTTATTTGAAAGTATCAAAGTTCCAAAGGTACACTAAAATCATCCACATAAAATAATTCCATTCACATAAAAGTAAATCATCCACATAAGAGCCTTAGAGGACCTAGTCTGCTAGGGATACAGGACCCAACACGGTCCGCGTTTCGACAAAAAGTCTTCTTCAGGGGTCAATTCCTTTTGTTTTTTGCCTGTGCATTCTTCAGCATCACTGCACCTTCACTAGGATGGGAGGTGCACTTGCGCCACTGCAGAGTCTACTTTTGGTAGGACAAACAGCTGCTGGAAGTCCAAAGCCATAGGACAGAGCTGAGAGATAGCTTTAGCCACCTTAAGTGAGTCTTCAGAGCAGCGCTTCCTGGTTCAGTTTAATAAGCTTTCTATAAAAGGCTGAAAAATGAGCTTGCAGAGCTATTATTTCTTTAAAATCCAGCATAGTACCAAAGGCTAGAGGGCGGCCATCATGATGCCGATTTTTAAAAAGGGTTCCAGAGGTGATCTGGAAAATAATAGACTGGTGAGTCTGATGTCAATGCCAGACAAAATGGTAGATACTATTATAAAGAACAAAAATAATAGAACATATACATAATCATGGATTAATTACATTACATTACGGATTTCTATTCCGCCTGTGCCTTGCGGTTCTAGGCGGATTACAATATAGAAATTATCTGGCCAGTTCCAGTAGAATTACATTTCAGGATAAGGGTAAGTTACAGGAACAGTAAAGGATTATGATACTTCAATTTCACAGAAGATAATACATATCACAAAAGATAATACATATTACAGAAGATAATACATATCACAGAAGATAATACATGTCAACTGAATCAAGTTAAATCGGGTGTAGTGTAAAAGAGTTACAGTACATTCTGGATCACAGACAAAGAGATACTATAGGTGGGTGTTTCCAAAGGCGTTGATTGGGGACTCATTGGGTGGTGGTTAGAGTGATGGGAGATATTTTTTGAACAGTAGTGTTTTTATTTCTTTACGGAACTCTTTTATGTCTGTTGTTTTGGTCAGAAGTTTTGAGATGTCAGAGTCGATTTTAATGAGAGAAAGCTTGGAGAAGAGACTGCTCAGATGTGATATGATAGAAGTCTATAAAATACTGAGTGGAGAGGAAAGGTTAGGTGTGAATCGCTTGTTTCCTCTTTCCAAAAATACTAGGACTAGAGGGAATGCGATGAAGCGACTAAGTAGCAGATTTAAAACAGATCAGAGAAAATATTTCTTCACACAATGTATAATTAAACTCTGGAATTCATTGTTGGAGAATATGGTGAAATCAGTTAACTTAGGGTTTAAAAAAAGGTTTGGAGAAGTCCATACTTGTGAGGCAAGTAAAAGTAAGAGGAGAAGAAGGTCGCTTTGGTTCTCAAAAATAGTAGCTGAGAGGTTAGCTTTCATAAACTACAAAAGATCGCAGAAAGAAGAAGACAGGCAAAAATATCTGGAAAAGTTAAGAGACACTGGTCGTGTAGTCAGGAAAGCAAAGATGCAAATAGAAGAAAATAATAGCTGGCACGGTAAAATGGGGAGAAAAGAATTCAAGAAAGCCTGGGATAGGCACGTGGGATCTCAGAGAGAGACAAAGAGATAAATGGTTACTGCGGATAGGCAGAATGGATGGGCCATTTGGCCTTTGTCTGCCGTGTTTCTATTATTAGGATGGCTTGGGGAAATCCACTGCTTATTCCTAGGATAAGCAGCATAAAATATGTTTTATTACTTGGGATCTAGCTAGGGACTTGGAACTTGGGTTGGCCACTGTTGAAAACAGAATGCTGGGTTTGATGAACCTTCATTCTGTCCCTGTATAGCAATTCTTATGTTCTTAATCTGAAAAGCCTTGCATAGGGGGACTTGAGGCTCATTATGTAATTCCAGACTGGAGAAGAGGAGATACATCTTCCATCACCATGGACTTCCATTTTACCTCATCACTGCTCGGTTCATCTGAGCAGGATCTCTTCCACTTAAAATTAGTTCTTCTGGGATTTCAGGGGTTCCAAAGCCTCGGAAGATTGACTAGGGGCTGAGCATGAAGCTCCTGCCCCTTCCTCCTGTGTCTCACAGCATGTTCAGCATGGCTGATTCTCAATCGGCAACTCTTGAGCAACTGACTCATGATCTCGGATTAGAAAGGTCTGGGGCATTCATTAGAGGCAGTCACTTGTCAAAACGAGTGGTTTTGAAGTAAAAAAAAAAAAAAAGGAATTTACAAAGAGACGGCTAAAAATCCAAGATGGCCACTGTAAAAAAAAAATAGAAAAAAAAAAAAATCACAACTAAAATGGACTGTTGGAGCTAAATACAAAAATAAAAAATAATAATTTTAGGGTTTTAGAGGAGTGGATCCAAGTACTAACCCCAGAAACCACTAAATCTCCAAATTTCAGACACCACCCAATGTTCCCCATAGGGAATAATGGGAGTACTCATTGTGACTTCATGTGTCTGTTTGTCTGAATCAGCCTGCCTCAGAAATTGCTCAGGTCCTCAACCATCAAAGGAAATCTTCTGGCTGCTGGCCTAATGGACCATGGCCACCGACTCCCACTCTCATGCAGCAACCGGGAATCAGCCTGCCTCAGAAATTGCTCAGGTCCTCAACCATCAAAGGAAATCTTCTGGCTGCTGGCCTAATGGACCATGGCCACCGACTCCCACTCTCATGCAGCAACCGGGGGAGAAATTATGTAACCGGCTCCCTGATACCCTGAGGGTTTATACTCAAGGGCCAAACAGCCTGTGCTCAAGCCTCTGACCGAATCAGCAGGCAAGCTCCTGCAGGGACCCAAGTATGGCTACGCAGGAACTCTGAGAGATGTCCTGGGAGTCCTCCCATGCGATACTGTATTCTTTCACTGATGGAGTATGTCCTAGAAGGGGACCTCCGAGCACCGAAGAACTTAAAAAATCTGGCAGAAAAACACTGAAAACAATAAAGAGAAAATAGAGCAGAGCAAAACACACCTTCTGAGTTTGCTTGCAGAAAGAATAACTGAGGGGGGTGCTGTGCTCCACTGCAGAAGGGGAGGAGTTTTCTAGTTCTTAAAGGGATATTCTTCTGCAGTTTGCAGGAAATGGGAATCAACAGCTCAATGAACTCCTGTGTATCCACAACAGAACTCATAGCACTTGACAATTTCTGCAGGTATTTAAAGTCATATGACAACAAAAGCAAACTGGAAGAAAGAGAAACAGGCTGCATGTATCCAGCATCAAAACAAAAGGCTAGAAGGAACACCTCAACAAGATCACTCCACATCATTCACCTCGATCTCTCCGATCGTCATCTCAAGATCTATTATCGGTTCCGTCTTTAAAAATTGTGGGTACAAGGAGAAATGAAATGTTCTCTGTTATAGCTCCTCAAACCTGGAATGCTCTGCCACTCTTTATCAGAAAAGAAAAAGAGCTCATCTCTTAAAAAACTTTTAAAAACATTTTTATTTAATGATGCTTTTATTAATTAAACGATCAAGCCAATGTACACTTTTACAAAATAATTTTTTTGTTTTTTTCTTCTCCCTTCCTTGTGTTTTTACCCCCTTTATGTTTTTCTGACTGAGATAATTGTAACTTTTTTTCCCTTTTATATCATGTTTGTCACTAAGCTACATGTATAAAGAAACCTTATAAATATCCTGACTTTTTACTTGTGTCTTAATAATATTTGTTTTCTAAAATGCTGTTTTAAAATTGTTTTAAAATTGTCTGTTTCCCCATAAGTTGTTTTTAAATTGTTCATCGCTTAGAATGTTTTATATAGGCGATTTATCAAATAATAAACTTGAACTTGAACTAAACTGTTGAACTGAAAAGAATTGCACAACTCTTAATAACTGCAGAAATAGTACAGTACTTTGATTGTTGTTGTTGTCTGGGTTTCACCGCGTCTTGGACAACAGCAACAATCATAACGCCAGCCGTGGAAGCCTAAGAGAACAAGTACAGTACTTTGACTATAGCACTGCTAGAAGTATGCAGCACTGTACATTAAAACATTCAAGAGACAGTCCCTGCTCAATAGAGATTACAATCTAATCAAACAGAACAAGTAGGGGGTTAGGGAGTTTCTCAGTGGGTGGGGATTAGGAGTTAAAAGCAACCTTGAAAAATTGGGTTTTTAGCATGGATTTGAATATTGCCAGGGACAGAGCTTGACGTACTGACTTGGGTAGTCTGTTCCATGCGTATGATGTTGGCTGTAGAGAAGAAGGATATAGGTAAGAGAGACTTGCCCAATGACCACTCCTAGTGTCCCTTAATGAGGGTAAAAGGTAGCAGTTTATACCTGTGGCAAAGGAGTGTTAAGTGACTTGCCCAAGATCCCAAGGCACGACAGTGGGATTTGAGATATTAACTCACATACTGTCCAAAATATACTACTACTTAGAAACATAGAAAGATGATGGCAGAAAAAGGCTATAGCCCATCAAGTCTGCCCACTCTACTGACCCACCCCATTACGTCTGAGTACTAATGACCTAGTTCCTTAACTCGATCCTCGTAGGGATCCCACTAGGACGTCCCATTTATTCTTAAAGTCAAGCACGCTGGTGGCCTTGATCACCTGCTCTGGAAGCTTGTTCCAGTGATCTACAACCCTTTCTGTGAAGAAATACTTCCTTATGTCACTATCAAATTTCCCTCCTCTGAGTTTGAGCGGATGCCTCCTTGTGACTGAGGTTCCTTTGAGAAAGAAGATGTCTTCTTCCACCTCGACACGTCATGTGATGTATTTAAATGTCTCAATCATGTCCCCCCTTTCCTGCGTTCCTCTAGAGTGTAGAGTTGCAATTTGTTTAGTCTTTCTTCGTACGAGAGATCCTTGAGCCCTGAGATCATCCTAGTGGTCATCCGCTGAACCGACTCAACTCTAAGCACGTCTTTACGGTAATGTGGCCTCCAGAATTGCACACAGTATTCCAGATGAGGTCTCACCATGGTTCTGTACAGTGGCATTATGACTTCAGGTTTGCGGCTAACGAAGCTTCTATTGATACATCCCATAAGTTGCCTTGCTTTGGATGAGGCCTTCTCTACTTGTTTGGCGGCCTTCATGTCTGCACTGATGATTACTCCCAAGTCTCTTTCTTCTGAAGTCCTAGCTAGTGTTTCTCCATTTAAGGTGTAAGGTTTGCATGGATTTCTGCTACCGAGATGCATAACCTTACATTTCTTAGCGTTGAAGCCCAGCTGCCATGTCGAGGACCAGTTTTCCAACGTAAGCAGATCCTGCGTCATACTATCCTGCAGATTGCTTTCACTTACTATATTACATAGTTTGGCGTCATCAGCGAATAGTGTTACTTTACCCTGAAGCCCTCGGGTCAAGTCCCTTATGAATATGTTAAAAAGGAGTGGACCCAGGACCGAGCCCTGTGGCACTCCGCTGGTCACCTCCGATGTCTCAGAGAGGGTGCCGTTGACCACCACCCTTTGACGTCTTCCACTCAGCCAATCATTGACCCATGCAATTAGTGTCTCTCCTAACCCCATAGATTTCATCTTGTTTAATAGTCTACAGTGTGGGACGCTGTCAAAAGCCTTACTGAAATCCAAGTACACTATGTCCAGAGACTCTCCCGAGTCTAGCTTTCCTGTTACCCAATCAAAGAAGCTGATGGATTGGATTGGCATGACCTACCCCTAGTGAATCCATGTTGACTAGGATCCCTTAGATTCCCCTCATCCAAAATCGTGTCTAATTTACATTTAAGTAGTGTTTCCATGAGTTTACACACCATTGATGTGAGACTCACTTCTACCACTTCTCATTTCGTAACTGGTTTTAAGAAAGGTTTGGACAAGTTCCTGGAGAAAACGTCCATAGTCTGCTATTGAGAAAGACATGGCGGAAGCCACTGCTTGCCCTGTATTGGTAGCATGGAATATTGGTACTCCTTGGGTTTTGGCCAGGTACTAGTGACCTGGATTGGCCACAGTGAGAAGGGCTACTGGGCTTGATGGACCATTGGTCTGACCCAGTAAGGCTATTCTTATGTTCTATAATAGTGTTCTTCAACCTTTTTACACCCGTGGACCTGCAGAAATAAAAGAATTATTTTGTGGACCGGCAAACTACTAACACTGAAATTTTAAAAAACCATTTCCGCCCCATCTCCACAAGCTCGGTCCCCACAAACCACCTGATTCCATCCGCACAAGCCTCAGTTATGATTTTATATTGAACGTATTTTATTAAAGTATAAAAAGAAACAATATTCTGTACAATTGTCATTTTATAAATATAAATATAGAGAGCAAGAACCAACAAAACCCCTGTCTCCCCTCCCCTTCACATATATTCCCTCTACTATCAAGAAAACTGAACAGGCCAAGTTATTACAGAATGCTACACAGAAATATCATGCTAACAGAATACTGCAGTCACATATGACAGGAATAGTGTTAGGGGAGTGCAACTAGGGCAACTGCCTCCTGGTCAGAGAGCGCCCTAAGCCAGCTAGAAGCTAAAGAAGCACTGCCTGGGCTTTGCAGTCCCCAGTTATGTCTCTAGCAGGATATATATTTCAAATCTGATATATTCTAATGACAAAATAGAAATAAAATGATTTTTTTCTACCTTTTGTTGTCTCTGGTTTCTGCTTTCATCTTCTTTTCACTCTTTTCCTTCCAGCGTCTGCCCTGTCTCTTCAATCCAGCATCTGCCCGTTCCATCCACTGTCTGCCCTCTCCCCCTTCCATATGTATCTGACTTCTTTCTATGCCCCTCTCCCCTTTCCATCCAGCCTGTGCCTCCTCTCTCCTTTTTACATCATTCATTCCAGCTTCACTGCTTTCTTCATTTTTATCTCTCCTACACCAGATCTAGCATCTTTATCCCTCTCTCATTTCTTTGCTGACCCCCTTTCCAGCATCAATCTCTCTCTACTTTCTCATTCCTCTGTCTCTCCCCTTTCCCTCATCTGATCTCTCCATTCTACCCTGACCCCCCTTCCCCTTCTGTAATCTCCCTGCCAGCTGTTTCCTTCCTTTTTTCGTTCTCCCTTCCCTCCTCCCCCTATCCAACATTAACTCTCTTCCCATCCCTTTCCCTCCTCCCCTCCCAGCAGCATCTCTCCTTCTACCTCCCTCCAGGTCCAGTAGCACCTCTCCCTTTATCCAGCAGCTTCCCAGCCTCCAACAGTGGCTTCCCTCCCCTTCCAGCAGCTCTTAGTGCTTGCCTGCAGCAGTGATTTACTTAGGCGGCCTTGGGTCCATTGCTGGCTCTGAGGAAAGAGGAATTTGCCGAAGTGAATTACTGCTGGGAGGGGAGACAGCTATTGTCGAAGGCTCCCCATGATCTTGCTCCTGCGCGCCCTGCACATTTGCGGCCCCTCCAAGCCAGCACAAACAGCATTGCACCGCAGGCCCTGCTGCCCGTCGAGTCTCCAAGAGTGAACGGCCCACATACAGGAAAGCTTAGAGCCTGTGCTGCACCATTCGCTCACCCGTGGACGCTGTCAACAACCCAGTGGCAGCCAGCGAACACGGCACGACCCCGCAGCTGCATGGGCTCAACCTGCTGCACCTAGAGGCACCCTCTCAACCGCTTGGTGCATGCACGCATCCCGCACGTGGGTGGACTTTCAGCACAGACGCTGCCGATGGCCCCCCTGCGCACGCTGACCATCTACCTGCACCTGCAGCTCTCTCCCTTCCACCTGCACCTTCCCCACGACCCACTTCGGTGACTTGGCAGGGGCAGCGATCAAGACAGGCTGCCGACATCGGGACCTTCCCTCTCTGAGTCCCGCCTATTTTGTTTCAACTTCCTGTTTCCGCATAGGCGAGACTCATAGAGGGAATGCCCTGATGTCGGCAGCCTGTCTTGATCGCCCGAGGCTGGGTGGAATAGAAGATTTCTGCCAACACCACCGGGGCAGGAAATTTAACTGCATCGATCTCGTTGGTCCTGTGTGGACCGGCAGGAATTTTCTGTGGACCGCACCAGTCCGTGGACCGGTGGTTGAAGAACACTGTTCTATAGCACTTCTAGACACACACAGAACTGTACATTAACATGCAAGAGACAGTCCCTGCTTGAAAGAGCTTACAATCTAATTATGAGAAAGAGTACAAAAAGAGTGAATCTATACATGATGCACAGAGGGAATGATATGACTGTTTTACAAGTGGGTTGCAATTAACAAGCTTAAAAGCAGCTTCAGAACAATGGGCTTTTAGCATGGATTTGAATATTGCCCGGGACGGTGCCTGACTTACTGAGTTAGGCAGTTTGTTCCAGGCATTAGAAGGGTCAGAGTCAAGAAGGAGAGAAAGTGCAAAGAAATATGAGCCAAAAAATAGCAAGGTGGTGGGGGGACCCAACTGACCCAAAATGGTGAAGACAATTTCATTTGAAGCACTACTACAATTTGTTTCAGTTGCTCGTGAATTCTCGTCTTTTCCCAAGAGGGGTCTGTAAAGCAGGATGGCCCTTGACAGCAGTACAATTACTGACAAAGATCCACACTTTATAGACATCATGTTTATCTTGGCTGTAAATCCCTACTCTCTCTCCAATCAGATTCACAAGTCATAAAGAAATTGCAGATAATGAAAAAGTTCTGGAAATTTACAGCATGTCGGAAACCTCAGACAGCTAGAAGAAATTAAAGAGCTGACTGGAAATAAATCATACAGGTACAATTAAAACTTTCCATACTTCCTTCACCTCAAAAATGATGCAGAATGCAACAGAACAGATGAAAGTGGAGGCCATGATTTTTGCCTTTTATAATCTCTGAAACCACATGTGAAAATTAGACAATTGCCAACTGTGTTTCAATATGCATCTGGTTTACACAGTCAAAAAGAGTTCTGATGTCTCAAAACCTAAAACTCTAGAATCCATAGTTTGCTGTTGATTCAGGCATAGGGGAAGCCACTGCTTGCCCTGGATCGGTAGCATGGAATGTTGCTACTCTTTGGGTTTTGGCCAGGTGCTAGGGACCTGGATTGGCCACAGTGAGAACCATTGATGGACCATTGGTCTGAACCAGTAAGGCTATTCTTATCTTCTTATCTAAACTGATAAGAAACTCTTCTCTATAAGCTTCCTTCTTCTTCTGACCAATAAAGGCCAATCACATAGATACGAGATGGCTACACCTTTTACTCCCAACTGCATCAATACCATAGCAATCTTATCTACTCCAGGAGAAAAGGAATGGAAAACAAAATTGAGAATGTTATATTGCTCTATGCTGTGACCACACCTTGAAAACTGTGGACAACTCTAGACACTGCATCTCGAAAAAGATATAGCGGTACTAAAGAAGGGGAACAAAAGTGATAAAGGGGATGGGATGACTTCTCAATGAGGAAAAGCTAAAGTGGCTATGGGACCAATTCACTAAGCTCACCGATCATGTTTGAGATCATATACCGACCCGATTCACTAACCTCATGGCCGATCAACCTCCGATCCGATCCATGTAATGCAAATGAGGGGAAATGGCATGCAAAGTAGGAAGATAGCGATTTACTAAACAAAATCAGTAACACGACTGGGCTGGCCGATCAAAGAAAGAAGCGATTGCTGGGGACAAGTCGCTCACGTCTCTATGATATATGCAGCCATCTTACTCGCGAGCCCATGGTTTTAACCCACAGGTTTAAAGCGGGGCTGCACTACGGCGTGTTCTGTTCTGTTCCAAAACATGCCGCAGTGCATCCTTGCTTTAAACCCATGGGTTAAAACCACGGGCTCATGAGTAAAATTAAAAAGTAAAGCCTCCCAAAAATTACTTGCGAAAACCGATGCGAATAAAAAAAAAAGAGAGAAGACCAACATCGGTGCCGATCTTATAACTCTCGCTGCATTATTTAACACAACAGCGGTTTCCGGCCACTATACAACAACTCCTCACGCCAATTCAGCACAGCTGCTCTCTGCTGCCAATTCAGCACTTTTGCTCTCTGTTGGGGCTTACGCTAGAAGGCTCACACTAAAGTGCTTGTTCACGGAGGGCCAGTGCATGCGCAGACCATCTACAGGCAAAGAAGATGGTCTGTGCATGCGTTGGGATCGCTCTGCAGCGATCCATGTGGTCGGTGTGGGGCGTGCCGCCGATCGCCCCCATTTGCATGAGGACGCGTTGTGAATCAGTTGGCCTGCCACGGATCACCCACGGATCATATAGGATCGGTGAGCTAAGTGAATCCAGCCCTATGTCACTTGGTGAAGAGACGGCTCAGGGAGAAAGGATAGTGGTCTAGAAAATACTGAGTGGAATGGAAAGAGTAGACGTGAATCCAGGACTAACGGGCATGCGATGAAGCTACTAAGTAGTAAATTTAAAATAAACTGGAGAAATTAAACTCTGGAATTCATTGCCAGGGGTCGGTACTCGGACCGCTGCTGTTCAATGTATTTATAAATGATCTAGAAACAGGGACGAAGTAATAAAATTCGCAGACGACACCAAACTATTTAGTGGAGTTAGGACTAAAGAGGACTGTGAAGATTTATAAAGGGACCTGAACAAACTAGAAGAGTGGGCGACGAGATGGCAGATGAAGTTTAATGTAGAGAAATGTAAAGTCTTGCATGTAGGAAACAGAAACCTGAAGTACAGCTATACGATGGGAGGCCTGGTAATAGATGAAAGTAGCCTAGAAAAGGACTTGGCGGTAATAGTGTACAACACAATGAAGCCGTCGGCACAGTACGCAGTGGCCTCTAAGAAGGCGAACAGAATGCTGGGTACTATCAAGAAAGGTATTACAACCAAAACGAAAGACGTTATCCTGCCATTGTATCGGGCGATGGTGCACCTGCATCTGGAGTACTGCATCCATTATTGGTCGCCTTGCCTTAAGAAGGATATAGCGATACTCGAGAGGCTTCAGAAAAGAGCGACACGATTGATAAAAGGTATAGAAAACCTTTCATATGCTGAAAGATTAGAGAAACCGGGGCTCTTTTCCCTGGAGAAGCAGAGACTTAGAGGAGACATTATAGAGACTTACAAGATCATGAAGGACATGGAGAAAGTGGAGAGGGAAAGATTCTTCAAACTTTCAAAAACTAAACTAAACCTTAGGTTTGTATACCGCACCTTCTCCGCAATCGTAGAGCTCGGCCCGGTTTACAGGGCTGGGATAGAAAGGAACTCCAATAGAGGGTTAAAGGATTAAGTGCAAAGGAGGTATAGAGGGGTTTAGGGTGCCAGAGAGGGGGGAAATGTTACATTTTTGGAGGGAGCTCGAATTTCGGAGCGGGGATGTAAGGTTATTCCAGAGCTCAGTGATTCTAAAGGGGAGGGATGTCCCTAGTTTTCCAACATGGGATACACCTTTTATAGAAAGAAGGATAGTTTTAATTTTTGGGAGGATTTGGTGGAATTAGGATTTGAGGAATTCCAAGATAGTGGATCAGTCGGCCTACAAGAACGAGAGGGCATTCGGAAAAATTAAGAGGGGAGGAATTCAGAACCAATGCTAGGAAGTTCTTCTTCACCCAAAGGGTAGTGGACACCTGGAATGCGCTTCCGGAAGGTGTGATAGGACAGAGTACGGCATTGGGGTTCAAGAAGGGATTGGATAATTTCCTGAAGGAAAAGGGGATAGAAGGGTATAGATAGAGGATTACTATACTGGTCCTGGACCTGATGGGCCACCGCGTGAGCGGACTGCTGGGCATGATGGACCTCTGGTCTGACCCAGCAGAGGCACTGCTTATGTTCTTAATGTACTGAAAGCAGTTAGCTCAGCAGGTTTAAAAAGGTTTGGATAATTTCCTAAAAGAAAAATCCATAACCCATTATTACCAAGATGGACTTGGGAAAATCCAGTGTTTATTTCTAGGATAAGCAGCATAAAATCTGTTTTACTCTTGGGATTTTGCCAGGTACTGGAAAACCTGATACTGGGCTTGATGGATCTTTAGTTTGTCCCAGTATGGCAACTCTTATTTTCTTAAAAAGCTTCCTGCCAAAAAACAAAACAAAAACACACTTACACACACACTGTACAGATATTCCCCCCCCCCCAAAAAAAAAATCCCCCAAACTTTTAATACACATGTAGTTTCCCCCTCACTTCTCCTCAAAAAAATCTCTTTTGCTAACAACAAAGCTGCTACCCATGACCTTACCTATGACTGATGCTGATAAGTTTCTCAGACTAACAGTGCTCCACCTTAAAATACAGACTAGAGGGGAGGTGATGGTCTTTCTATCATCAGCAATGAATTTCCAGGCTGAGTGAAGCCAACTGACCATCAACCCCAATATTTTGATTGTACAAGAAATTTGGCAGTTTAGATGTATTACTCGATTCTTTACCTATGAGGCCTCAATTATTTAAAGTTGTACAGAATATTTTTCATAAATTAAAACTAATTAGATCCAAGTTGATTAGGTTTTTATATACTACCTATCAAGATTATCTAAGCCAGGGGTGTCAAAGTCCCTCCTCGAGGGCCGGAATCCAGTCGGGTTTTCTGGATTTCCCCAATGAATATGCATTGAAAGCAGTGCATGCAAATAGATCTCATGCAGATTCATTGGGGAAATCCTGAAAACCCGACTGGATTCTGGCCCTCGAGGACCGACTTTGACACCTGTGATCTAAGCGATTTTACAATCAGGTACGCAAATATTTTCCCTATCTGCCCCGTGGGCTCACAATCTATCTAACGTACCTGAAGCTATGGAGGACTAAGTGACTTGCTATACCAAGAATACCATAACATAAAATTAATTAAATATTTAATTTATTGATTTCTTTAATTCAATTCATAGCCTAAAAACTAACAAAATTTATTTCATCTACATTTAAAATCTAACATAACATGTAATACAAAGTGCAAAGTGCTACTAATAACAAAATCATAGGCTAGGGAAAGCTACAGGTACTATCTAAAGCTTTAAAATAGAGTCTATGAATCCAGCACTGGTCACCATACATGAAGAAGGACAAGGTACTACTCGAAAGGGTCCAGAGAAGAGCGACTAAAATAGTTAAGGGGCTGGAGGAGTTGCCGTACAGTGAGAGATTGGAGAAACTGGGCCTCTTCTCCCTTGAAAAGAGGAGACTGAGAGGAGACATGATGGAAACATTCAAAATACTGAAAGGAATAGACTTAGTAGATAAAGACAGGTTGTTCACCCTCTCCAAGGTAGGGAGAACGAGAGAGCACTCTCTAAAATTAAAAGGGGATAGATTCCGTACAAACGTAAGGAAGTTCTTCTTCACCCAGAGAGTGGTGGAGAGCTGGAACGCTCTTCCGGAGTCTGTTGTAGGGGAAAACACCCTCCAGGGTTTCAAGACTAAGCTGGACAAGTTCCTGCTAAACTGGGACGTACGCAGGTGAGGCTGGACTCATTTAGAGCACTGGTCTTTGACCTGGGGGCTGCCGCATGAGCGGACTGTCGGGCAGGAAGGACCACTGGTTTGACCCAGCAGCGGCAATTCTTATGTTCTTAATATTCAAGGTTCTTAATGATATTAAGTTTTGAAGCCATTCAGGCCCAATGAAGCTCACTTAACTTGATGATGAGTCAATTAAAGTCCCAATATCAACTTGAGTAGTAATCTGTAGGCACCTTATGACTGAGTGACTTGCCCAGGGTCACAAGAAGTAGCACAGGGTTTCAACCCACAAACCCAGGGTGCTGAGGCTGTAGCTCCAACCACTGCGCCACACACTCCTATGTGACTATGTGATTACTGTCATCATTAACTTTAGATCCAACAAACCGCTAAAGCATGTCGCTTCTTCCTCCATAATATTACCAAAATCTCCTTTCCGAGCACACTAACAAAACCCTTATCCACACTCTTATTACAACTCATTTAGATTACTACAATTTGCTTCTCTGAAGTCTTTCACTCAACCACCTCTTTCCCCTACAATCCATTCAAAATTCTGCTGCAGGACATATTCCGCCAGACCTGCCATACTCATATTACCCCTTTCCTCAACTCATTTCATTGACTCCCCATGCATTCTGAATATAGTTCAAACTCCTCTTATTGAGTTGTGGATTAGGAATTGGTTATCGGATAGAAAAGAGAGGGCAGGTTTAAATGGTCATTTTTCTCAATGGAGGAGAGTAAACAGTGGAGTGCCGCAGGGGTCTGTATTGGGACCTGTGCTATTTAACTTATTTATAAATGATCTGGAAATTGGAATGAGAGTGAGGTGATTAAATTTGCAGATGACACTAAACTGTTCAAAGTCGTTAAAACGCATGTAGATTGTGAAAAATTGCAGGTGGAACTTAGGAAATTGGAAGACTGGGCATCCAAGTGGCAGATGAAATTTAATGTGGACAAATGCAAAGTGATGCACATTGGGAAGAATAACCTGAATTACAGTTACTGGATGCTAGGGTCCACCTTGGGGGATTAGCGCCCAATACGATGAAACCTTCTACCCAATGTGTGGCAGCAGCCAAAGAAGCAAACGATGCTAGGAATTATTAAAAAAGGGATGGTTAACAAGAATAAGAATGTTATAATGCCCCTGTATCGCTCCATGGTGCGACCTCATCTGAAGTATTGAGTTCAATTCTGGATTCCTTATCTCAAGAAAAAAATAGCGGCACTAGAAAAGGCTCAAAGAAAAGTGATCAAGATGATAAAGGGGATGGAACTCCTCTCGTATGAGGACAGATTAAAAAGGTTAGGGCTCTTCAGTTTGAAAAAGAGACGACTGATGGGAGATATGATTGACGTCTACAAAATCCTGAGTGGAGTACAAGCACAAGTGGATCGATTTTTTACTCTGTCAAAAATTACAAAAACTAGGGGATACTCGATGAAGTTACAGGGAAATACTTTTAAAACCAATAGGAGGAAATTTTGGACAAGTTCCTGGAGATAAAGTCCACAATGTTATTGAGAAAGACATGGGGGAAGCCTCTGCTTGCCATGGATCAGTAGCATGGAATGCTGCTACTCCTTGGGTTTTGGACAGGTATTAGTAACCTGGATTTGCTACCATGAGAACGGGCTACTGGGCTTGATGGACCATTGGACTGACCCAGTAAGGCTATTCTTAGACTCATCCCCTCCTCTTAGATCACTGCAACTTGCTTCTCACAGGTCTCCCCTTCAACCTGTTCCAGATTCTGCTGTACAGCTTCCATTCGGCCAGTGTCCTTAAATCACTTCATTGGCTTCCTATCCATTTCTGAATAATGTTCGAACTCTTCTTAATGACTTACAAGTGCTTTCACTTTGCAGCTCCTCAGTACCTCTCATCTCTCCCTTCATAGGCAATGGATCTTCACCCCCCCAGTTCTCTAATAGAACTCAGTCTCCTACCATCAAATCATTCTGATCGTACCTGTGCTTGTTTAGCAGCCTCAATTTAAAGGGAAATTCTGCAGCCAATCTATATACCTCTTCCAATGATTCCTTTAGCTTTTTGACATACTCCTTCAAAGCCTGAGGTAATATCCCAACTGCAGCAACTCCAAAACACAGATCAATGGGCAACCTTTGAAAAATAGGGAAATATTGTAAGTGCAAATATAAGCAAGTACCAGGCAGTTCACACACTGACTCCAGTTCCTTTTTTGAACTGGCTCCTGTTGTATACCACTGGGGCAACAGATGATCTAGTTAGGGCCACAGATTACGGTTCTTTGCATGACTTTCTTACCAGGAGCAAACAAATTCATTCAGGCCCTCCAAAATTGAATAATTATACTTAGATCTTTATTAAGAGTTGAGGATAACATTCAGATGTAGCCAATTATTCATCAGCAAACAATCTGATAAGTAATTAGGAGAAAAGCAAGCAGAGAATCATAGTATTCATCTAGGAAACAGGTATAAGGCACTTCAGCTCCTAGGAAATATTGGAGCAAAGCAGGTCAGAATTCAACTCCAAAGTTACACAATCTAGCATAGACCTCGGCACAAGCACCTACATCTAAAGATGTTTCAGCAAAGTTCTAACAGAATCCCAAAGAAATATCCCATAAAGATGAGTCAAAGAAGCTCAAACCATAGAGATTATACTCTGTATCTAGAAGGCAGAAGTTCCTCTAACAATCAGAAAAATGTAGAAATATAGAAAAATTATATTTACAACAGGTGTCCAGAATGTGATTGTGTACCATGTGTATTTTTCTGTACTAGTTGGGAAGGCTATCCTGGCAGCTCTTGGGGACTTTTGGGGTAGCCTGCACAGTTGCAGTTTTTCTTCTTCAATTAATTTATTCTTCCCAACCAGCCACCATCCCCCTCCTCTGCTGGGTCAGGTCTGGTCTTTCCTGGCCTCCTCTCCCTCTACCCTGCCTGACTGCCTCCCATCTCCAGCACTTGATGCACTGAACTGCAGAGGCGCAGTGCCTTCTGGGACCTAGAGTCCACATACTATTGGGCTAGCTCCCCCTGCTCCCCAAAGGTGCATGTGAAGCACTGGTGAAGGAGGATCCCTGACCTCCTCACAGTAACTAATCCAGGAGCTGTAGCTGACTTCATTTACACAGCTGTAGAGGTGGTGAATGAGGATCTGCTAAGGGGAAGAAAAACTCCATTTTGGAATATCTTATATGCTAGCAATCAGTTCAGGACACAGACAGCAATTGAGGAAAGTCTCTGTTTAGTATTTAATTCCCTCCCATCCATCCCAAGGCTGATCTTTTGATTTATAGGCTCTTCAACCAAGAACAGGGCAGCTTGTGTACAATTTTTTTTTCCTGCTTTTTTTTCTTTATTTTTCCTTCTCATCAAGTACACTTCATTCATGAGTATTGTTCATTACCTGGTTTGTCATTAGCAAGGTATGTTTGTCATTTATGTCATCTATTGCATGACTAATATATATATTTAAATGTGTCATGTTTTGAATTTTTATCTTTAATGTTACATGTTCTAGTATTCCTGAGGCAGGCTCCTTAGCTGAAACACGGCCCATGTCGAGTCAGATGATATGTCGGATGATTTTGTGTATGTTTTATGTCATTGGTTGCTATTAAAGTGTGGATCGCTTGAAGACCAGGCTCACTTTGCTCTTTCCTTTGGGCAAGTACATCTGCAACCAGGTTATGACTGGAAAGCATTGTATGGCCAAAACTGTTGCTCAGGTTACAGCATCTGTCTCAGTGCAGACAGAAAATGTTACACAAACAGAGGGAGTGGTTCCATATGCAAACTGTCTTCAGCTTGTATACCTCTTGAAGGAAGTAAATGAACTGAGAGAGGAGATGGCAAGACTGAGAAGCATCCATGAGAATGAGAAGTACATTAATGAAATGCTTCATGAGGCATCAACGATTTCCATCAGTGGGGAAGAAGAGGCCATGCTCCATGATGCATCAAAGATTTCAAGCAGAGAGGAAGAGGAGGTCATGCTGAGGGAGGAAAGCTGAACTCAGATTACAGTACTCTGCAGGATTAATATTGTGACTCTACCTGCCATTGAACTAAAGAACTAGGAGGCGTAAGGTAGTGGTGGTTAGTGATTCCGTTCTGAGGGGTACAGAGACATTCATCTGCAGACCAAACATGATGTCCCAGGAGGAATGCTGCCTGCCTGGTGACAAAATCCAAGATGTTACAGAGAGCTTGCTGAGACTCATCAAGCCTAATAACTATTATCCATTACATTACATTACTGACTTCTATTCCGCCTGTACCTTGCAGTTCTAAGCGGATTACATCAGAAGATAACTGGACATTTCCAGGAAAAAAGTTACAATTGAGGAGCTGGTTACATTATACAATTAAGGAGCTGGTTTCATAATAAAGTTTTGAGAAGAGGGTACAACATAGGTAGAAAAATTAGGAAAACCTCAGATGAAGCAGGAAGATTACGAGGTAGTTAAAGAATGGAAGCTGGTTACATTGTTGAGTCTTAGGGGAATAATACAGGTAGAGAGGGTGTGAGGGGGGGGGGGAATTGCAAGGGGGAGGGGAAGGGGGGTTAAGCTATCTAGATAAATTTTTTGAATAGCAGGGTTTTGATTTCTTTTTGGAACGTTTTGAAGTCAGTTGTTGCTGTGAGCAGGTTGGAGATGTAGGGGTCCAATTTTGCTGCCTGTGTTGCTAGTAGGTGGTCGTACATCTTTTTGTGCTGAGTTCCTTTGAAAGGGGGGTAGGAGAATGGGGACTGGGTTCTCCTTTGTCTGGATGAGAGGTTCCGATTTAGGCGGTTATTTAGGTGGGTGGGTGCAGTTCCATTTAGTGCTTTGAATAGTAGGCAGTATAGTTTGAATTGAATGTGGGCTTGTATAGGTAGCCAGTGTGAATCAAGGTAGGCGTTGGTGATGTGATCAAATTTTCCAAGTGAGATCAGTCTGAGGGCTGTGTTCTGTACAGTCTGTAGTTGTTTTATTAAATATGTGGGGTATGGTAGGTAGAGGATATTGCAGTAGTCCACTAGACTCAGGACTAGGGATTGGACTATGAGTCTGTATTGATCTTTGTCGAAAAATTTTCTTATTTTCCGTAGGTTGCGTATGGTAAAGAATGCTTTTTGAGTAGTTTTGTTGATTTGGACCTGCAGGGTGCAGCATCTGTATGGGGTATTTGGTGGCATTTATTTCTAATTCAGTTATAGATGGGGTTTTGTCCTTTTCAAGCAATAGAAATTTTGTTTTGTCCAGGTTGAGCTTCAGTTTGTGGTCTAGCATCAATTTTTCCACTGCTTCTAGTGTTTTTTTCAGGTTGTCTATTGGAGTGGGGTCTTGTGAGTCGAAGGGGAGGAGTATGGTTATGTCATCTGCGTAGCTGAATGAAGTTACTTCTAAGTTATCTAGAATGGTACCAAGGGAGGATATGAAGAGGTTGAAGAGCATGGGCGACAGAGGTGACCCTTGAGGTACTCCACAGGGGTTAGACCAGGGGTCTGATAAAAGATCTTTTGTTTTTACTCTGTATGTTCTTGTTTTGAGGAATCCTTGGAACCAATTGTATACCCCGCCTGAGATCCCTATGGCTTCTAGAATCTGAAGAAGTATGGTGTGATCTACCAGGTCAAATGCGGCAGAGAGGTCGAGTTGGATAATCAGCATCCTTCCTTTGCTAAGGTGCTGTCGGGCTATATCTAGTAGCGATACTAGTAGTGTCTCTGTACTGTGGTTGGATCTGAACCCTGATTGTGTGGGGTGAAGTATGTTGTGGTCTTCAAGGTAATTTGTGAGGTATTGTGCTACCAGACCTTCTATTAGTTTAACATATCATGGAATTGAGGCGATGGGTCTGTAATTGGAAGGGGTATTTATTGGGCCTTTGTGGTCTTTCAGTATTGGGGTGATTATGATTTCTCCTTGGTCTTGTGGGTATTGACCTTCCGTGAGAGTAGTTTGAATCCATTGCATGAGGCTAGCTCTGAATTTGTAACCAGGTATGAGGGGCAGTTGTTCAGGTCACATGACGCTTGGCTATATTTTTGTAGAGCCGGTTCATGTCCGACCATTGTACCACTGGGAAGTTGGTCTAGTACCTATCAGCTGCAGTGGTGTCTCCTGTTGTAGGGTTTATTATTATCTCGTTGAGATGGGTTAGTGAGTTATTGAAGGAAGTTCTGATTGTGGTAATCTTGTTTTTGAAGTAGTCTGCTAGTTGGGTGGCTGTTGGAGGGGAGGTTCCTTGTGTGGCTAGGAAAGGCTTGGTGTCGGTGAGATTTTTTACTAGTTGGAAGAGTTTCTTTGTGTCTAGGGTTTCTATGCTGATTAGTTTGGAGTAATAAGCTTTTCGTTTTTCTTTAAGTTTGACCTTGTATTGTTTTATTGAGTTTCTCCATGCTATTTTGGAGTGTTCTTGGTTCTTTTTTCTCCAGACTCTTTCAAGGTGTCTGCAATGCTTTTTAGTTGTTGGAGTTCTGTGTCGAACCATTTGTCAGAAGATCTGCAGAGTTTGTGTTTTATCTTTACTGGGGCTAGCTCGTTCAGGACTGTTTTGCTCAGGGTGCGCCACTGGTGTATAAATTCATTAGGGTCTAAGTAGGTAATTGTGTGATCAGCTTTGGCCCAGAATGTGGAGAGTTCGATTTTTTGTCGGGTTTTGAAGGAGGTCTTGTGGGGTTCGTGTTTGTTTGTGTTTTGTGCCCAGTTGATAATGAATGTAAATTTGTAGTGGTCTGACCAGAGGGAGGGGTGCCAGGCCCCATTAGAAATATGAATGTCTGGTGAGTGGGGATGTTGGGACAGATAAGCGGCAATATCAAGTTGGTGGCCTTTTCGTGCGTGGGTTGGGGTAAAGAATTTGGTAGGATAGTGCATTGAAATTATGAGAGTATGCCATCGACTTGATTGGAGGTGTGGTCTTCTAGGTGGAGGTTTATGTCGCCGAGGAGCAGGTTATGTGTAGAGGTCAGAGAATTCTGGAAGATGAAATCTTCAAGTTCGTGTTTTGTGGCGTCCCATTTTCCTGGAGTTATGTAGCAGAGGATGCAGGTTATAGTGCCTTTGAGTGAGTCACTGGAGAGTTGGCAGGCTAGCAGATCTAAGTGGGGGTAGAGTGTTTGTTTAGGACTTTTATATTTAGGTTGTTTTTTACTAGGATGGCCAGACCTCCTCCTCGCTTTTTTTCTCGGCAGACTACTTCAAGTTTGTATCCCTTTGGACAGAATTCTGTTATGCTGGGTCCGAGTCGGAGGAGAGCCAGGTTTCGGCAAGGAATAGGCAGCCTAGCTGTTCTTTCACTATCCAATCTTTTATAAGGTCTGCCTTTGGGCTGATTGATCTTATGTTCATGTACGCACATGGGATTGAGGTGTGATTTTTGTGGGGGTTAGAGATAATCTTTGGGTGGAGGAGGTTTCTAGGTGTAGGAGGGTTTGTGAGCTGTCGTCCTTGCATTGGAAGATGGTTTTCTTCCCCATATGGGTGGGATGCTTTCGTGGGTGGCCAATGTGCATTCTATCAGATTTCTTGTAGGGTGGGTCTGTCTGTATGTTACCGTTAGTATTGGAATTGGGGATAAGTGATAGCCAGCTGTCTTCCAGTTTGTTGAGAGCAGGGAGAGCAATAAGAGGACAAATAAGAGTTTAGTTGTGAGGGATGTCATCTTGTTATTGAGTGAGGGGGGGTTCGGCCTAAGACTGAGAGCTGGGATGGGACTGAGGGCTAGTGAGATGGAGGAGTTAGGGTCTGGTAAGGTTTCTTGCGGAGGGAGATGGGAGTCGGGGGGAGGGGGAAAGAAGGAGAGGAAAGGCGGTTTTATACCTCTCCGCCCTGCTGGATTGGAAATAAGGCAATGCTCTGAGGGTGTTGTGCGGGCTGGAGAGTTGGCAGCTGGGGTGGAGTAAGGTTCTTGGTCGACGTTTATTGTGTGTCTACCAATGTCTCTACTCAATGTCACTTAGCAATGCCTTAGCCGGCGTGCCTTACGGCTACGCGCTGTTACTGCCGCTGGTATATCAATAAAAAGTATTGGCCTGCGAGCGGGGCCGACGGACTCTCTCTCCGGCAGCGTGGGCTGGTTCCCGCCGCTGAAACTCGAGGAAGAAAAAAAGTCTCCTTTCCCGGCTGACAATGGGGAGGAGGCGGAACGGGGCTCGATTGACCTGCAGGCAGGTCCTATGGTCTCTTTCTCCGGCGGCGTGGGCTGGTTCCCGCCACTGAAACTCGAGGAAGAAAAAAGTCTCCTCTCCCGGCTGGCAATAGGGAGGAGGCGGAGCGGGGCTCGACTGACCTGCAGGCAGGTCCGACGGTCTCTTTCTCCGGTGGCGTGGGCTGGTTCCTGCCGCTGAAACTCCAAAGCTGCTCATCAATGTAGGCACTAATGATACTGCTAGGTACCCCTCTGAACATACCAAAAGCGACTTTGTGGCTCTGGGAGAGAAGGTGAAGCAGTCAGGCGCACAGGTGGTATTCTCATCAATCCTTCCTGTTAAGGGCAAAGGCCTGGGCAGAGTATATTGCATTCTGGAGATGAATGCGTGGCTGCGTGGTTCGTGTCATCGATACATAAAAACTACGAGACCATTAACTTTAGATATGATCTACCCTAGTCTGATTTCATTTTATGTCTCTTTTTCATATTTATTGTAAGATCTTGCCACTATCCTAATGTTCCATGCCATAAACCATTTGTCTATTGATAAGACTTCTGTCCATCTTAATATATTCTTTTGTCATATACTATTTAATTTTAATTTTTTCTCCTTTTGAAATTTTTTTGACAATGTGATAAAATCAAACTTTTATTAAACTTGAAACCATGGGATGATTCTCCAAGGGCTGCTAAGCAGGAATAGTATGCATCTATCAAAGAAGGGAAGAAGTGTTTTCGGCAGCAGACTGGCTAACCTGCTGAGGAGGGCTTTCAATTAAAATCATTGGGGCAGGGTAATCAAAGTCCCCAGGCGAGTATAAGCTCTTAAGTAAGAGAATCAAGAAATATCTCTACACTTCATCATAAGGCATATGGGGACAGACAAAGATCTCAATCTGTATACTTTGGAGGAAAGTCAGAGAACAAGTAGCGAAGCCGTATACTAAGACTAACACCAGGGAACAGGTGATCGAATTGAATTAAATATAGATGAAAGAGAGATCTCCAAGTAAATTTAGATCAAACATTACAAGCAAGTAACTTTCTAGTGAAATTCACATCCACTCAGAGCTTGAGCTCCTATAGCCAAACCCACCACTGTGTATGGAATGGTATTTAGTGTTAAATAGCACAATTTGCTTATTCATATATGGTTTCTCAAAAAGTAAAAAAGTGGCAAAAAGAAAACTTTCACTTAGCTTTTGGGATGTTAACAGGTCCCGACATGGGCCATGTTTCAAAAGTCTTTATCAAGGAACCCAAAAGTAAGAGTTGGTGACTTAAATTGCTAAACCAATGTCGGGACCTGTTAACATCCCAAAAGCTAAGTGAAAGTTTTCTTTTTGCCACTTTTGAACTTTTTGAGAAACTATATATGAATAAGTAAATTGTGCTATTTAACACTAAATACCAAACACAGTGATTGGGTGGTGGGTTTGGCTATAGGAGCTCAGGCTCTTGGCCGAATTACACAATTCTGAGTATATGTGAATTTCAATAGAAAGTTAAGTGCTTGTAATGTTTGATCTAAATTTACTTGGAGATCTTTCTTTCATCTATACTTTGGAAGAATGGCAGGAGACTTGGGAGTACTGGTTGAAAAATCGATGAAGCCATCCGCGTAATGTGTGGCGGCAGTGAAAAGGGCGAACAGAATGCTAGGAATAATTAAGAAGGGGATCACGAACAGATTAGAGGTTATAATGCCATTGTACTGGGCCATGGTACGCCCTCACCTGGAATACTGCATCCAGCACTGGTCACCATATATGAAGAAGGACATGGTACTACTCGAAAGGATCCAGATTAGAGCAACTAAAATGGTTAAGGGGTTGGAGGAGTTGCCGTACAGTGAGAGATTAGAGAAAGTGGGTCTATTCTCCCTTGAAAAGAGAAGACAGAGGGGACATGATCGAAACATTCAAGATAATGAAGGTAATAGACTTAGCAGATAAAGATTGTTCACCCTCTCCAAGGTAGAGAGAATGAGAGGGCACTCTCTAAAGTTAAAAGGGGATAGATGCCGTACAAACGTAAGGAAGTTCTTCTTCACCTAGAGAGTAGTAGAGAACTGGAATGCTCTTCTGGAGACTGTTATAAGTGAAAACATCCTCTAAGGATTCAAGACAAGGTTGTACAAGTTCCTGCTGAACCAGAACAAACGCAGGTAGGGCTGGTCTCAGTTTGGGCACTGGTCTTTGACCTGGGAGCCGCCGCATGAGCGGACTGCTAGGCACGATGGACCACTGGTCTGACCCAGCAGCGGCAATTTTTATGTTCTTATTAGAGGGGAGATATGATTGAGACTTTTAAATACCTACGTAATGTAAATGGGCATGAGTTGAGTCTCTTTCATTTGAAAGGAAGCTCTGGAATGAAAGGGCACAGGATGAAGATAAGAGGTAATAGGCTCCGGAGTAATCAGAGGAAATACTTTTTTACAGAAAGGGTAGTAGATGCATGCAACAGTCTCCCGGAAGAGCTGGTGGAGACAGAGACTGTGTCTGAATTAAAGAAAGCCTGGGATAGGCATGTGGGATCTCTTAGAGAGAGGAAGAGATAATGGTTACTGTGGGTGGGCAGACCAGATGGGCCATTTGGCCTTTATCTGCATCTTGTTTCTATGTTTATGTTAAAGATCATATTAAAGCCACACAATTGCAGGAATTGGAAGGTAAGGAAGAGGCATTATGGGTCAATCTGAGGGAATGGAAAATGTACAGGCAGCCTCTGGGATAAGAATGTCCAACTTTCGTTGGACTCGTACTTACAAATTGGGGTCCTGTTTCTCCATTCCTGTGCCAATGTGCCCTCTTCCTCCCTTCCTTCCATGTCCTTGTCGTTCTTTCCTCCCTCTGTTCTATGTCCCAAATTCGTGCCTTCCTCCTTCCGGCAGGTGTTTACCTCCTCTGGCCGGCTCCCTCCTCCCAGTCGCACTTCTCTTCACAAAGCTGTGAGCAGCAGCTCCTGAATGCTGCCTGCAGCTCACCAAGAAGCTTTCCCTCCGATGTCAAAGGGAAGGCTTCCAGGTCAGCCGTGGGCTGCAGCTTTGTAAATAGAAGTGTGGCTGGGAGGAAGGAGCTGGCCAGAATAGCAGTGCGTACCAAGGGGGGAGGGGCGGTCTGCCCCAGGAGCAACCAACGTTGTGAACTTCTTCCGGCAGTGGCAGTGTTCAAAATTCACTGCTCTGCTGGCGTCAAGCCTTCCTTACTGCTGGATGCTGAAGGCAATTGCTTCCTGAAACAACTTGTCAAGGAAAATACAAGAGGAAACGCAATACTTGGCTTAATTCTAAACAGACTACGAGGACTGGCACAAGATGTAGAAGTAGAATGGATGCTGGGAAACAGCGATCACAACATGAGAAATTGAAAGGGAACAGGTTTAGAACCATTGCTAGGAAATTTTCTTCACTCAGAGGGTGGTAGACACCTGGAATGCGCTTCCGGAGGATATGATAGGACAGAGTACATTAAGGGGATTCAAAGATGGATTGGACAAGTTCCTGAAGGGATATAGATAGAGGTAGAGATAGGATTATGAAAAGGTATAGATAGAAGAATAATGGGGATTGAAAGGTTTTAGACAAAGGATCACTTACAGGTCATGGACCTGATGGGCCGCCGCGGGAGCGCGATGGACTCCTGGTCTGATCCAGCGGAGGCAACTTCTTATGTTCTTATGATCCGCTTCAACCTGGACGCAGGGGCGAAATATCAGTCAAGAATGACGGCCACAGCATTGAACTTCCAAAAAGGGAATTACAAAGGGATGAGACTCATGGTGGGGAAGAAGATTAAGAAGTGAATAAGCACTGTAAAAATGCTAGAGCAAGCATAGTCCCTTTTTAAGGACACAGTCACCAAGGCGCAAAATCTATATATACTGCGTATCAACAAGGGATCGAAGAGGAAAAAGAACAAGGAACTGGCATGGCTCACTGTAGCAGTGAAGGAAGCGATCACAGACAAAAAGACTTCATTTAAGTAATGAAAAAGGTCAAAAACTGGAAAAAGCACAAAAAACATCAAAGCAGGTGTCATAAGGCTGTAAGAGGGGCCAAAAGAGACTACGAGGAAAAAATAGCCAAGCAGGCAAAAAACATCAAGTCGTTCTTTCGATATATTAAGGGGAAAGAGGAAGCAGTGGGGCCGTTGGATGACCATGGAATAAAGGGAATGTTAAAGGAGGACAAAGCCATCACTGACAAACTGAACACATTTTTTTGCGTATGTATTTACCAAAGACTGCATCATTGACCACTTTGACGGACACAATCTGATGACTACCCAGCACGGCATCAGCAAAGGAAGATCTTGCTTGACGAACTTGCTGCACTTCTTTGAGGGATTAAACAGGCAGATAGACAAGGGTGACCCAGTCGACATTGTATATTTTGATTTTCAGAAGGCGTTTGACAAGGTTCAGCATGAACGACTACTTTGAAAAATTGCGAGCCATGGAATCTAGGGTAAAATACATGGATTAAAAACTGGCTGGCGGAGTCTGGATCTGCCCCGTCTTTCTGTCAGGCTCGGATATGCTGGAGCGTCCTATTACTGAGGAGGAGGTGGAATGGGTGATTCGGACTAGTCCGTTGGGTAAATCTCCGGGGCCCGATAGCTACCGTGGTGAGTTTTACAAGTTGCTTGTTACTGAAATTGCCCCGGTTCTGTCTGAGATCTTTAACTTGAATGTGGCTAAGGGTTTTTTGCCCCGCTATTTGAATCTTGCTCAGATTATCATTCTTCCGAAGCCAGGCCGGGACCCGGTTTTGTCGGAATCCTATCGGCCTATTTCCCTGTTGAATTTTGAGACAAAATTGATGGCAAAAGTGCTGGCCAATTGCTTGGCCCAGGTGCTGCTCTCCCTGGTGCCTGAATAACAGGTGGGCTTTGTGCGTGATCGCCCGGTTTCCATAAATATTCGTCGTATCTTGCTGGCTTTGGAGAGGGCTGGCAAGGAGGGCACCCCCGCCCTACTTATTAGCTTTGATGCCGAAAAGGCTTTTGATCGGGTGTGGTGGGGGTTCCTCTTTGCTGTGCTCGATGCGTATGGATTTGGCCCCTTCTTTTTTAATGCTATTCAGGTGTTGTATAGTGATCCGGCGGCACAGGTCTTGGTGAATTCGATTCGAAGGGGCACCCGTCAGGGCTGCTGTCTTTCACCGTTGCTTTTTGCATTTTATTTGGACCCGTTGATTCGGGAGCTGCAATCTAATGTGGACATCAGTGGCCTTCAACTGGGTGCTACCCATTTTAAGGTGGCGGCGTTTGCTGATGACCTCCTGGTCTTCCTGACTGATCCGCATCGATCTCTGCCTACTCTACTGGAGAGTGTTCGGGAATTTGAGGATTTTTTGGGTTTTGCGCTGAATATGACTAAGTCAGAGGCGTTGGCCTCTTTGGCACGGCTCCGAGAGTCTTGGGGGGGAGACCTTTCCGTTGAAATGGGCTGAATCCTCTTTTCGCTACTTGGGGATCCAGCTCTCTATGGATGTTCAGGAGCTTTACCGGTTGAACGTAGTGCGCTTATTGTCTTCCACGGGCTTGGTCTTGGCTACTTAGAGTGATTTGCTGCTTTCCTTGATGGGGAGAGTGCATCTCTTTCGGATGGTGCTCTTCCCTAAATGGTTGTACGTTCTGCAGACGCTTCCTCTGTGTCTATTGCGCAAGGATGTCCGGTCTTTCAACTCTTTGCTCTCGCGGTTTTGTTAGGGGGGGGGTAGGAAGTCTAAAATGCGGTGGCAGTTGCTGGTGGGCTCGTGGGACTGGGGAGGTTTAGGGGTGCCAAATATTATTCTTTATAATCAGGCCTGTCTTCTGCGGCATATTCAGGATTGGGTCTTGGGTACTTCTCTGTATACTGACGTCTCCCTCGAGCGTGATTATTTTTATCTTACTCACCTTCTGTCTCTTCTTCACGCTCGGTTGGCGGCAGTGCCTGTTCCTAGTCTTCGCAGTGTCCTGTTTAGACCTCTTTGGGAGGTGTGGCAGTGGATTCTCCCCTTGTGGCGTCAGGACTCCCATGTCAGTGTGTTGCTGCCTCTGACTGGTAACCTTTCCTTCCCTCCGGGGTTGGTTCATTCGGTTTTCGGTAAGTGGCGGGCTAGGGGCTTTGAGTTCCTTTTTCAGGTGATGCGGGATGATAGGAAGCTCAGGTCCTGTGTGGATTTGGAGCACTGTGGTCTTTCTTCCCTTGGTCTGGCTTACGCTCACTCTCCCTAGGGATTCCCTTTCTTTAACTTTTGGGCTTCGGTTTCGAGCCTTCTTGGAGGGGGGGGGAGGATCCTGAACCTCACATCTCAGTCTCCTATTTTCAGCAACAGCTTGGGGCCCTGGACCCTCCTCGAGACTTTTCTTTTGTATTGGAGGCTTGGCAGAGGGATTTGGGGTGGGGTGGCATTTGGGGTGGGGTGGGATTTGGGGTGGCAGACGGATTTGTTGCTCCGAGCTCTCAGACGAGTCCCGGTTTTAGTATACAATGCGGAGCTTCGTGAGTGCCACTATAGAACCCTGTTGAGGGCTTATACCTCCCAGAGCTGGACTTACTATACGGGCTGTGTGGATACCCAACACTGTCTCACTTGCTTCACTGAAGTGAATTCTTACTTTCACGGCCTTTGGAGTTGTGAGAGTATTCAGGGATTTGGGGGGGGGGGGGACTTGGCCTCCTTCCTTCAAGGCCTGCTTGAGACTCCTGTCTCTCTTTCTGTGTTTCACATGTTATTTACTCACTTCTCTGCATTTTCTGTTTATACCTCTGCTGAAAAACTGTTTCTGAGTAAATGTTATATTCTGGGGAAAAAGTGTATTTTGAACCACTGGCTGGCGGATGTCCCTCCCTCCTTTTGATATTGGAGGAATAAATTACACAAACTTATGGGCTGGGAAGCCCGGCTAGCTTACTCCTCTCGGCGCCAGAGCAGAGAATTGGTTCATACTTGGTCTCCTTATTTGGACAGTTTGTCTCCAAGAAGTCGCAGTCAAATTTTGAACATATTGCAGTTGTATCCAACCCCACCTGTCTGACCTTGGTTTCCTTTGGGAGGGGAGGAGGATGTGGGGGGCGGTTGTGGGGGTAGGGGGTCTCTTTCTCTGGGGGGGGGGGGTTGGGTCTCCTTTTAACCCGGGAGGACATCAGAATCCAGTCCTCTGGGGGGGGGGTGACCTTCTGTTTGTATACAGTTGGAACTGTACCAATTCTTCTTTGTCACATGTGGTTGTTGGTTGTTATTCTTTTTGCCAATAAAAACAGATTTCAAATAAAAACTGGCTGGCGGATAGGAAACTGAGAGTGGGAGCAAATGGACAATACTCGGACTGGACAAGCGTCACAAGTGGAGTGCCACAGGGTTTGGTGCTTGGACCCGTGCTCTTCAACATATTTATAAACGACCTGGAAATTTGTACAAAGAGTAACATAGTAGATGACGGCAGATAAAGACCAGAATGGTCCATCCAGTCTGCCCAACCTGATTCAATTTAAATTTTTTAATTTTTTTTCTTCTTAGCTATTTCTGGGCAAGAATCCAAAGCTTTACCTGTACTGTGCTAGGGTTCCAACTGCCAAAATCTCTGTTAAGACTTACTCCAGCCCATCTACACCTTCCCAGCCATTGAGCCCTCCCCAGCTCATCCTCCACCAAACAGTCATATACAGACACAGATCGTGCAGGTCTGCCCAGTACTGGCCTTAGTTCAATATTTAATAATATTTTCTGATTCTAAATCCTCTGTGTTCATCCCACGCTTCTTTGAACTCAGTCACAGTTTTACTCTCCACCACCTCTCTCGGGAGCGCATTCCAGGCATCCACTACCCTCTCCGTAAAGTAGAATTTCCTAACATTGCCCCTGAATCTACCACCCCTCAACCTCAAATTATGTCCTCTGGTTTTACCATTTTCCTTTCTCTGGAAAAGATTTTGTTCTACGTTAATACCCTTCAAGTATTTGAACGTCTGAATCATATCTACCCTGTCTCATCTTTCCTCTAGGATATACATATTCAGGCTTCCAGTCTCTCCTCATACGTCTTCTGGCGCAAACCTCCTATCATTTTCGTCGCCCTCCTCTGGACCACCTCGAGTCTTCTTACGTCCTTCGCCAGATACGGTCTCCAAAATTGAACACAATACTCCAAGTGGGGCCTTACCAATGACCTGTACAGGGGCATCAACACCTTCTTCCTTCTACTGACTACGCCTCTCTTTATACAGCCCAGCATCTTCTGGCAGCAGCCACTGCCTTGTCACACTGCTTTTTCGCCTTTAGATCTTCGGACACTATCACCCCAAGGTCCCTCTCCCCGTCCGTGCATATCAGCTTCTCTCCTCCCAGCATATACGGTTCCTTCCTATTATTAATCCCCAAATGCATTACTCTGCATTTCTTTGCATTGAATTTTAGTTGCCAGGCATTAGACCATTCCTCTAACTTTTGCAGATCCTTTTTCATATTTTCCAATCCCTCTTCGGTGTCTACTCTGTTACAAATCTTGGTATCATCCGCAAAAAGGCACACTTTTCCTTCTAACCCTTCAGCAATGTCACTCACAAACATATTGAACAGGACTGGCCCCAGCACCGATCCCTGAGGGACTCCACTACCCACCTTTCCTTCCTTCGAGCAACTTCCATTAACCACCACCCTCTGGCGTCTGTCCGACAGCCAGTTTCTGACCCAGTTCACCACTTTGGGTCCTAACTTCAGCCCCTCAAGTTTGTTCAACAGCCTCCTATGAAGAACTGTATCAAAGGCTTTGCTGAAATCCAAGTAAATTACATCTAGCATATGTCCTCGATCCAGCTCTCTGGTCACCCAATCAAAAAATTCAATCAGGTTCGTTTGGCACGATTTACCTTTTGTAAAGCCATGTTGCCTCGGATCCTGTAACCCATTAGATTCAAGGAAGTACACTATCCTTTCTTTCAGCAAAACTTCCATTATTTTTCCAACAACTGAAGTGAGGCTCACCGGCCTGTAGTTTCCTGCTTCATCCCTGTGACCACTTTTATGAATAGGGACCACATCCGCTCTCCTCCAATCCCCAGTAATCACTCCCGTCTCCAGAGATTTGTTGAACAAGTCTTTAATAGGACTCGCCAGAACCTCTCTGAGCTCCCTTAGTATCCTTGGATGGATCCCGTCTGGTCCCATCGCTTTGTCCAGCTTCAGTTTTTCAAGTTGCTCATAAACACCCTCCTCCGTGAACGGCGCAGAATCTACTCCATTTTCTCGTGTAACTTTGCCAGACAATCTCGGTCCTTCTCCAGGATTTTCTTCTGTGAACACAGAACAGAAGTATTTGTTTAGCACATTTGTTTTCTCCTCATCACTTTCCACATATTGGTTCCCAGCATCTTTTAGCCTAGCAATTCTATTTTTCATCTTCCTCCTTTCACTAATATATCTGATAAAATTTTTGTCTCCCTTTTTTACATTTTTAGCCATTTGTTCTTCCGCCTGTGCTTTCGCCAGACGGCTTCTTTCAGTTTCACCCTGTAGTCCTTTCTGCTCTCCTCTTCTTGGGTATTTTTTATATTTCACGAACGTCAACTCTTTCGCCTTTATTTTCTCAGCCACTAGGTTGGAGAACCATATCGGCTTCCTTTTTCTCTTGTTTTTATTGATTTTCTTCACATAAAGGTCCGTAGCCATTTTTATCGCTCCTTTCAGCTTAGACCACTGTCTTTCCACTTCTCTTATGTCCTCCCATCCTAACAGCTCTTTCTTCAGGTACTCTCCCATAGCATTAAAGTTCGTACGTTTGAAATCTAGGACTTTAAGTATCGTGCGGCTGCTCTCCGTTATAGCCGTTTAGCCGTTATATCAAACCAAACTGATGATCGCTACTTCCCAGGTGAGCATCCACTCGAACATTAGAGATACTCTTTCCATTTGTGAGGTGATTAAATTTGCAGATGATACAAAGTTATTCAGAGTAGTAAAGATGCGGGAGGATTGTGAAGACCTGCAACGTGACAAACACACTCGAGAAATGGGCTGTGACATGGCAAATAAGGTTTAATGTTGGTAACAAAAATCTTATACATGAATACAGGATGTCTGGTGCAGTACTTGGAGAGACCCCCCAGGAAAGAGACTTGGGAGTATTGGTCGACAAGTTGATGAAGCCATGAGTGCAATTTATGGTGGCGGCGAAAAGGGCAAACAGAATGCTAGGAATGATTAAGAAGGGGATCACGAACAAATGGTACGCCCTTACCTGGAATACTGCGTCCAGCACTGGTCACCGTACATGAAGGACACAGTACTACTCAAAAGGGTCCAGAGAAGAGTGACTAAAATGGTTAAGGGGTTGGAGGAGTTGCCGTACAGTGAGAGATATCGAGTCTCATGAGAATCTCAGAGAGGGTGAGATCCAGAAGGCCTTAAGCATGCGCAGATGATCAAGGCCCAGAAGAAAACCGGCAGCAGGCACTTTCTAACACCGGCAGCGCACGGGTAAAGACAGGGCTGATCAGTGTGTGTGTGTGTGGGGGGGGGGGGGGGGAAGAGGCAATTGCGAAGGGAGGGAGCAGTGCTTGTGGCCTCGGGGGGAGCAATACTGTCAGTTCCTGGGGTCGTGTGTTGGCTCGGAGGTCAGTTCGGGTGTCAGCTCAGGGGTTAGGTGGAACGAATCATCCGAGTTGCCATTATGGCCATGGGGAAAGTTGCTTTGGTTTACGAGTACTTTGGATTGCGAGCATGCTTCTGGAACAAATTATGCTCGCAAACCAAGGTACCACTGTACCTAACATATTTAAAAGTGTTAGGAACATAGAAACATGATGGCAGATAAAGGCCAAATGGCCCATGTAGTCTGCCCATCCGCAGTAACCATTATCTCTTTCTCTCTCTGAGAGATCCCACGTGCTTATCCCAGACCCTCTTGAATTCAGACACAGTCTCTGTTTCCACCACCTTTTCCGGGAGACTATTCCACGCATCTATCACCCTTTCTGTAAAAAAGTATTTCCTCAGATTATTCCGGAGCCTCTTAACTTCAACCTATGCCCTCTCATTCCAGAGCTTCCTTTCAAATGAAAGAGACTCGACTCATAGGCATTTATACGTATATCATATCTTCTCTCTCCTGCCTTTCATCCAAAGTATACAAATTGAGATAAGAACATAAGTAATGCTTCTGTTGGGTCAGACCAGAGGTCCATCATGCCCAGCAGTCCGCTCACGTGGCGGCCCATCAGGTCCAGGACCTGTATAGTAATCCTCTATCTATACCCTTCTATCCCCTTTTCCTTCAGGAAATCATCCAATCCCTTCTTGAACCCCAAAACCGTACTCTGTCCTATCACGCCCTCTGGAATCGCATTCCAGGTGTCCACCATCCTCTGGGTGAAGAAGAACCTCCTAGCATTGGTTTTTAATCTGTCCCCTTTTAATTTTTCCAAATGACTTCTCGTTCTTATAGTCTTTGAAAGTTTGACGAATCTGTCCCTCTCCACTTTCTCTATGCCCTTCATGATCTTGTAAGTCTCTATCATATCCCCTCTAAGTCTCCGCTTCTCCAGGGAAAAGAGCCCCAGTTTCTCCAATCTTTCAGCTTATGAAAGGTTTTCCATACCCTTTATCAAGCGTATTGCTGTCTTCTTAACCCTCTTGAGTATCGGCATATCCTTCTTTAGGTACGGCGACCAATATTGGATGCAGTACTCCAGATGCGGGCGCACCATCGCCTGATACGACAGGATAACTTTTTTCGTTCTGGTTGTAATACCCTTCTTGATTATACCTAGCATTCTATTCGCTTTCTTAGCGGCCGCTGTGCACTGTGCCGACGGCTTCATTGTCTTGTCCACTATTACCCCCAAGTCCCTTTCTTGGGTACTCTCACTCAATGACAGCCCTCCCATCGTGTAGCTGTACCTCGGGTTTCTGTTTCCTACGTGCAAGACTTTACATTTCTCTACATTAAACTTCATCTGCCACCTCATCTCCCATTAAACTTCATCTGCCATCTCATCTCCCACTCCCCTAGTTTGTTCAGGTCCCTTTGTAAATCTTCGCAGTCTTCTATAGTCCTAGCCCCATTAAATAGTTTGGTGTCGTCTGCAAATTTTATTACTTCGCACTTTGTCCCTGTTTCTAGATCATTTATAAATACATTGAATAGCAGCGGTTCAAGCACCGACCCCTGCGGAGCACCACTCGTGACCCTCCTCCAGTCCGAGTAGTGGCCCTTCACTCCAACCCTCTGCTTCCTACCCGCCAACCTATTCCTGATCCATCTATGTACGTCTCCTTCTACCCCATGGTTCTTCAGTTTCCGAAGCATTCATGGGGTACCTTGTCAAAGGCTTTTTGGAAGTCTAAGTATACGATGTCTATGGGGTCCCCTTTGTCCATCCGTTTGTTAATTCCTTCGAAGAAGTGCAATAAGTTCGTCAGGCACGATCTTTCCTTGCAGAAGCCATGTTGGCTTGTTATCATAAGTTTATTCTTTTCTAGATGCTCCTCGATGCTATCTTTAAATCTGTCCCCATACGCCTTATGATGAAGACCACGCACCATTTTAGTAGCTGTCCTCTGGACCGACTATATCCTTTTTATATCTTTTTGAAGGTGCGGCCTCCAGAATTGTACACAATATTTTAAATGAGGTCTCACCAGTCTTATACAGAGGCATCAATACCTTCTTTTTCCTACTGGCCATACCTCTCCCTATGCAACCTTGCATCCTTCTAGCTTTCGCTGTCACCTTTTCAACCTGTTTGGCCACCTTAAGATCATCATCACATACAATCACACCCAAGTTCTGCTCTTCCGTCGTGTACATAAGTTCTTCACCCCCTAAACTGTACCATTCCCTCAGATTTTTGCAGTCCAAATGCATGACCTTGCATTTCTTAGCATTAAATTTTAGCTGCCAAATTTGAAACTATTCTTTAAGCTTCGCCAGGTCTTTCTTTATATTATTCACATCCTTGGTGTCTATTCTATTGAGATTTTGGTATCATCTGCAAAGGGACAAATCATACCCAACAGCCATGCAGGAATATCATTTATAAAAATGTTAAAAGACCAGGCCCAAGACCAGAACCTTGAGGCACACCACTAGTAACATCCCTTTCCACAGAGCGATCTCCATTGATCACTACCCTCTATCTCCTACCACTCAACCAATTCTTGATCCAGCCCGTCACTTTGGGACCCATTCTGAGGGCACTCAGTTTATTTATTAGACATCTGTGTGGAACACTGTCAAAGACTTTGCTAAAATCTAACTATACCACTTCTATCCAATTTTCTGGTCACCCAGTCAAAGAAATTAATCAGATTTGTCTGACAAGACCTATCTCTAGTGAATCCATGTTGCCTTTGGTCTTGCAATCTACAGGATTCCAGAAACTTTACCATTCTCTGTTTTTTTTGATTCGCTCTTGTAATATATATTTTTCCCATTCAGATTTTAGGAAGAAATACAGCACAGAGACAGTACATTTTTAAGCATATGGGACTCAACTATTAAGTGAAGGATATAATTCTATAATAATTCAATTTGGTTTATCTAGTGCATTTGATTTAGTGAATCATCAATAATTGATTAATATACTGCAGGAGATTGGAGTCTCTAGAAAAACACTGAACTGGTTTAAAGGTTTTTTAGAACTGAGATCATACAGGAACCTTGGGAGATTGGTTGTGGTATTCCCCAGGGATTGCCTCTCTCGCCCCCATTATTCAATGCCTAAATGCGTTCATTGGGTCAAGTTTTGAGGCAATTGGTGTGATGTCATTCATTTAAGCGGACATCACGGTATTTCTTCCAGTAAATGGTAGTTTTAATGTGGTTGAAGATGCACAGCAATGTTTATACAGAAGAATGGAGTAGATACCATGCCATTCAAGGAAAAAAGTGTTTATGAACAATTTGAAAAAATTGAAGGTGGACAAAGCAACGGATCCGGACGGGATCCATCCCAGGATATTGAGGGAGCTCAGAGGGGTTCAGGTGGGTCCTATTAAAGATTGGAAATCTTTGGAAATGGGAGTATTTCCTGGGGATTGGAGAAAAGAAGAGAAGATGTGGTCCTTATTCACAAAAGTGGATGCAGAGATGAAGCAGGAAACTACAGGCTGGTAAGCCTCTCTTTGGTTATTGGAAAACTTATGAAAGAAAGGATAGTGAAATTCCTAGAATCTAATGGGTTACAGGATCCGAGGCAACATGGTTTTACTAAAGGTAAATCTGATTGAATCAAGGGCATATGCTAGATGTAATTCACTTATATTTCAGAAAAAGCCTTTGACACGGTTCCTCATAAGAGGCTCTTGAACAAACCTTATGGGCTGAAGTTAGGACACAAAGTGGTGAACTGGGTTAGAAACTTGTTAATGGAAAGACACCAGAGGGTGGTGGCTAATGAAATTCGCTCGAAGGAAGGAAAGGTGAGTAGTGGAGTCCCTCAAAGATTGGTGCTGGGGCTGATCCTGTTCAATATGTTTATGAGCAACACTGCCGAAGAGCTAGAAGGTTTGCATTTTTGCAAATGATACCAAGATATGTAACAGAGTAGACACCAAAGAGGGAGTGGAAAACATGAAAAAGGATCTGCAAACGTTAGAGGAATGGTTTAATATCTGGCAACTAAAATTCAATGCAAAGAAGTGCAGAGTAATGTATTTGGGGATTAGAAATCAGAAGGCGCCATATGTGCTGGGAGGTGAGAGGCTGATATGCACTGATGGGGAGATGGACCTTGGTGTGATAGTGTCTGAAGATCAAAGGGCAAAGAAACAATGTGACAAGGCGGTGGCAGTTACCAGAAAGATGCTAGACTGTATAGTTAATGCCAAGTCTTACATAATAACATAGTAAATGACGGCAGATAAAGACCCAAGCGGTCCATCCAGTCTGCCTAACCATACATGCTCCATAAATTAATTTAGTTTAAATGGTCCTTTTTCTTAGATATTTCTGGGCCAGAAACCCAGAGCCCAGTAGCATGCTTAGGTTCTATCTACTGGAGTCTCCATCAAAGCTCACTCCAGCCAATCTTAACCATCCCAGCCATTGAAACCCTCCCCAGCCCGTTCTCAACTGAATGGCCATATATGGGACACAATATATGGAACAAAGACTGTGCAAGTCTGCCCAGTACTGGCCGCAGTTCCTTCAATACCCAATATTTTCTGATTATAGATCCTCTGTGTTCATCCCACGCCCAGTAGCTGATGCTCATGCCTTTTTCAATGCCTGATAAGTCGTGCTTTCCCCCATGACAGCCATGGTTGCTATATTGGCAATTTGCTGACATCCCACTTTATATACCTACAAAGTCTGAGCATATCACGTGCATTTGTTCACTGGTTGTGTCTGAATTCAAGAGGGCTTGGGATAGGCACATAGGATCTCTCGGAGAGAGAGAGAGAGAGATAATGGTTACTGCGGATGGGCAGACTAGATGGGCCATTTGGCCTTTATCTGCCATCATGTTTCTATTCCTGACATCAGAGGTAGGCGGTGGTCATAATAATGTGACTCGACTGTGTACCTTTCCTTATACAGCTACACTGGTTACCAGTTGAGTGCCAATCTATTATAAACTTTGTGTCTTTGCCCATAAGTCATCGTACTAGGATTTGCCCTCTTATTTGTATACACATTTTAGTGGCTTCAGGGAATAGACAGGCAAAAATTTTTATTAGGCTTTCTTTCCTTAGGTTTTGTAGTTGTTAATACATAAGTCAGTGCATTATTGTCTGTACCTTATAATCCACCCCATATAAATAGTCACCAAATTTGTCTAACTGCCTACTTAAGGGCTAAGAACACCAACTTGTGTTTGCAATAATTCCTTTCAGGTTTGCTTAGACTACGGCTTGTGTAGCCATTTGAGATGTAGTTGGTATAAAACTGCCCCTAAACCATCCAGGCTTCCTCAGAGAACCCACTGTTCTGTTTAACAAACTGGAATCACCAAGTGGTTACTCTTTTCCTATGGAGAGAATCACCAAAAATCTTGTTGTATTTCACTTAACTTTCTCAAATGCAAGGCTCTTTCTGAACATTTATGTTGTGGTTTGGGATGGCCTAAAGGTATTGCGGTGATGTACCGTATTTTCACGCATATAACGTGCGCGTTATACGCGTTTTTACCTACCGCGCATACCCCTCGCGCGGTATACAAAAGTTTTTCTACATAGTTCCCACCCCGCCCGATTCACCCACCCCCCCCCCCCCCCCCCCCCCCAGCAGGACCGCTCGCACCCCCACCTCGAACGACCGCTCGCACGCGCTCCCACCCGCACCCGCATCCACGTTCGGAGCAAGAGGGAGCCCAAGCCCTCTTGCCCGGCCGACTCCCCAACTCCCCGACAATATCGGGCCAGGAGGGAGCCCAAACCCTCCTGGCCACGGCGACCCCCTACCCCCACCCCGCACTACATTACGGGCAGGAGGGATCCCAGGCCCTCCTGCCCTCGACGCAAACCCCCCTCCCTCCAACGACCGCCCCCCCCCCAAGAACCTCCGACCGCCCCCCCCCAGCCGACCTGCGACCCCCCTGGCCGACCCCCACGACACCCCCACCCCCCTTCCCCGTACCTTTGGTAGTTGGCCGGACAGACGGGAGCCAAACCCGCCTGTCTGGCAGGCAGCCAACGACGGAATGAGGCCGGATTGGCCCATCCGTCCCAAAGCTCCGCCTACTGGTGGGGCCTAAGGCGCGTGGGCCAATCAGAATAGGCCCTGGAGCCTTAGGTCCCACCTGGGGGCGCGGCCTGAGGCACATGGTCGGGTTTTTTTTTTGTAAGCTCTTGTTGTAATACATCTTGGATAATTCTTTTGTAATCTGCTTTGAACTGCAAGGTAATGGCGGAATAGAAATCCCTAATGTAATGTAATGTAATTATTATGAAAGAGGAATACTCTTTCCCCCCCCCCCCCAAATAAAACCCATACACCTATATCTGGACGCCTCTAGCATGCCTAACGTGCCCAGCACATGCTCAAAAGTAGACCTGGTTTTGCAATTCCTACATTTTAGGTGAAAATATAGATGTCTTAGAATGCTTAAGAATGCTGAGTGCCATGTGATTCTGTAAATGGACATAGATATTAAACACGCCCACGCCTATCCCATTAGGCATAGATTTTCCTGATGTGTGTCTATGAAATTGTAGACGCCTCTTCTGAGAATCGCGCACAGCCTTTGGACTTCTAACTTCTAATTATTGCTTGTTAAAGTCATTAATTGTAGTCATTATTCAATCTATTTTGACGCCTATTTTTCTACATTATGGACGTCTAACTTCTGGTGTCCTTTATAGAATTTGCCCCCTATGTGCAGTTCATACGGGTTGCCCGGGTCAGCAAGTGCTGGAACTGGAACACTGCATAAACACTGTATAATTGGAATTAGAAAAGATACAGATAAGGGCGATGAAAATGATAAAGGGATGGGACAAATTCCTCTTAAGGAAAGGCTAAAAAGGCTAGCACTTAGCTTAGCAGGGTTTGGATCATTTCCTAAAAGAAAAATCCAGAAGCCATCATTAAGATGGACTTGTGGAAATCCACTGCTTGGTTCTAGGAGGAGCAGCAGAAAATCTATTATACTCTTTTTGGATCTTGTCAGGCACTTGTAACCTGGATTGGTCACTGTTGGAAACAGGATACTGCACCTAATGGACTCTTGTCTGTCCCAGTATTGCAACACTTATGCTTTTTTTTCAAAATGAATTAAACTGTTTCTTTTAATTCTACAAGATCTTTGAAGATGTTTTACAGAAAATCTCACTCCTATTCTTTTGCTGCCACCTAGCGATTATTTGAAGGATTGTTTTTCAATGAAGTTAAGTAGTTAAATCTGATTCTTAATGAACTTCCTCCTGATCATTTAGGAATCTATAAAGCATCAATGGACGAGAATGGAAACCAGAATTGGAGCATTTTAAAAAAATACATCAAGTGCTAGATTTGGTTCTTCAAGCTCAGTTGTTATATTTTGAACCACCTGAGGTCAAATATGCTCTGGTAGGTTGGGTGGGCATACATTTCTTCTTCCTTCCCTTTCCCCCTCTATGTAATTTAAAAATTGAATACCTTCGTTAACAAAAATCCCCACCCCACTAGCTGAAGACATCCACAACCCAAAAGGAGCACCCTAGGCATGTTCATTTCCAATGCATGAACTTCCAGTGCAGCACCACTAACCATCACTGTTTTTTGATGGGAGGTTCGGCGGGCTGAAGATATCTTCAGCTGGTGGGATGGGACTTGAGCGATCCCTACAAACAAACACACAAATAGGAGAATCTACCTCATCATGCTAGAACTAGAGAAAATAGAGAGGGCGACCTGTGGTGCTCAATATTTTTTATTCACATTCAAGACTCGACATGTACGTATTTCGGCCACAAGGCCTGCTTCAAGAGTCTGAATCTCAATGTGGAACACTGTATCCCAACTATTTTCTTATAACTGAAATAATCAAGCCAATTATCAGAGTGGGCAAACGAGCGATCATAATCACTCATACAAGAATAACTGCTCTGTGAATGATGCTTTGATCTAATGAAACTACCAAATCAAAAGTGTCGAGTCTTGAATGTGAATAAAAGATATTGAGCACCATAGGTCACCCTGTTTTCACTTGGAGATCCCTGCCAGCTACATGTCTCAAGTCCTGGAGAAAATCTACCATACTGCCATAACTTCCAAGTACATAATAAGAACCATACCTATTCAAAAGCAGTACAATAAATATGCAATGAGACCCAGAACATCAATGCAATTATTGGGAAAACTGAACAAGCCAGATTGCTACAGATCCTTATACAGAAACTCAGCCACTCATACAGAACACAGAAACTTTCACCAAATACAAACTTAAGGACCATAAAATAATAGAAATAGGTAAGATTCTAGCATGCAGTACAACACCAAAGAAACAAAAATATTCCCATTTGTACTGTGAAAAATATATAGATAGCAGATGTCAGGGCCAGTGCTTGAGGAGGGTATAGGTAACTGCAACCAGGGTAAATGATCTGGGCCTCAGGTTAGATAGGTCTGAACCTGAAGAAGATCTGTCATTAGGCTTTGGGACTCCTTCCAAATTTCTGCCTTGGGCCCCAGCCGTTATCATCAACTCTCTATATTACAAAAACTGACTACACAGAAAATAAAATTCTTCTTTTCACCCTTGTTATCTGGTTATTTTATTTTCCTAATTGTGTTGTGCCAGTCTCTTGTTTCTACGTTCCTCTGTCTTAACTCGTTTTTCAAATTTTCCTGTTCATTTAGTATTTCTTCTCTCTTCGTATCCACCATCCACCTCCCTTCTGTGTCCTTGTCTTTAGCCTCCCCTGTGTCCAACATCTGTTTCCTTGCTCTCACCCTTCCTCAGGTCCAGCATCTCACCTTTATGACTTTGCCCTTATCCTTCTTTGTGTCCAGAATCTCCCTCATTCCTTCCTTCAATCCAACACTCCTTGTGGCCTCTAACTCTGAGTTTGGAATCTCCATATATGCATTTCCTCTTCTCATCCAACATCCCTTGTGTGCAGTGTTTCCCTGTATCCAGATTTATTTATTTTTTTTTTACCATTCCTTCCCTTATGTCTAGCATGTTCTTTCCGTGTCCTGTCCCTCCCTGTGGCCAGAATCTTTGCCATTCCTTCTCTTATGTCCAGCGCCCCTCCCAGAATCCCACCCCAGCATTCTCTTTCTCTGTCCGTTCCCTGAGTTGGCGCGGTCTGGCGCAGGGTGTGGCATGCCATCCTGGGATGGATAGTGTGCAAGATATTTTTGTTTGATACATGCAAGCATAAATAAAGGAAAAAGAAACTCCAGTTGGATGTAGATTTTCCTACATGCAGACTTTTCATATGATTCTGGGTAACCTAGTTAGAAATGAAATTGTGGTAGATAAAGGCCAACGCCCAATTAAGAGCATATGAAAAGTTAGGTGCTTCTCTGAGAAAGAGATATAAAAAATTGAATATGGATTAAAGCCAGGGCCAGAAAAACACTAGGAATTAATAGTAAGAATAAACAATAATATTCAGTATTTATGTAAGTTGCTGGTTAAGCAAGAACTTAGAGAAATTGGGTGCATACATAAAATATTTGTAGAGGTAAAGGTTTAAAATTTGAAGTGGTATTTCTCCTCTCTTTGTTCAGCTTTCCCGCGTTTTTCAGTAAACTAGTAAATTTAAGAAATTGGTAACAGATGGCTTCTGATCTGGCTAGCTCAGAAGAAATATGATTCTATTACTTGGCAGAGAAGGGAGCCTGTATCTCTTAAATATATTTTAATTAATTACTGAATGAATGTTTTGGGATCCCAAATGAGAGCATGGAATATGACCAATACTGTGATTGTATGTGTGTGGTATTTAGAAAAACATAGAAAAATGATGGCAGAAAAGGGCCAAAGCCCACAAACTTTATATTCTAAGATCTAAACCTTGAGAAATCCCGAGAAGCTGGATTTTCCAGGCATATGGAGATTGACCTTATTTGGCCTTTAAGTTAAGGCAAGGAATGGAAACTCTCCAGTAAGAAAGGTCTGCCTGGTTTAGGTGAAATAAAATTAACTTTAAAATATAAGGTTCCTAAAGTCAAGAATACTGTCTATTCACAAACTGATCACTTCTTTGATTTTAAAAGCATAAGTTATTCTAGTAAAACATAACAGGGATGCAAGAAATGTCTCCAGATTAAAGTATCTGAAATTTCAGGTTATTTTCTAATGTAAAAACAGCAAGATGCAAAGGGGGGCTTCTTGGTGACTGGGGTTTTTGTGTCTGTGACAGACTGTCAGCTTAAAGTGGTGCTAGGGAGTTTCTTTAAGTATATGGATATTATAATATTTTATGCATATTAAGAAATTACTGTAAACACATATAAATATAAGTTTATATCTTGTAAAACTTTTCTTTAAGCCTTTTATCTGTAAAAGTCAAAGGAATGTCTTTGTCTAGATGAGACCTGCCTCTTAAAGTGACGTACTAGCTGAACATTGGCAGACTGGAATGACGTGTCACCGGTCATTGCAAGAGTACATAAGCAGGCCCTTGCCTCTGATCAAGGGAGGGGTGAGACTTGCTCTCCACAAGGACCAGTTAGTCCTTGGGAGAGAACCCCCCCTCACATACAGAATGTTTTATGGAGTTGGCAATGCATGTAAGGCATATAATTAATTGGCACGCATACTCACCCTCCTTGTGCCCAGAATCTTCCCTCAGTTCTTCCTCATGTCTAGCATTCCTTCTCTATATCCTTTTTCTGTACACCTCACTCCCCACCAGCTAGCATCTCCTCTATATCCCTGTCCCTCCTCCCCCATCCTGATGCCCTTATATAGGGAGGAGAGTGTGGCATAGTGGTTAGAGCTACAGCCTCAGCACCCTGAGATGGTGGGTTCAAATCCCACGCTGCTCTTTGTGACCTTGGACAACTCACTTAACCCTCCACTGCATCAGGTATATTAGATAGATTGTGAGCACACTGGGACAGAGAGGGAAAATGCTTGAAGTGCATGTATGTAAACTGCTTTGTGGTATTCAAGTCCCAATCCCATTTCCATCTTGCTTCTATGTCATAAACATAAAAACTCACTTCTATAATAATAATAATAATAACTTTATTTTTCTATACCGCCATAGTCAGGTGACTTCTAGGCGGTTCACACTGTAAGAAGGCTGGACATTCAGCGAATAACAAGGTCACAATACAATACAATAAGTCAACATACAATACAAGACAAAACAAAACAATACAATACAATACAATGAGTGTATACAACACCGTGCAATATAATACGAGTCTAAATATAATACAATACAATAAGTCTAAAGACAACACCATACATAAGTCTAATACAGTATCGTATAATGAGTCTAAATATAATACAATAGTGAAGAGGGGAAAGTTACAGATTGGGGTTCAATGGGTAATGAGTAACTGAGTATTTCTTTAGAACTTCCATTTGAATTGGAGTACTATGGATAGCGAATATCTGAGTACATGAGGGGCATCTTGAGAAAGAAAGAAAGGCGTTTAGAGGGAGGGGAGTCCTAGTGTGGGAGGGGACGATTTTAGTCCGTGAATTTTTCGAATAGGGCGGTTTTGATCGATTTGCGGAATGCACTGTAAGACAGGTTGGGTTCGTTTATGTAGTTTTTCAGCCAAACTTGCTGTCTGTTCGCTTGGAACTTAAAGGTTCTGTCCAGGAATGATTTGTATCTGCAGCCCGTAATCTTTGGGTATGCAAATATGTTTTTGTTTCTGGTCGCTCGTGTGGGGTTGTGTAGGATGAAGTGAGTTTGTAGGTATGAAGGTGCTAGTCCCCAGACTTGCTTGAAACAGGTGCAAGCAAATTTGAATAGTATTCGCGCTTCAATTGGAAGCCAGTGCAGCTTTTTATAGTAGGGGCTGATGTGGTCGTTTTTTCTATACTGCAAATACTGCTAAGTTCTATGTGGTTCACAAAAGATAAAGAATACAAATGAATATAGCAACAACATATCTAATTTCCAAAAGATTCAATAAAAGATGCATTTTTAAAGCACGTCGAAACTGTTGGTAAGAGTTAGAAGATGTAAATAAGGAATTCAAATCCTTAGCCCATAAAGTAATATGAACATAAGAACATAAGAAGTTGCCTCCACTGGGTCAGACCAGAGGTCCATCGCGCCCAGCAGTCCGCTCCCGCGGCGGCCCATCAGGCCTATGACCTGTGAAGTGGTCCCTGACTATTCCTATAACCTACCTCTACTTCTATCTGTACCCCTCAATTCCCTTATCCTTTAGGAATCTATTTAAACCTTCCTTGAACCCCTGTACTGTGCTCTGGCTTATCACAACCTCCGGAAGCGCGTTCCATGTGTCCACCACTCTCTGGGTAAAAAAGAACTTCCTAGCGTTTGTTCTAAACCTATTCCCTTTCAATTTCTCCGAGTGCCCCCTTGTACTTGTACTTCCCCACAGTCTGAAGAATCTGTCCCTGTCTACCTTCTCTATGCCCTTCAGGATTTTGAAGGTTTCTATCATGTCTCCTCTAAGTCTCCGCTTTTCCAGGGAGAATAGCCCCAGCATTTCCAACCTGTCAGCGTATGAAAAGTTTTCCATACCTTTTATCAGTTTAGTCGCTCTTCTCTGGACCCTCAAGTACTGCCATGTCCTTCTTGAGGTACGGCGACCATTCTGGACACAGTACTCCAGATGTGGGCGCACCATTGCACGATACAGCGGCAGGATGACTTCCTTTGTCCTGGTCGTGATACCCTTTTTAATGATACCCAACATTCTGTTCGCTTTCTTTGCGGCTGTCGCACACTGTGCTGATGCTTTCAATGTTGTGTCTACCATCACCCCCAGGTCTCTTTCAAGGTTGCTTACCCCTAGCAATGATCCCCCCATTTTGTAGCTGAACATCGGGTTCTTTCTCCCTACATGCATGATCTAGCATTTCTCCATGTTAAAGCTCATCAGCCACTTTTTTGCCCACTTTTCCAGCTTCGTTAGGTCCCTTTGCAAGTCTTCGCAGTCTTCTGCGGTTCTAACCCTGCTGCAGAGTTTGGTGTCATCCGCAAATTTAATAACTTCACATTTTGTTCCCGCCTCCAGGTCGTTAATAAATATATTGAACAGGAGCGGTCCCAGCACTGACCCCCATGGAACTCCGCTCGTGACCCATTGCCAGTCTGAGTAATGGCCCTTTACTCCAACCCTCTGTTTCCTGCCTGCCAGCCAGTGTTTGATCCATCGGTGGACCTCCCCTTGCACCCCATGGTTCCACAGCTTCTTAAGCAGCCGTTCGTGGGGTACCTTGACGAAGGCTTTTTGGAAGTCAAGGTAAATGATATCTATGGATTCCCCTTTATCCATCTGGCTGTTTATTCCCTGAAAAAAGTACAGTAAGTTTGTGAGGCACGACCTTCCCTTGCAGAAGCTGTGCTGGCTCGCCTTCAGCTGTCCATTGTTTTCTATGTGTTCGCAGATGCTGTCCTTAACCAGTGCTTCCATCATCTTTCCAGGAACCGAGGTCAAGCTCACCGGCCTGTAGTTTCCCGGGTCACCCCTTGATCCCTTCTTAAACATGGGCGTGACATTTGCTATTTTCCAGTCCTCCGGGATCTCCCCAGTTTTTAAGGATAGGTTACATATTTGGCGAAGTGTTTCCGCTATTTCGTTTCTCAGTTCTTTTAGTACCTTTGGGTGGATGCCGTCCGGACCTGGTGATTTGTCGCTCTTCAGTCTGTCTATCTGTCGGAGGACATCCTCTTGGCTTACCTCTAGTTGGACCAGCTTTTCATCCTGATCCCAACTTATGATCTCCTCTGGTTCTGTAATACTGGATGTGTCCTCTCTTGTGAAGACTGATGAGAATAACTTGTTTAACCTGTCAGCTATCTCTTTTTCCTCCTTTACCACTCCCTTCTTGTCTCCATCATCCAATGGTCCCACTTCCTCCCTGGCCGGTTGCTTCCCCTTCACGTACCTGAAGAATGGTTTGAAGTTTCTTGCTTCCCCCGCCAGTCTCTCTTCATATTCTCTTTTTGCTTTCCTAAGCACTCGGTGACATTCCTTTTGGTGTCTTTTGTGTTCCTTCTGGTTGTCCTTGGTTTGGTCCTTTTTCCATTTTCTGAACGATGTTTTCTTGTCCCTTATCGCCTTTTTCACTGCATTTGTTATCCACACTGGTTTTTTTGTTCGATTCTTTTTGCACCCTTTCCTAAACCTGGGGACATACAGGTTCTGTGCTTTGTGCACCGTGTCCTTGAGTAGGGACCAGGCTTTTTCTACGGTCTCCATCTTCCCTGAGCTGCTGCTGAGTTTCTTTCCCACCATTTTCTTCATGGCCTCGTAATTCCCTTTTCTGAAATTGAGTGCTGCCATTGTGGTTCTTTTCACCTTTGATGTTCCTATTGCTAGCTTGCACTGGATCATATTGTGATCGCTGTTTCCTAGTGGCCTTAGTACTACCACCTCCTTTGCGGGTCCTCCTAGCCCGTTGAGGATTAGGTCGAGAGTGGCATCTCCTCGTGTTGGTTCCATGACCAGTTGTTCCATGAAACAGTCCCTCATAGTGTGACCAGTCAGGTATACACCAAGCACAGGTCCCAGTCTGCTCAGAAAAAAAAGAAGTGAAAAAGAAATCCCGGGGAGGAATTGGGAAGGATCAGGTTATGAATGAGCTAAATAATAGCACTGACCACCGGGGGAGCCCAAGAGGCCCTTGGAACACTGCCAGGGCTGACACAGTAGGGTGTTTCCCCAAACTATATAACCCTGTCTCTCCCAGTAGAAAAGGAAGCCGGCTAGGAAGGAAGCTAGGTCCTTGCCTTCCTAAGGATCCTGTCCAGCCAGACAGGGACGAGTGCCAGCCTATGGAAGTAGAGCAGTTTGAACAGCCTGGAGATCTGTCTCAATCTGAAGAGTTCATGGATATCCCAGAGGCTTGGACTCGTGAAGAGAATGAACCTGAACCCATGCAGGTGAACTTAATGCTGAGCCCCAAACAGTGAAGGTGTTTGCAAACTGTTTGTGTGCTGTGTTTTGCTGTTTGAATGAAGATTTTGCTTTGATAGCTTAAAGAGAGTGTGGGAGAGGATTTGCTGCCACCTGGGAGGGAATTTGTAGTCTGTTTTTCAGGCCAGTAATTGTGCAAATCCTGTGACTCTCTCTTTTTCCTGGCAGCCATATTTAGTGATTGCCAGAGGCTGTTTTTCCTTTATTTTTGTGCTATGGACTAAGAATGAAGGATACCTGAATGTTGGATTATAATTTTTGTTTGGACTGAATAAAGCAACTGCTTTCCAGCAGTCTAAGTAAGCTCTAGGGAGCCAAGGTCTCTATATGAGGCGAGACCTAGAAAGCAGTGACAAAGTAAAGCTGGTAGCTAATCAAGTTTACTTTTGTTTCTTTGCCCTTTTTGGCAAACGTTTGGTTTTTCTTTTTCTCTGATAAATGCTGTATCTAATCTGGAGAAAAATATCAGAATGCTGAAAGACATTACTTACCTGTTCCAAAGACATTGAGTAAAGTGAACTGTTTATTTAACCTGTCTGAGTGTTGGAACTTTATTTTGGAGTTTTTTTTTTAATAAGGAAATCCAGTCCTACAGGATGACTCCATGTCGGGTCACACGCAAATGTTCATTTTGATGTAGCCGTGCTCAGAGCCTTAGAATCCTATCCCGGATGGCTCAGACGGTCACAATAGCCTCCAGGAATTTTGTTTCCCTCATGCAGTTTGAGTGTCCAATACTCCAGTCTATTCCAGGGTAGTTGAAATCCCCCATCACCACCACACTTCCGCTTTTGCATACCTGCCTCAATTCAGCCTCCAGGTCCTGGTCATTTGCTTCTGATTGTCCTGGCGGGCGATAGTACAGTCCCAATTTTATGTCTGCTCCATTTCCTCCTGGTAGCTTAACCCATAGTGATTCCAAGCCGTCCGCCCTTACTGTTGTTTCCATCCTGGTTGAAGGAATGGAGTCCTTTATATATAGCGCTATTCCTCCACCAGATGCTCCTGGAATTTTTTTGAATTTACAGATTTACAACCTTTAACAGATGGAAACAAGAATAACAATAATAATAATAACTTTATTCTTATATACCGCCAGCAATCTTGCGACTTCTAGGCGGTTCACAATAAGAGAAACTGTAAATACAATAAAGGGAAACTGTACATACGACGAATTAAAGAGTATAGCAGTGTACATCTGATAACATTAATAATGTTAACGACAGTTTGTGTGCTGCAAGGCCGGGAGGTGCCAAGCTATTTATACAGAAGTAGAAATAATCCGTAGATTGAATGGAGTGTTCATAATTAGTGATTCGGGGTTAGGGTTACCAATTTACAAGTTCAAGTATGTGATGATGTTACGAGGGGGGCTGATGTTCCGGTTCGTTACCTAGGTATTTCAAGAATAGGTAAGTTTTTAGGTGTTTCCTGAATTCTTCATAGTTGTTTGTGTGCGTAATTAGTTTTTCTAGGTCTTTACCCCATATGGCTGCTTGATATGATAGCAGTTGTTGATGGTGTCTCTTATATTTGCACCCTCTAGCCGGTGGGGAGACAAATTTCATGTGTGTTTTTCTTTCATGTCTGTTGGTTGGGAATGAGAAGAGGTCTGTAATGTATTTTGGGGCTAGACCATTTAATACTTTGAAGCAGAGACATCCTAGCTTGAACTTCGTGCGTGCCTCCATCGGCAGCCAGTGTAGGAGTCGGTAGGAAGGAGTTATGTGATCAGCCTTCTTCAGCCCGAAAATCATCCTGACTGCTGCGTTTTGTATCAGTTGTAGTCTTTGCATTTGTTTCTGGGGGATTGTCAGATGGGTGATGTTGCAATAATCCAGGTGGTTTAGTATTAGTGATTGTACTAGAATTCTGAAAGCAGAGGTGTGGAAGTACGCCTTGATGGACCTAAGTTTCCAGAGGGTGTAAACCCCTTTTTTGACTAGGGAGTCTATGTGGTCTTTCATGGTTAGACCTTGGTCTAGTATTACTCCTAGAATCTTCATCGTTTGTTGAATGGGGTAGTTCAGATTGTTAATGTGTAATGATATTGTCGTGTTATGTGCGTGTGGCGAGGCTATGAAGAATTTAGTTTTATCTGAATTGAGCTTCAGTTTGAAATCTGTGGTCCATTGTTCCATCGTGTTTAGCGCTTCAGTTGCTGTGGGGGTGATTTCGGAGGGAGACGCAGTAAACGGGATTATGATTGTGAAGTCGTCTGCATAGCTGAATACTTTTATGCCTCGCTGGGTTAGCTGCGTACCTAGTGAAGCTATATAGACGTTGAAGAGTAGTGGGGATAGTGGGGACCCCTGTGGCACGCCTGATGGGTTTCTCCATGTTTTAGAGAGATTGCAATTGAAGCGAACTTGATAGGTGCGGGTTGTAAGGAATCCTCGGAACCAGTCCAGCACTTCGCCTCCGATGCCGATTGAATCTAAACATTGTAGTAATTTTTTGTGATCCACCAAGTCGAAGGCCGAGCTCATGTCGAATTGCATCACTAAGGCTTTGTGGCCCTTGCTGAATAAGTTACGGAGGTATTCTAAGATTGCAGCAATCACCGTCTCAGTACTAAACAGAGGTCTGAAGCCCGACTGGGTTTCATGTAGCAGTGAGAACCGATCTAGGTAGTCCATCAGTTGGGTTTGTACCAAACCTTCCATTATTTTTACGAAAAATGGGATGGATGCTACTGGTCTGTAGTTGGTTGTTGATGTTAGGGGTAGTTTACGGTTTTTTGGGATTGGGGTGATTATAATGTGACCATTATTTGATAGGAATTTTCCGTTTTTTAGATTTTTGGACATATGAGTCCATAGTGTTATTTTAAAGTCTAAAGGGGCTGCTTTCATTATGTTGGGGGGACAGGGATCTAGGATGCAGTTTGATTTAGTATATTTGTTGTAGAGTTTTATGAAGTTTTTCCATTTTAGGTCCTGAAAGGAGTTCCAATACATGTCCACTGGTATTTCATTTTCATGTATGTTGGCTATTTGCTGTTCATCTGTGTTGTTTTTTGGGCAATTGTTCCTTAGGTTCACAATTTTTGAGTCGAAGTGTTGTGCTAGATCGTCTGCTGATGGAAGTTTTATGTCGTGTGTTGATTGACTGTGGCGTGTGGTGTTGAATAAATTTTTAACTAGATTGAACAGTTCATGGGTGTTGATTCCTTTTGAACTTGTGTTGGATAGATGTATGAGATTTCCTAGAATGTTTCCTAGAATGATAAAAGATTCCATGAGATATTCTGGTATGAGACCTGCCAATACAGTGGTGCCTCGCATAACGGACGCCTCGCACAGCGAACGCTGCGCACAACGAACTTTATGTCTTGATCCGTACAACGAACTTCGTTTCACACAACGAAGTCGCCCGAGCTGCATCCTTCCGCGCAGGCACTGCTTAACTGCCCTCTCTCCGCCTGGCTCCCTCTTGCCCCCCCGACTCCCCGACACGATCGGGGCAAGAGGGAGCTCAAGCCCTCTTGCCCCCCGACTCCCCGACACGATCGGGGCAAAAGGGAGCCCAAGCCCTCTTGCCCCGCCGATTCCCCAACTCCCCGACAATATCGGGCCAGGAGGGAGCCCAAGTCCTCCTGGCCACGGCGACCCCCTAACCCCACCCTGCACTACATTACGGGCAGGAGGGATCCCAGGCCCTCCTGCCCTCGACGCAAACCCCCCTCCCCCCAACGACCGCCCCCCCAAGAACCTCCGACCGCCCTCCCAGCCGACCCGCGACCCCCCTGGCCGACCCCCACGACACCCCCAACCCCCTTCCCCGTACCTTTCTGTAGTTGGCCGGACAGACGGGAGCCAAACCCGCCTGTCCGGCAGGCAGCCATCGACGGAATGAGGCCGGATTGGCCCATCCGTCCCAAAGCTCCGCCTACTGGTGGGGCCTAAGGCGCCTGGGCCAATCAGAATAGGCCCGGGAGCCTTAGGTCCCTCCTGGGGGCGGGGCCTGAGGCACATGGGCCCAACCCGACCATGTGCCTCAGGCCCTGCCCCCAGGAGGGACCTAAGGCTCCCGGGCCTATTCTGATTGGCCCAGGCGCCTTAGGCCCCACCAGTAGGCGGAGCTTTGGGACGGATGGGCCAATCCGGCCTCATTCCGTCGATGGCTGCCTGCCGGACAGGCGGGTTTGGCTCCCGTCTGTCCGGCCAACTACAGAAAGGTACGGGGAAGGGGGATGGGGGTGTCGTGGGGGTCGGCCAGGGGGGTCGCGGGTCGGCTGGGAGGGCGGTCGGAGGTTCTTGGGGGGGGCGGGCGTGGGGGGGAGGGGGGTTTGCGTCGAGGGCAGGAGGGCCTGGGATCCCTCCTGCCCGTAATGTAGTGCAGGGTGGGGTTAGGGGGTCGCCGTGGCCAGGAGGACTTGGGCTCCCTCCTGGCCCGATATTGTCGGGGAGTTGGGGAATCGGCGGGGCAAGAGGGCTTGGGCTCCCTTTTGCCCCGATCGTGTCGGGGAGTCGGGGGGCAAGAGGGCTTGAGCTCCCTCTTGCCCCGATCGTGTCGGGGAGTCGGGGGGGCAAGAGGGCTTGAGCTCCCTCTTGCCCCGATCGTGTCGGGGGTGCCAGGGACCACACGGAGTCACCCACCGTACCACCCGATTCGGGTAAGCGCAGGTATCGGTGGGTGGCTTATTTGCGGGGGGGGTGCCTTATTTTACATTTTTTTCTAAAAAGGGGGGGCTGTCTTATTTGATGGCCCTGCCTTATCGGGGAAACACGGTAGAAAAAAAAAAAAAATGAACAGTTAAGTCCCAGTTTTTGCCGCTGAGACTCTGCCCTCTCTCACTGTAAAATTAGACTCTACTTAGTCTGTCCTTAAATTTAAAAAATGTGTGTTGTTTTAAAAAACAATTATGTTTTTAGATGTATCTAAATAAAAATAATAACCAAAAATTTATCTTTTTTTATGTCATCTTAGCATATTTTATGCTGCAGAACGAATTATTTTTTTTTACATGTATTCTTATGGGAAAACGCGTTTCACATAACGAACGTTTCACATAACAAACTTGCTCCTGGAACCAATTAAGTTCGTTGTGTGAGGCACCACTGTACTTTGAAACAAATACATCCAAACAAACTTAATCCACGTCTCGACCAGCAACCAATACAACTGGCGATAAAAAAAGGTAACACGATCATACTTCTTCAAGTCATAGATCAATCTAACTGCTGCGTTCTGTATTATGTGCAATCTTTGAAGGTTTTTTTGGGCTCCAGCAAGGTGCACACTATTGCAATAATTGAGTTGGCTAAGATCCAGTGATTATACTAACAATCGAAAGGAATTTATATCAAAATATGCTCTACTAGTTCTTAGTTCCTACAACAAGTAGAAACTCTTTTGGACCATTGAGTCAATCTGATTTTTCATAGTAAGATTTTGATCCAGGATTACTCCAAGTATCTTTATGGTTGGTTGGATAATATGAGTTTTAGATTTAAAACGATGGATGTAACATCTTCCTTCAAATTCGGAGATACAAAAAAAAAAAAAATTGGTCTTATCTGTATTTATTTTTAGTTTCAAGTTTATTAAAAGTTTGATATAAACGCAGTGTCAAATATTTTCAATGCATATAACAATAAAATTTTTTTTTTGAGGGGGGACAAAGTAAAACAATTCATACAAGTAAACACACAATCTATGTACACAATTAATTAGCGAAACATAAGGGAAGAGGGGTGAACTACAATTTTTTAAAGAAAGTAGAAGAACATTTAAGGAAAAAACAACATCAGGAGGGTAATTGAAAATGTTTTACAAATAAGGCTAGGCCTAAAAGTGAAAGGGAGAAATTGTGACCTATATATAGATCTGGTTAAATTTAAGTATTTGAGCCCGAGATTGTTGATAAAAGAATTAACCTGTCTGTGACTCAAATGCATCTTTAAATAGGTAGCTTTTTAATATGCTTTTAAATTTTTCTAGAGAGGTTTCACCGCGCAGATAAATTAGTAACTTGTTCCAAAGCTGGGGTGCTATGATTGAAAAAAATTGTAGCTCTTCTGGTGCCTATTATTTTCAAAGAAGGGATACTTAGCAAATGCTGTTCTATTGATCTTAAAGATCTGGTTGAAGAGTATTGTATCAAATAACAATGTAGAAATATTGGTATGTTGGATTTTGAAGGTTATTAATGCAATTGAATAGATTATTCGGTGTGAAATTGGCAGCCAGTGTGCTTTTCATAGAAGAGGAGTGACATGATCATATTTTTTGGAGTTTGTAATAATTCTGCCAACCAAGATTCAATAGCCAACAGAATCTCTATAACGGTTTGATTGATATGGAAAAAAAAAAGAAGTAGGAATAGGGATTAGAACAGTGATGTCATCTGCATAGCTAAATAGTTTGATCTTGAAATGGGATAGTTTGTTTCCCAAGGAAGCTAAATAGATATTAAAAAGTAGAAGTGACAATGGAGACCCTTGAGATATTCCACAAGGGTTATTCCAACTATTGGAGAACTCGTTGACTGTCATATTTCCTGATAGTCACCCAGGGCCTTCAGAGGACGACCTCACCATTGCCTGCACGTCTTTGGATGATTGAATGCAAGCAGTGGCAGCAGCAACAGCAGCAGAGGAGCGTTGGATTGCATTACATTACATTAGAGATTTCTATTCTGCCATTGCCTTGTGGTTCAAGGCGGATTACAAAAGAATTACAAAAAAGGTATTACATGAAGAAGATATCTGGTAATTTCTACGGGAGATACGGAGTAGATGAGGTTGCTTTGGGGAATCGGGAAGGTATTAGGGAATGGTATTGGGAAGTGGGAAGGAGCTAGCGGTATTAAGTCGTTTGCAGGAATTTCTTGAAGAGTAGAGTCTTTATTTCTTTTCTGAATGTTTTGTAGTTTGGGGTCATAATTAGTAGATTGGATGTTTGGTTGTCGAGTTTTGCTGCTTGTGTGGCTAGGAGGCCATCATATAGTTTTTTCCGTTTGACTTCTTTGATTGGAGGGTACGTGAATGGAGTGTGGGTTTTCCTATGTCTAGTTGATGTAGTTTGGATGAGACGGTTGTTCAGGTAGATTGGGCTGTCGCTGTTTATGGTTTTAAATAGTAGACAGTAGAATTTGAATAGTATTCTTGCCGAATTGGAAGCCAGTGTGAGTTGAGGTATGCTTCTGTGATGTGGTTATGTTTCCTCAATGAATAGATAAGTCTCAGTGCTGTGTTTTGGATTGTTTGTAGTTGTTTTATCATTGTTGCTGGGCAGGGGAGGTAGAGAATGTTGCAGTAGTCTAAAAGACCTAGGACTAGTGATTGCACCAAGAGCCGGAATTGTGTACTATCAAAGAATTTTCGAACTTGTCTTAAGTTTCTCATAACTGCGAATGATTTCTGTATTGTTTTATTGATTTGTGGTTGCATGGTGCAGCATCTATCTATCGTCATTCCTAAGAGTTTTAGGGTGGGTTGAATTGGGGTAGTTGGCTTCAGTTTATGATCTCTCTTCCACGTTACTATCATTTCTAGTGTTTGGTGTAGTGTGTCTGTCATAAAGGGCTTTGGTTGATCAAAAGGTATGAGAATGGTGATGTCATCAGCATAGCTATATGAGGTTAGGCCTAGTTTGTCCAGGCAGGCGCCGAGGGAGGCAACATAGAGATTAAATAGAGTGGGAGATAGCGGGGATCCTTGAGGTACGCCGCAGGGGTTGGACCAAGGTTCTGATTTTCTTTGTTCGACTTTACTCTGTAGGTTCTGGATTTGAGGAATCCTTCAAACCATGAGTATATCTTATCAGTGATACCTATTGTGTCCAAGATTTGCAGTAGGATGTTATGATCTACCAAGTCAAATGCTGCGGTCAGATCCAGATGTATGAGCAACATTTTTTTGCCTGTGCTGTGGCGTTTTCTAGTAGTGTCAACAAGGAAGCCTAGTAGTGTCTCTGTGCTGAAGTTGGTTCTGAAGCCGGATTGAGTGGGGTGGAGTATGTTGTGGTCTTCCAGATAGTTGGTGAGGAGTTTGGCTACTAGTCCTTCTGTTATTTTGACATAGAGAAGTATTGAGGCAATGGGTCTGTAATTGGATGGTTGATCCGTTGCTCCTTTAGGGTCTTTTAGGATCGGCGTGATGACGATTTCGCTGAGGTCAGCTGAGAAGAGTCCATTTGTGAGCATGGTTTGTGAGCATGGTTTGTATTGATTGTAGGAGTAGGGCACGGAATTTCGTGCTGGAGGTTTTTAAGAGATATGATGGGCAGTGGTTGAGGTCACATGATGCGTGGCTGTACTTTCTGTAGAGTTTAAGGTCAGACCATTGTATAGTAGGGAAGTGGGACCAGGTTCTGTCTGCAGCTGTTGATTCTTTTTCTGGGGGGGGTATTGTGATTTCTTTTAGGTGAGTTGGGGTACCGTTGAGCGTAGCTCTGGCATTTGTCATTTTGTTCTTGAAGTGTTGTGCTAGTAAGGTGGCTGTGGGGGGGAGAGTATTGCTAGTGGTCAGGTAGAGTTTGGTGTCAGTTAGATCTTTTAGTATTCAAAATAGTTGTTTGGTGTCTTGAGTTTCTGTGCCTATTAAGTTGGTGTAGTATGCTTTTCTCTTATCTTTTAGTTGTAGTTTGTATTGTTTGTTTAGTTTTTTTCCAGGCTGTTATTGTATGTTCTAGGTTAGTTTTTCTCCATTTTCTTTCTAGTCATCTACATTGTCTTTTGAGTAGGAGAAGTTTGTTGTCAAACTGTTGGTCTGATCGTCTGCTGGTTCTGGTTTTAGTTTGTATTGGGGCTAGTTCATCAAGGGTGTGAGTGCTCAGTTTGCACCATTGTGAAATGAAGTCTTTGGAGTTGCATTCCTGTATTGTATCATCTATTTTATTCCAGAATTCGATTGGCTCGATGTGTATGCGTGAGGTGTAAGTTACTTTATTGGATTTTGGTGTGGTTTTGTTTTTGGATGGTTTGTTTTCTATTCTGCTGGTTTTCTGGCCAGGCCCACTACTGCTGGGTGGGCCCAAGACAACTGCTACACCCCTACTGTGAAAAGGAAGTCTGAGGCATCACACAATAGCAACTCTTTGTGGCCCATGCTCAAGGTACATATATACCAGGTGTCTTGTGTCCCTTAACAAGAACTGCCTAGAGAAGAGACAGGTTTCATTTGTTAAAAAGGTATAAAACCTGGGTAGTTACAAAGCTCATGAGATCACAAAGTTGGAAACCAAAGGAGAAAAGGACTAGAGCTCTTTCCCCACACTCTTCCACAACAGTTAAACCAATGCAAAATTACTCACATTTCTCAAACTATCCAGCAAGCTTACCAACCCTTGTCCTAACTAATAAAGACTCCAGTCCAGGATTTGTAAGACTACTACTACTACTATTTATTATTTCTATAGTGCTGAAAGGTGTACGCAGCGCTGTGCATTTTAACATGCAATAGACAGTCCCTGCTCAGAAGAGCATACAATCTAATTTAGACAGGACATTTCAGGGTTGGGGAGTTTATGGTAGAGGAAATGATACAGTGGTTCTAGATATCTGACAGCAGTGAGTGGGAGTTAAGAGTTGAAAGCAGCTTCTATCATAAGACTTGATAGAAACAGAGACCCCCCCTGATAAAGATCATGTAGTGTCCCCATCCATCTCCTTTACTATCCCTTTCTCTCCCTTAGAGATCCTATGTACTTGTCCCAAGATTTCTTGGATTTAGATACAGTTTGCGTCCCCACCACTTCCAGAACTACTACTATTATTTCTATACTGCTAGAGTCACAAAGAAGACAGTCCCTGCTTGAAAGAGCTTACAATCTAAACAGACAAAACACGATGTCATGGATACAGTTAAGGGGAACGGCTAATCTGCTGGCTGGGTTGTTGGGCAGTGGGGAGTAGGGTTATGGATTGAAGGCTATATCAAAAAGGTGGCTGTTGAGTCTGCTTTTAAACAAGGGAAGGGAAGTGGCTTGGCGGATAAACTCAAGTAATTTATTCCAGGCATCTAGCTGAAAGGAACGAAGTCTAGAATTGGCAGTGGAGGAGAAAGTTACAGTTAAGAGCAGCTAATCTAAGGAAGGGAGTTCTCTGGGAGGTGTATGAGGAGAGAGAAGAGAGGAGAGAAATTGAGGGGCAGTAGAATGAACACACTTGTAGGTCAGCAATAGGAACTTGAACTGCATGTGATGGCAGATAGGTCATTCCATGAATTCACCACCCCTTCCATAAAGAAATATTTATTCAGGTTATTCCTGAGTCTGTTCCCTTTCACCTTTATCCTGAACCCCCTCATTCCAGAGCTTCATTTTAAATGGACTTTTTTTTTAAGGAAATTATCCAAACCTTTTTTAAGCCCTGCTATTTTCACCACATTCTCTGGCAACAAATCCCAGAATTTAATTACATACTGAGTGATGAAATAGTTTCTCCAAGTTGTTTTCTATTACTTAGTATCTTCATTGCATGACCTTTAGTGATTTCGTATTTTGGAAAGAGTAAACCAGCAATTCACCTCTATCATATATCCCCTCAGCTATTTCTCCTCCAAGCTGGAGCCCTGGCTTCTTTATCCTATCATCCCATCATCCCATCCCCTTGATCATTTTTATCACCCTTTTCTAATTCGGCTATATCTTTTTTTTTTTTTAAATGCGGTGACCAGAATTACAGTCGCACAATGGTTGGATACAAAGGCATTATAATACTCCTTTTTGTTTTCCATTCCCTTCCTAAGAATTCCTAACATTCTATTTGCTTTTGTAGCCGCTGCTGCATAATGAGCAGAGGATTGCAATGTATTATCAACAATGGCGCCTTCTCCTCGCTGGTGACTTCCAATGTGGAACCCTGCATCACATAACTCTCCCCCCACATGCATCACTTTGCATTTGCTCACGTTAAATGTCATCTGCCATTTGGGCCCAATCTCCCAATCACATAAATTCCTCTTGCAATTTTCTACAATCCTCTTCTGATTTAACAACTTTGAATAGCTTTGTGTCATCAGCAAAGTTGATTATCTTACTAGTTAATCCCATCTCTAGATCATTGATAAATACGTTGAAAAGCAGCGGTCCCAGCACAGACTTCCACTGCAAATACTAACCATTCAACCTTGCTCTGTTTTCTTTTAACCAGTTCTTAATCCATAATAGGATGTTACCTCCTATTCCATGACTTTCTAATTTCCTCAAACTGACCACATCTCACAGTATTATCATAGATTACATTGGCTGACAATGGAGGCTAGAATGATTTTCAAATTTGGTTGTATATGTTTTAAAGCTTTGATCGGATTACTGCCAAGTTCTTTTTGATTGTTTCAAATTTGTAAACAGGAAACATCTATGTATAGTACGCCTCTTGCAAGCAGGGGTGGAGGGGATTCAAGAGATAACCCATCCGAAGAGAGAGAGGGCAAAAATTACTTACTGTTTGAGTAATTCCAATCAAATGTTTGGCCATAGGACCTTTAATCACTGGTATAGATGCAGATACTCACTCACTGTTTAGCACAGCTGGCTAATATACCTCACTCTGAAACAGAGCTAGCTGATACATCAGGAGAGAAGGGTGGAGTCTGTAAACAATGCAGGCAGAGATGGAAGGCACTTTAAAAAGAACTTCCTGTCCTCAAACTCTCTCTGATTTCCTTTGACTCTTTAATCCATGTCTATGTATATGCTCTGCAATTTTTTTTTTTTTATAATAGTTTTGATCTTCCCAAACATGATGTCCTTTTCCAATGATCTCTCTTTCCTGATAGTGTGACCAAAATAAGACAGTTGTAACTTCATCTGTGTATGTTTACTTGTAGACCGTTCTGAGCTACATACTGTGTATGTTTACTTGTAGACCGTTCTGAGCTACTGGGAGAACGGGATATAAATCTAAATAAATAAATAAATAAATAAATAAATCATTTGGGCTATGAGTGACATAGCAGGTTTGATCTCTTCCAGAATCGATTTGTTAGTTCTTCTGGCAGTCCATGGCAGGCCTAAAATACTTCTCCAGCACCAAAGCTCAAATGAGTTAGTCTTCTTTCTGTCTTGTTTTCATGGAGCAGCATAATTAAAAAAGTCTAAGTCCGTTTTGGGTCTAAGGTGTTAGTCGTCCAATGTCTAAAGTCCATTCTTGAAAAATACATCCAAAATATATTTTTTAGCAAGAATCGTCTACTTCTAAGTCCAGCCGTTTGATCGTCCAGACCACTAAGTCATCTATCTTTATACTGCATTCTCATCCAAAAATCATCCAAGTCCAGAACATCTAGAAAAAGACCTTTTGGACATGAGAGGGACCAGCAAAGTGATGGACTGGACACCCAAACATGGCACCAGAGTAGTGGGGCACCTTATAGGGCACTGCTCTGAACTTTACAAAAAGAGTGCCACATAAACATTTCACAACTCCCTTGCAGGTCATAGTGAGCTCTCCCAAACCTACTATACCACCCCAATAGCCCTTATGGCTGCAGGTGGCACCTATATGGCAGTACAGTATGGTTTGGGGGTTGCATATTTTTCACCATGAATACAGTGGTTAGAGTGGCTTATGGGCCAGGGTCCTCCTCTCTATGGTTCACTAGCCCATCTCCCAGACTATTTAAACCACCTCTGTGCAGCTCTACTAGGCTTTCCTATGTCAGGTGCTGATGTTCTTGAGGCACGTATGTACGTTTTCATTCCGACTTGTATGGCTGGGGGGGTGTCAGCGATCACTGGGGGAGTGTGTGGGGGTCTGTACTTTGTGTCTGCAATGGTTATCTGGTCAATTTGGATACCTTCTGGGCACTTAGACCTGTTTTTAGATCACCTAAGTCACAACGTATAAGTTCTGTCTAGGCAGTCTTATTAAACTTTCGATTATTGTTACAGGACGACTAACTCTAGTTCGGCCCATATCCCACCCACTTCCCGCTGCTAGGAAGATTATTACTGAGGTAAGTACCTAATCTTCCCTTCTACTAAGAACATGGAAAAAGTATACTCAACCTAATCAGAAAATAATGGTATATATTGAAGAATTAAGACCAGTACTGGACAGAATTGCACGGTCAGTCTCCCGTTTATAGCCATTCAGTTGAGGATGGGCAGGGATGGTTTAGATGGGCTGGAGTGAGCTTTGACGGAGACTCCAGAAGATGGAACCTAAGCACAACTCTGGGTTTCTGTCCCAAAATATCTAAGAAAAAGAACAATTTAAATTAAATCACTAATTTAGAGAGTGCATGGTTGGGCAGACTGGATGGACCATTCAGGTCCTTATCTGTCATCATTTACTATATACGTTACTATGTTACTGTTGAAAGTTGGAAGATATTTATCCTAAATCATTTTGCTACAAAAAGAGTATCCTCCAAACATTAAGTCAAGGTTGTAATGCCTTATGCTTTCAAGAGTTTTGATTGCTTAATTACTTTTGAATGCTTCTACAGTAAAACTATTCTTTTATTGGTACTGGAAGCCCTCTGGGGGAAGGAAAATACCTGAATGCAACTCACTTTGAGCCACTACTGAAAAGGTATGAGCAACATCTAAATAAACCAATCATTTGGGGCTCCTTTTATCAAGCCGCACTAGCGGTTTAACACGCGTTAAACCGCCGGCCGCGCTAGCCGCAACCCAGTACCTAGCATATGTGTCACCTGGGGCCCGTCATTTTTTGACCACCCCCCAACTGTATGAAAACATGATTTTTAGTACCAATCCACACGTCACACATGAGTGAGTACCTAGGAAAAGGCAGCATCTTACATACTGCAATGAGCAGTACAACATTTGTTCTAAACCTGTCCCCTCTCAATTTCTCCGAGTGACCCCTTGTGTTAGTGGTTCCCCACAGTCTGAAAAATCTGTCCCTGTCCACTTTCTCTATGCCCCTCAGGATTTTGAAGGTTTCTATCATGTCCTTCTTGAGGTACGGAGTACTGTGTCCAGTACTGGTCGCCGTACCTCAAGAAGGACATGGCAGTACTCGAGGAGGTCCAGAGGAGAGCAACTAAAATGATAAAAGGTATGGAAATTTTTCGTATGCTGACAGGTTGAAGATGCTGGGGCTCTTCTCCCTGGAAAAGCGGAGACTTAGAGGAGACATGATAGAAACCTTCAAAATCCTGAGGGGCATAGAGAAAGTGGACAGGGACAGATTTTTCAGACTGTGTGGAACCACTAACACAAGGGGTCACTCGGAGAAATTGAGAGGGGACAGGTTTAGAACAAATGCTAGGAAGTTCTTTTTTACCCAGAGGGTGGTGGACACATGGAATGCGCTTCCGGAGGTTGTGATAGCCCAGAGTACATTGCAGGGTTTCAAGGAAGGTTTAGACAAGTTCCTAAAAGATAAGGGGATTGAGGGTTACAGATAAAAAGAAGAGGTAGGTTACAGAAAGGGACAGGAACCACATTACAGGTCATAGACCTGACTGGCCGCCGCGGGAGCGGACCGCTGGGCGCGATGGACCAATGGTCTGACCCAGTGGTGGCAACTTCTTATGTTCTTATCAATACACCCACTGTAAAACTAAATAAGCCAGACTAGTACAGATCAATCCTGCAGTCAATCCTAACAAAAAAACATGTCTTTCGAACACACAGAACACAGAAAACACCTTCGCCTAGTATGGAATATGTAATCACAAACTAACCCCTCCGTCTTTTACAAAACTGTAGTGTGGATTTTAGCTACGGAAGTAATAGCTCTGATGCTCATAGAATTCTGAGCATCAGAGCTGCTACCACCACGGCTGGCGCTAAAAATGCTCCACAATTTTGTAAAAGGGGGGATAAAATAGAAATACATAGACAAAGGTTAAATTGAACCAGCAAGAAGCTGGACTCTTCATACAATGCTCCACAGAAAGAGAGACACATGTCTCCTAAAGCAATAAATAAATAGAAATTTTTTTTCTACCTCTGTCTTCTGTGGTTTATGCTTTCCTCATCTTCTTGTAACTCTCTTCCTTCCATCCACTGTCTGCCGTCTCTCTTCCCCTATATGGCATCTTCTCTCCTTCTATGCCCCTTCCAGAAACTGTATGCCTCCCCCTTCCATCTCTCCTTTCACCCCCATTGGTCTGGCATCTCTCTCCTCTCCTTCCCTTTCCCACACCTCTCCTCTGCAATCCCTTTCCCTTTTTCCCTCATTTTCCTTTTCAATTTATTTTCTGCATCTATCTAGATTACGTTCTTACTACCCTCTCATCAATGTCCTTTTTTACTGTCTACCTAAACCTTGCCACCTCTTTCCCTCACCCCTCCAGTGTTTCCCTAACTCAATCCTTTTCTCCCCATCATGTGCCCTCCTTCTATTTATCCCCTCCTTCCATCATGTACCCTCTTTCTCCAACCCTTCCATCTAGTACCTTCTCCTCTCTCTGTTCACTTCCATCCAGCGTCTGCTACCCTCTTTCTCTCCTCCTATTCCTTCATGCATTTGCTCCCCTATCTCTCCCATCTGCACTTCCATCCAGCATAGGCTCCCCACTACCATCCAATGTCTGCCCTTTCTCTCTCCATCCACCTCTCTTCAATCAGCATCTGCCCCCTTTCTTTCCCTCCAATATCCTTCCCCCTTATGTCTCTTCCCCTTTCTCTGTACATCAATTCCATCAGCACCACCCTTCCATACCACCCTGTCCCCTTTCTTTCCCTCTACCACTCTTCCATTCCAGTAGTCCTGCTCCTTTCTCTCCCTTCATGCAGCAAGATCCCGCGATGACTGTAGCTGCCGGCTGCCATTCCACCCCAATCCAACGTACTTGCTCTGGAGCGGACTCGGCAGCCGCATGCTAGAAGGTCCCGCGATGACTCGTCTGCTGGCTCTGCTCCAGAAGAAGTAAGTTACGTCGGAGGGGGTGGTCCCGGCAGACGCAGGGAGTTGCGGCAATGTCCCGCAATGACTGCGTCTGCCGGGTCCACTCCCTCCAACATAACTTACTTCTTCCGGAGCAGAGCCAGCAGACGAGTCATCGCGGGACCTTCCTGCACCTCAGCGTGGCTGCCGACTCTGCTGCAGAGAAAGTAAGTCAGAGGCAACGTGATCATTTATTTTTTCTTCAAAAGGGGACATCTATTAATTGACTATGTATCCTTTCTTTCATTTCTTTCTTTCTGCATTCAGGTCCAACAATTGTCCCTTTCTATTCCCTTCCTCCTTCCTTCCCATGTCCTTAGTGCCCCCAGTGCCTCCTTCCCATGTCCATAGTGCCCCCAGTGCCTCCTTCCCGTGTCCATAGTGCCCCCAGTGCCTCCTTCCCGTGTCCATAGTGCCCCCAGTGCCTCCGTCCTGTGTCCATAGTGCCCCCAGTGCCTCTGTCCTGTGTCCATAGTGCCCCCAGTGCCTCCTTCCCATGTCCATAGTGCCCCCAGTGTCTCTGTCCTGTGTCCAGTGCCTCCTTCCCATGTCCATAGTGCTCCCAGTGCCTCCGTCCTGTGTCCATAGTGCTCCCAGTGCCTCTTTCCTGTGTTCTTAGTGCCCCCAGTGCCTTCCAGATTTTGTTCACCCCCAAAGCCAGCCAGCCTGCCTACCTATCTCCCTCCCTTCCTGCTGTGCTAAAGCCAGCTTGCCTGCCTACATCCTTCCCTCCCTGCCGCGGAAAAAAAAAAAAGCCTCTCTCCTTCCTTTCCCCCAGTCCGAGCTGCTGCAGTCTTACCTCCCCGCTGCTGCTAATCGCCGACAAGAAGTCTTCTTTCCGACGTCAATTCTGGCCCAGAATGTCCTCTCCGATGTCAGAATTGACGTCGGAAAGAAGATTTCTTGTCGGCGATTAGCAGCAGCAGCGGGGAGGAAAGACTAATGTGACCATTTATTTTTTTCATCAAAACGGGACATCTATTAATATTCAGTTCCGCCCTAGCCCCACCCCCCCAGCCCCGCCCCCAATTTCTTCCATTCATTTTCATGTACACACAATATCTTATTAATTCATAATGGTAAACATAAAATCTATTAAAAAACACAAAGCACACGGTACGCAGAGAAAATGTTAATTATCATTTACGAGTTTCAGGGATTTTTTTCAAAGATGTCAAACAGATTACTTTAAAATATGCAATGTCACCTCAGTAACTATAGAAAAATAGACACATATAGTGCAAAATATAGACAGCAGATATAAATTCTCAAAACAGACACATTTTGATCACTAAATTGAAAATAAAATCATTTTTCCTACCTTTGTTGTCTGGTGATTTCATGAGTCTCTTGGTTGCACTTACTTTTTCTGACTGTGCATCCAATCTTTCTTCCCTTCTTTCTTTTGCATCCAACATTTCTTTCACAATCCAGCCCCATCTCTTTTGGGTCCAGGTCTCTCTCTCTTTTCCCTTTATTACCCTCCCCAGATCCAGTGTCAGTTCTTCTTTGTACTGTTGTTCCAGGTCTCCCTCTCTCTCTGAACCTCCCATAGTCCTGCATCTTCCTCCTGTCTTTCCCCTTTTGTCCAGGCCTTTCTCTTTGTAGTTTTTCTAATCTGCTTACAACACCCCCCTCCCTTTCTCTGCCTCTTTCTCTCCTTCTTTCCTTCCTCCCTCCCAGCAGATTTTAGCATATCTCTTCCATAGCATATCTCTTCCATATTTTTCCCCTCAGATCCAGTATCTGTCTCCTTCCTCTTTTCCTCCTCCTAGGTCTGGTATCTGTCCCCTCCCCTTCCCCCCTGCTCTGGCATCTCTCTCTCCATTCCGTTCCTCCTGTTCTTCCCTGGTCTTCCTTCTCAATTTATTTTCTGTCTCTGTCTAAATTCTTTTTTATTATTCAGTCCTCACTTTCCCTCTTTCACTGTGTCTACCTGTAGCTTGCCACCTCTTTCTCTCACCCCTTCCAGTATCTAACTCTATCCTCATCCCTCAATCCAGCATGTGCCCTTTTTTCTTTCTCCCCCCCCAATTCCTTCCAGTGTCTGCTCCCCCTCTCCCCCACACTTCCATTCAGTGTCTGTCCCTCTCTCTACCCGCCTAGGAATAGGAAGTCACTGTTGCAGGAAGAGTTCCGGGGCAGGCCGAGGTTAGAAATCTCCTCTGACTGATACAGCACCGTGGCTGCCATAACATTTAAAATAATAGCGATCAGGGGGGGGGGGGGGAGCAGGTATGGGGAAGTCCGGAGCTGCAGGGCCGGCGTTAGAGGCAGTGAGAACCGGACAGCTAAGCGTCCAATGTCGCCTTCAAAACTGGGCCGGCTGTGCACCCCCCAAGGTGTGCACCTGGGGCTGACCTCCCCCCGTGTCCCCCCTTGGTACGCCACTGCCGCTACCTCCTCCTCTTGAGCAGGTGGTAGTTTTTAGTCAGCGCGTGATGAAAAGTCGTGCGTGTTAACCCCGCTAGTGTGGCTTGATAAAAGGAGCCCTTGATTTTGACTGCCAGAAATGTAATAGCTAAGCCCTGATAAAGACAGCTCTCACCTACCAAAGCAGAGCGGTTCTAGAAATTTAGAAGGTTTCTCAACAGTTCTCTCATTATTTGGATGATTCTTTTATTCTTTCTAAAGCAAAGGAATTGTGGAGAGTCGATGTCCAAGATGAAGGCTTTATTAAAACAAATTAATAATCCACATAAAAATGTCTAGGGCCTGATACACTGGTAACATTTGGACCCAACAAGGTCCGTGTTTTGACACTATTGTCTTCTTCATAGGTTCCCTGATGAGATATACTTGAGTATATCTCATCAGTGCAGAGGTCTTTCATTTGATTTTAGTAATTAATCCATAAGCCTGGTCATAGGACCTACAGGGACCCCTGAAGAAGACAATAGTGTCGAAACATGGACCTCTCTCCGGGCCTTTATTTCCCAAATAAAAATTTGGTTGAAGACTGGGCAACTTTAGTTTGTTTGAAACTGAATACAGATAAAACAAAGCTTCTTGGTTTGACCCCCCCTGCCCCCACCATCCCTAAATACTCCTTTACTGATGCTTTCATTACATGGAGCCATCTTTAACAATTTGAGTAGTAATTTTATATTCCTGCCTTACATTGAAGGATCAGTTGAATAAACTGACTTGTTTGGTCTTCGATAACAATTATTATTCCCATAACCTCATTGACCCAAGAGACAGAACAATTCATCTCATTCGTCCTTACCAAGGTAGAACATTGGACTATACCAGGGGTAGGGAACTCCGGTCCTCGAGAGCCGTATTCCAGCTGGGTTTCAGGATTTCCCCAATGAATATGCATGAGATTTATTTGCATGCACTGCTTTCAATGCATATTCATTGGGGAAATCCTGAAAACCCGACTGGAATACGGCTCTCGAGGACCGGAGTTCCCTACTCCTGGACTATGCACTCCAGATTAAAACTGAATCCAGAAAAAAACAAGATTTTCTTGGCAAGTCCCAATAACAAGATCCTTGAGACTAAATGGATCAGACTACCCAATTAATCCCACAACCAAAATCCTTGGCGTCACCCTGGACCGAAGCCTGACATTTGAAGATCACACTAATGCTCAAGTCAAAAAATGCTTTCTCACTCTATGGAAACTTCGTACCATTAAACAATACTTCGATTTCTTTTCCTTTCGACTGCTCTTAAGTACCTTAGACTACTGCAATATTATATACTTGGGATCTCTCAAAAAAACCATCAAATGACTGAGAGTCATCCAAAATTCTGCAGTCCGTCTCATTTATGACCTCAAGAAATCATATTACAAAAAACTACACTGGCTGTCAGTGGAAGCAAGGGTCATTTTTAAGTTTGCTTGCCTTTGCTTCAAAACCATGACAGATTCATCCCCATCCTATCTGTCTCACCAATTCGAATTCCCAGGCACAACTATTACACGCAGTACCTACTTGCTCGCTTTTCCATCCCTAAAGGGCTCGATAGAACACTGTCATTCCAAGCAGGCAAATGGAACAAATGTTTAACCAACTTCATCTCAAATGTACTTTCGTATCAAACGTTTAGGAAGGCAATAAAAACTTATCTCTTTGACAAATTTCTCTAACCCCACTTCAAACTGATGTACTTCCAAAACACTTCCAGATAAACCTGACTAAACTTAACATGCCAATGTAATTTTGAAAGTTCTCTGTAATGTCGCTGTCTGTATATAGTCTCTTCCCTTGTAAACCGCTTAGAACTGTTTGTGGTATGGCAGTATATAAAAATAAAGTTATTATTATTATTTCTTTTAATTTAATCTATTATGCTCTACTTGTTTGACTATTGCAACCTCTTACATAAGAGTTGCCATACTGGGACATACTAAAAGTCTATCAAGCCCAGTGTCCTGTTTCTAACAAGTATCTGACAATATTCTTGAATACTGGTTCTAATGAGGCTATACTTATTTATTTTAAAATGTATATACCGACGGATTCCAAATATATAACATACATAATAAAACCAACACTACAGCAAGAATATTACAAATGTTGTAAAATACTGCTGTTAGATATAATCTTTGGTATGCAATGTTATGAGAATATGACTCTCTTTATTTTTTTTATGAAACTTCACTGGCTCCCTATTTGTGCATGCAGCCTGTTTAAACTTTTGACTACTGTCTTTAGAATTTTACCTAGGAATGCTGCTGGCTATTTACCACAGTTATTTCTACTTACCGTATATACTCGAATATAAACTGAGATTTTGGGGCCGGGGGTCTTGGTTTATATTCGGGCTAGCACCCAGCATCCTCCTGGACTTCCCCCTCCCTGCCCTGTCTATTGTACCTCCTCTCTTTTACATACCTGGAATCCCTGGTGGTCCAGAGGTGTAGCGGGCAGGAGTTCTGGCTTCAGTGGTACGGAGCAGGAGCATTTGGCGCTGAGTAGCTTCCTGAATGGCTGCGGCGAGTCCACTACACCTCTGGACCACCAATGATTCCAGGTACACAGTAGAGAGGAGGTACAATTGACAGGGAGGGGTGACAGGGTACAGAGCTTGTGAGGGAGGGGGATAAGGTGGAGAGCCTGGCAGGGCAGAGAGAGGGAAGGGGGTTGGGTGCAGATCCTGGCAGGGCAAGGCATGTGAATATTAAGCCTCCTGACTTATATTCGAGTCAATATAGTAAATGCCCCTGGATAAGGAATGATTTTTCTCTTGATTTTTCCTTCTATAAAAAAAAGATGCTATAAACATATTTAAATGAAACTTTTTCCTAGTTAGCAATTAAACACTGGAATTCTCTTCCTGGGGTGATTAGGCATGACCAATTTCTGTAAATTATTAAAAACTTACATAAGACATTTTTAAAGATTTGATTTGTATATTATTGTCAGTTTATAAAATTTTTGAAGCTGTTTTTAAGTCCAACCCAATCCACTTTAAAGCAGGAACTGCAGCGCTTGTATTTTGATTCATAAGAGCGTCTATTTAATTTTCTGGATATTTGGTGTTCTTTTCTAAAACATATGGACCTCTGGAGAGCACATGAGCTGTTTGGAGTATTCCCTTTCCTCCTCTTTCAGCTTTTTTTCTTTTTTGGTTTGTTCAGTTTGATACAGCAGCTCTGGGACAGGGGTGGTGTCAAGCCCTCTGGGTGTTCCCCTTTAAAGGGTCTGGAGACATATTTATGAAGATAAGAGCAGCCAGAATCTTGTTTCCAACAGTGGCCAATCCAGGTCACAAGTACCTGGCAAAACCTCAAATAGAAGCAACATTTCATGCTACTGACCCAGGGCATACTTTGGACCTTTCCTCCAGGAACTTATGCAAACCTTTTTTAAACCCAGATACTCTATCACATCTTCCGGCAATGAATTCCAGAGCTTAACTATTCTTTGAGCAAAAAAAAAGTTGAAGCAAGGATTGAACCTGGATCCCCTGGCTTACAGTCCACTGCATCGACCACTAGGGCTGTTCCTCAAACTCACCCCCCCAACCCAGTGCTAGGGTTTCATGTTTTGTAACGCATTTTCTTATAGGGACAGGGAAAGACCTACTGTACTTGAATGCAGCTTGCTTCGAGCTACAACAGAAAAAGCTGTGAGCCAAATACAGCTACAAAAATAAATAGGGCTTGTTATGGTTTGCTATCAAGAAAAGAACATTTATTTTCATTGAAATTATCATCTTGAAAGTGAACAATGGAGGGCAAGAGCAGTAGAGATCTACACGGGAATGGGGATCACGGGAATCCCGCAGGGTTCCCCCTAGGTCGACGGGACTCCCACAGGGACCCCTCCCAGGCTCACGGGACTCCCACGGGGATGAACCCAGAGTTCCTATCCTGAGGCCTACCTAATTTCCGGTCCTGGTCCGGCGCCAAGCTGAGCTCCCGAGTCCCGACAAATCAGCAGCAACAGTCTCTATCACATAGGCAGTGATCTCAGCACGTAGGCACACAGACTCTGTGTGCCTACGTGCTGAGCTCCATGCCTACGAGACAGAAACTGTTGCTGATTCATGGGGAGGTGTAATGTGCAGACAGAGTCATGCGCACATGTAGCCGCTGTAGGAGATGGGGAAGGGGAGAATGCCCCAGAAAAGTTTGCTAAGATCAAGAATCCTTTTTTTTGTGTGTTAAAAAAAGAAAATAAAATCACATGCTCTTTTCCTGTATGCAAACTGAAATGCAATGAGGAGGAGGGGCCAAGGCTATGAAGACTCAGGGCTGCTGACTTTAGGAGGGGTGGTGGGAATGAATGTAGGGAAGAGTTTTTGTTTCCTGCTGGAGCTCTTGGAGGTAGGTTGCTGTAGGCGGAGCGTTTCACCTCTGCTGCCCGTCCCATCTTCCAGCCTGCAATGACGTCTTCTCCCAGCTTCTTTCTGGGGTGATTTTTTTTTTTCCTGTTTTGTAAACCAGAAGCCCTTATTGACAACAGGCCTAGGGAAGGATGCGAATAAGATTTTGGCATGTTCACGAAAGACATCTTCTTCCTCACGTGTTTACAGGTATGCAGGAAATACATCTTAGAATTCCACAGTAAAAAATAAAATCTACTGTACGCAGTCAAGGTAAAATAATAAAATTGTGCGGAGGCAGGCAAGGAAACCCATGAGTAAACACGTGGGTGTGTACATTGCTATCGGTTTGGCATCTATACAGTGAGGAGAAGAAACTGTTCTGTCTGGTTGTGGGAAGAGAAACTTTTTACTGTTCTTGAAGCATATGCTGTTAACTGAAGGCTGGGCAATAAGGTGGCAGAGCTACTAAGGTACCAGAGTTGGGCAAGTTACTTTGTAATAAATGAGTTCCTCTGGGAGGATGAGGTATAAAGACATCCATGAGCCACTGAGGTGCCAGCATCTGTGACTCAGGGATGCTACTACTGCCTGCCAAGCTTGGCAAAAGGGACCCCCGGCCACCTGCAGAGGAAGTCCTTAGCTGACAGCTTGGGGGTCCTCATCAGCTGAGTGTTTCTATTTTATATTTAAATTAGAGGCTCTGGTAGAAACCCGTTTACAAAGTATGTATTCTTCCCAATTAATATTTCCAAATGAATAAAGTGTCTTTGCTTATTTGTCCGCATCTGGAGTACTGCGTCCAATATTGGTCGCCGTACCTTAAGAAGGATATGGCAATACTCGAGAGGGTTCAGAGCAGAGCGACACGTTTGATAAAGGGTATGGAAAACCTTTCATACACGGAGAGACTGGAGAAACTGGGCTCTTTTCCCCTGGAGAAGAGGAGACTTAGAGGGGATATGATAGAGACTTACAAGATCATGAAGGGCATAGAGAAAGTGGAGAGGGACAGATTCTTCAAACTTTTGAAAACCACAAGAACGAGAGGTGCATTCGGAAAAGTTGAAAGGGGACAGATTCAAAACGAATGCTAGGAAGTTTTTCTTCACCCAATGGGAGATGGACACCTGGAATGCGCTTCCAGAGGGCGTGATAGGACAGAGTACGGTACTAGAGTTCAAGAAGGGATTGGATAATTTTATGAAGGAAAAGGGGATAGAGGGGTACAGATAGAGGACCTGGACCTGATGGGCCACCGTGCGAGCGGACTGCTGGGCACGATGGACCTCTGGTCTGACCCTGCAGAGGCACTTCTTATGTTCTTATGTAAATGGGTCTCTACCAGAGCCTTTAATTCAGTAGCATAATTAAATGAAATAACTGTTTTTGAAGTTTATAGGGACGGGCAGGGATTCCTCACGGGGACGGGTGGGATTTCTGTCCCCGCGCAACTCTCTAAGGAGCAGCCTAGTGGTTAATGCAGCAGGCTTTGATCCTGGAGAACTGGATTCAATTCCCACTGCAGCTCCTTGTGACCCTGGGTAAGTCATGCAACTCTCTATTGCCCCAGAGAAAATCACTGCATCTGATGTGTAAAGCACTGCATAGGTCTAGCAGCGCTACAGAACTGATTAGCAGTAATAGCAGCACATCAGTAAAACAAATGCTTACTTTCTTGCCTTTTGACAAGAGTACAATGGTGTGAAACCCTTTGCAAGGAAAAGCAGTTTAGTGCAGTATGCTGTGTACTCACACTCATCCAAACCCAGCTGGTAAGCCAGATTTTGTAGGCCTCGGACTTTTTCCATTAGATTAGCCGTGGTCAGACTCCCCAACTCTGAAAAGACATCGAGACAGAAAGCAAGTCATATGCTGAAGAATTCCTGGTTTTGCCCTGTAATTGGCAAGTCCTGGTGCCACTGAGCCCAGAATTGCCGCCTCTGACAACAGCCAATCCAAGTCACAGTATGTTACAGAATCCAAAGCGAAAGCTAATTTCCCAGAAGAGGAAGAGACGTCCACATTTCTGCCTCATCCTTATTTGTCCAAACCTCATTTTGTAAAAATAGATTTCTATTTATGCTTAAAACATACATAATATGAAAACAAACAACATGAAATCTCAGTAAACTCAATAATGTCAGGTTTGAATCAAACCCCCCCAAGTTTTCCTATTCTTTACAGTTATCATGGATTCTTTGTTACAAAATTGCTTATCGCTAACAATATTCCTCTTCATATATCATATAAAGACATCCACAAATAACTGGGCTTTCCAACATCTCTTAAAGATCAAACATAACCTCAATGTCAAGCAGAGGCCACAAGATTCCACACATCCACCAACCTCAAACAAACAAACATTATCAACTGATTGTATCCCAAGCATGAATGACACTAATTTTTAAAATCTCCATCCCCAGGCCCCAGCCCTTCATTCTATAACACAGCAGTTGCTTCTCCTCCCACCTTGGATCTTATAGCAATCTCTTAAAACCCTGAAATCTTTCAACACAATGGACATTCTCGTACTCTTCTTGTAGCTTCCATCATTTCAAGAAAGGGTCTCAAAATGCCTGGTGAGCAGATAGTTTTATCTGTACCCTTCTCCTCTATAGCCAACTCCAGACTCCATCCCTTCTATTTTAATGCACCGTCTGCCTTGAACAAACTGCCTGACTCAGTACATCAAGCTCGGTCTCTAGCAGTATTCAAATACACACAAAGTTGTTTTCAATTCCAAACTCCAACCCACTTGCTAAACACCAATATCTGTCTTACCATTCCCTCTGTAATTCATCCACCTGAACACTGTGTATTGCTGCACCGTCAAAAATTACAAAGACACGGGGACACTCGATGAAGTTACAGGGAAATACTTTTAAAACCAATTGGAGGACATTTTTTTTCACTCAGCGAATAGGTAAGCTCTGGAACACGTTGCCAGAGGATGTGGTAAGTAGCTGGTTTTAAGAAAGGTTTGGATAAGGTCCTGGAGGAAAAGTCCATAGTCTGTTATTTAGAAAGACATGGGGGAAGCCACTGCTTGCCCTGGATCGGTAGCATGGAATATTGCTATACCTTGGGTTTTGGCTAGGTACTAGTGACCTGGATTGGCCACCATGAGAACAGGCTTCTGGGCTTGATGGACCATTGGTCTGACCCAATAAGGCTATTCTTATGTTCTTGTCCAGTTTGTCGTCTTGACTAGATTGTAAGCTCTCTTGAGCAAGGACTGTCTCTTTTATGTTTTGATATACAGCGTTGTATGTTTTGTAGCGCTATAGAAATAATAAGTAGTTGCACAACTTGAAATCCAGAAGTCTTTGCAACCCCTCTAACTGTATGTGGCTCCGGTATTTTGCAATCCAACAAGCTCAGAACGGGTTACAAGGTTGACATCCATAATGCACTGACAAACCGGTTATAAAGTAACATGTGTACAGTAAAGATTGATCAGTATAATAATGGGTGATTTCAGTTACACTATATTTAAATAAGAAGCATAATCCCTAAACCACCAAAATAATAAAGAAAAAAATGATACTTGACACTGAAGGATCGCCACACAGGACATGCAAGTCAGAGTGCAGACTTAAAGAGACAGTTTTGTAATTGCTAACACTAATCCAGCAAGTAATTTGTGGAGAAAAAAAAGCCTCAGTTAAAACTTAATGGGCTTAAAAAAAACTCCACACAACTAATATGCTTCTTCTAGGGAATACACGCTTGTGTTTAATAATCATCACTCGAATAATCCATCAATCCATGCAGTTTCAATTGACATCCATATTTCAAATAATCATCAAAGTGCGACAGCAACAGCACTGTCCAAATAAAGCCCCAAACATACATATATGCTAATGACATCACAATCATCATCCCCTTCTCTACACTATCGACTGAAACCAGACACTTCATTTCATCTGTCATTGATCACGTAGAACAATGGACAAAAAACTTCAAACTAAAACTAAACCCTGAAAAAACCAAAATATTCATGGCCACCCCAACGAACAAATACAAAGTACCATCAATCAGCTTACAAGGGAGAAACTTTCCTATTAACCCCACTATAACAATCCTAGGAGTGACCTTAGATCAACAACTGACATTCAACACCCACACCGACATCTTAGTAAAAAAAAAAAAAAATAAAGCTTCTGCCTATTATGGAAACTACATACGATAAAACCATATTTTGATTTCACATCGTTCAGATTGTTAGTACAATCACTAATCCTAAGTTCGCCGGACTACTGCAACATCATTTACCTAGGACAAAAAAACTACCAAAAGATTGAGAACAATCCACAACACAGCAGCATACAACTGATCTTTGATCTGAAAAAATCCGACCACATCACTCCATATTGAATAAGTTTCAAATTTGGTTGCCTATGCTTCAAAACACTATTTGGTACTACACCCACCTACCTTCTGATGCACTTTGTTCTCCAAAACAAACTCCGCCTCTCACGCAGAACACTATTATTCGCCTTTCCGAATCCCAAAAGATGCCAATTCAAAAGATTCCTCGACAAGACATTTTCCTTCCAAGGAGGAATCTGGAACAATACTCATCGTCATACCAATCATTCAGAAGATCACTGAAAACCCATTTATTTGACAAATTCATTTAAACCCTCAAACGATTTCCTCTACGTCTACTTGCATGCTCCTGTCTTCTGATAATTATGTTACACGCCTGTTTGTTTACTCCTACTTCATGCTCTTCATGTAACTTCGCTGCATTCCTGCAGCCTCTCTTGTTATAAACCGTCTTGAACTGAACGGTATGACAGGATATAAATAAAGCTATTATTATTATTATTGTTATCTGTGCTGCCAGGTTTCAGATTCAGGTTCCAGTGTTATCCTGCTCCTCAGTTCTCCTGGCTGCACCATCTCTGCTATAGAAATGCCCAACAGGGAATCCCCGTTTCGCTGGTCAAGGTTGCGTCAGGGGACCGATACCAACCACAAAAGAACAGCATTCCCATGCGCTGTATCACACTCAGCTTTCAAAAACTCAAATGCAAAATGTCACATAAATTGCTGTTTCTTTAAAATGAAAACAAATGTGATGAACCAAAATAAGGATGAAATTTGAGCATGGAAAAATGTGGACAAACCGACAGGTTAGAATACTTCATAACAAAGGGAAGCCCTTCTTTTTCTTGCTTTCTGTCACAGTATTTAATCAGATCTTCTCTATGATTATAGAGAGCTCTTTTCTTTGCCTTTTTCACTATGGATGCAGGGTAGCCTCGAGCCAATAATCATTTCTCTAAAATAGTAGAGTTCTCCATATAGGCCTCAATTTTATTTTTTATAATCATTTCTACCATTTTACCCGGCACCAAAGTGAGGCTTACTGGTCTGTAATTTCCCGGATCTCCCTTGGAGCCTTTTAAAAAAAATCGGCATAATATTGCCCACCCTCCAATCTTCAGGTACTACAGATAATTTTAGTGGCAGGTTACAGATCACTAACAACAGGTCAGCAATTTCATGTTTGAGTTCTTTTAGTGCCCTGGGATGTATACCATCAGGTCCTGGCGATTTATCACCTACCTTTTAACTTGTCGATTTGGCTCAGTACATCTTCCAGATTCACCGAGATTTCTTTGAGTTCCTCCGCATCATCACCCTTGAAAACCATTTCCGGTTCAGGTAGATCTGTTATATCTTCTTTCGTAAAGACCAAAGCAAAGAATTCATTCAGTCTTTCTGCTATGGCCTTATCCTCCCTAAGCACTCCTTTTGCTCCTTGGTCATCCAACGGTCCCACTGATTCCCTAAGAAAAATTGCTATGAGTTTTTTCCTCTTTTGCAAGTTTCTCTTCATATTCTTTCTTAGCTGTCTTTATCAATGATTTGCATCTAACTTGTCAGTGCTTGTGTTTCTTCTTATTTTCTTCATTCGGATCAGTGCTTGTGTTTCTTCTTATTTTCTGAACATAAGAACATAAGAAATGCCTCTGCTGGGTCAGACCCGAGGTCCATCGTGCCTAGCAGTCCGCTCACGCGGTGGCCCAACAGGTCCAGGACCTGTGCAGTAATCTTCTATCTATACCCCTCTATCCCCATTTCCAGTAGGAATTTGTCCAATCCTTTCTTGAACCCCAGTACCGTACTCTGCCCTATTACGTCCACTGGAAGCACATTCCAGGTGTCCACCACACGTTGGGTAAAGAAGAACTTCCTAGCATTTGTTTTGAATCTGTCTCCTATCAACTTTTCCGAATGCCCTCTTGTTCTTTTATTACTAGAAAGTTTGAAGAATCTGTCCCTCTTTACTCTCTTTATGCCCTTCATGATCCTATAAGTCTCTATCATATCTCCTCTAAGTCTCCTCTTCTCCAGGGAAAAGAGACCCAGCTTCTCCAATCTCTCAGAATATGACAGGTTTTCCATACCTTTTATCAGACGTGTTGCTCTCCTCTGAACCCTCTCGACTAACGCCATTCGGATCTTTTTTCTATTCTTTAAATCTCCCCTCAGCCATCTCTTTTCCAAGCTGAAGAGCCCTAACCATTTTAGTCTTTCTGCATACGAGAGGAGTTCCAACCCCTTTACCATCTTGGTTGCTCTTCTTTGAACCTTTTCTAGCGTCACTATATCTTTCTTGAGATAAGGAGACCAGAATTGAACGCAATACTCCAGATGAGGTTGCACCATGGAGCGATACAGGGGCATTATAACATTCTTAGTCTTGTTAACCATCCCTTTTTTAATAATTCCTAGCATCGTTTGCTTCTTTGGCTGCCGCCACACATTGGGCGGAAGGTTTCATTGTATTGTCTATGATGACACTCAGATCCTTTTCTTGGGCCCTAATCCCCAAAGTGGACCCAGCATCCAGTAACTGTGATTCAGGTTATTCTTCCCAATGTGCATCACTTTGCATTTGTCCACATTAAATTTCATCTGTCATTTGGACACCCAGTCTTCCAATTTCCTAAGGTCCGCATGAGAAAAGACTAAAAAGGATAGGGCTCTACAGCTTGGAAAAGAGACGATTAAGGGGGGATATGATTAACCTCTATAAAATCCTGAGTGGAGTACAACGGGTACAAGTGGATCGATTTTTCACTCCGTCAAGAATTACAAATACTAGGGGACAAACGATGAATTTACAGGGAAATACTTTTAAAACCAATAGGAGGAAATATTTTTTTACTCAGAGAATAGTTAAGCTCTGGAATGCGTAGCTGGTTTTAAGAAAGGTTTGGACAATTTCCTGGAGGAAAAGTTCATAGTCTGTTATTAAAACATGGGGGAAGCCACTGCTTGCCCTGGATTGGAACATGGAATGTTGGTACTTCTTGGGTTTTGGCCAGGTATTAGGGTCCTGGATTGACTACCGAGAGAATGAGTTACTGGGCTTGATGGACCATTAGTCTGACCCAGTAAGGCTATTCTTATTTTCTTATGGAATTGTATCCCTGGCACTCACTGAAGTAGAAGGGAGTAACAAGGTTGTCTGGGCCACCGAGCAGCTATCAGTATCATAGTGGCTGACATTGTGTTGAGTTTGACTAATGTCTTGAGAACGAGAGGGATTGGTGGAAAAGCACAAAGGAACATATCTGTCTAATCCAGAACATAAGAACATAAGAAGTTGCCCCCGCTGAGTCAGACCAGAGGTCCATCTTGCTCAGCGGTCTGCTCCTGCGGCAGCCCATCTGGCCTAGTGCCTGAACAGTGATCCCTGATTAATTTTATAATTTACCTCTAATCCCATCCCTATAATCTACCTCTACTCTTATCTGTACCCCTCAATCCCTTTGTCTTCCAAGTACCTATCCAAAGCTTCTTTGAACCCCTGTAGCGTGCTCCTGTTTATCACATCCTCCGGTAGCGTGTTCCATGTATCCACCACCCTCTGTGTGAAAAAGAACTTCCTAGCGTTTGCTCTAAAGTTCTCTCCTTTCAATTTCTCTGAGTGCCCCCTTGTACTTGTTGATCCCCTTAATTTGAAAAATCTGTCCCTGTCTATTTTTTCTATGCCCTTCATGATCTTGAAGGTTTCTATCATGTCTCCTCTAAGTCTCCGCTTTTCCAGGGAGAAGAGCCCTAGCCTTTTCAGTCTGTCAGTATATGAGAGGTCCTTCATACCCTTTATTAGCTTAGTTGCTCTTCTTTGAACTCTCTCAAGTATCTCCATGTCCTTCTTGAGGTACGGCGACCAGAATTGAACACAGTACTCCAGGTGAGAAGAATATTGTCGGGAACAGAATTGAAGCAATTCATGATTGATGGAGTTTTGGTTCAGATACATCAGGAAATTAAAAGTTTAGAGATATAAAGGGTGTGTAGGCTGTTTTCTTTGAAAAATTTTCGACAAGTCATGCAGTGCTTTGTATTGCTGGACCTGGATTTTTGAAATGCCCTTCTGTGAGCTCAAACAAGAACTGGGTTAGCTCCGGGGGGGGGGGGGGGGGGGGGGGGGGGGAGGTGAGGGGGGATGGGTAGGCAGGGAGGGAGGGAGGGATCACCGGCTGTGGCAGGATCTCGAGCTGTAGCTTCTATGGACGGGTGGCTACTTACATGCATAGAGAGGAAGAGGGAGGGTGGAATAAACTTGACATAGATGTAAGGAAGGGGGCATAAACTTGGGACACAAAAGGGAGAGAGGAAGGGGACACTAACTTGGGATCTAGGAGGGAAGGAATAGAAAGAGAGAATTGTTGGGTATGAGTGAGAGGGAAAGATGATGGCACATGGAGAAAGGAAGAAAGAGGAAAATTGGTCATGGAGAGAGAGATGCATGGGGAGAGAAGGATGAGAGGGAGAATGTTGGATATGGTGGTGGAGATGGACCAGAGGGACAGATTGAAGGGGATGCAAGGGGGAGGAATGTTGGACATAGTGATGGAGGGAGATGTGGCATTGTGAGAGAGAGGGGTGATAGAAGGAGAAATGAATATGAGGCTGGTGGGCAGTGGTGAAAAATGCTGCACATGATCTGGGGGATGAGAGAGGGAGAAATGTTGGATGTGACAGTAGAGGGGGTAGGAGAGATGCCTGGATCTCTCAAGACAGATGGACAGTGAGAGAGAGGGAGACTTGTTGCTAATAGGGGTGGAAGAGAGAGGAAGAAAAGTTGGACTCATGGAGGGACAGAGATGTTGGATGGGGAAGGGAATAAGGTCCGGAGGAGAGGAAATGTGCAGGAGACAGAAAGTATTGGACTCATGGAGAGAGAGAGAGATGGATGGGGAGGGCAGAAAGGAGGGAAGGATAAATTTCACACTTAGGGGGAAAGGGGAGAGGGCAGAGAGATATGTTGTTTGGGGGAGGGAATGATGACTGGAGGAGAGGAAGCATGCAGAAGGCAGAGAGGGACTGGTGGAAAGGAGGCAGAAATGTTGGATGTGGCAGTAGAGGGATTGGGAGAGATGCACCCTGGATCTCTCTCTCTCTTTTTCCCCACTCCCTTTGCAGCAAGGGAGGGCATGAGAGAAGGACAGTGAGAGAGGGTAAAATGTGGCCAATGGGGGTGGAGGAGAAAGGCAGAACAGTTGGACTCATGGAGGGACAGAGGGAGATGTTGGGTTGGGGAATGGAATGAGGTTTTGAGGACAGGAAGTATGCAGGAGGCAGAAAGAAAGAAATATTGAATGCACAGTCAGAAGAAAGTGCAACCAGAGACTCATGAAATTACCAGACAACAAAAATAGGAAAAATGATTTCATTTTCAATTTAGTGATCAAAATGTGTCAGTTTTGAGAATTTATACCTGCTGTCTATATTTTGCACTATATTTGTCTATTTTTCTATAGTTGTTACTGAGGTGACATTGCATATTTTAAAAAGTCATCTGCTTTGACCTCTTTGGAAAAAAAAGAAGAATATAAATGGTAATTAACATTTTACATGCATACAGTGTGCTTTGTGTTTGTGGTTACCATTATATATTAAGATTATATTGTGTGTATATCAAAAATGGATGGAAGAAATTGCATTACAATTAGTATTATTATCACGGGGTGGGTCTGGGGTGGAGCTTGAACGGGGGTACTTAGTTGATATTTATTAGACTTAGGAGGTACTTGGCTTGAAGAAGTTGAGAAAAACTGTCCTAGAATAATCCAAAGCGGTATACAAATCTTACATACATGATACAACACTAAGCAAATTCACCACATACAAATATCTCATTCGTAACATAAGATAACATAACATAAAATTTTATTTATATACCATAATGCACTGTGAAGTTCGATGCGGTTAACAGGAGTTAACTGAAAATCGTACATAAGAGGTAAGTAATAATAATAATAACAGTTTAGATACTGCAATACTGTTAAGTTCTATGCAGTTTACAATAGATTAAGCGAGGTACAAATTGATTGAATTTAAGAGGGGGGAAGAGGAGAGTTAATAGGACCGGAAATGCGTTGTTGAGGAGAAAGAGATTAATAGGACAGAGAAATCACTATGGAGGAGAAAGAAGATGAGTGGGTCAGTAAGTATATAATTACAAGTAATATAGGAGTACAAATAACAAAGGACCATGGTAAGGTCGGGGGGGGAGGTGGGGGGGGTGTCGCAAACAAAAAGAAGTAGGGTCTCAGTGCAAGTATAGATATGGAGACCCGAGAGGGGGGGGTGAGGTGAGGGGGCAGGTTAAAAAACAAAACTTATGCTGTAAAAAGGGGAAACTAAAAGTCAATGTTTCAATCTGAATCTGTGTGTTAAGTAGCATATTTCATCTGACAAAAAGATGTTTTTTTTTAACATTTTCTTAAATCAATACACTGGCAATCTACTCCATTCTGATGGTCCGGCATATGAAAACACACTTTTTCTTTTAGATTTACTGTGCAGATATTTCTCCGAGTAGAAACCACCAACCTAGATTGAGCTGAGGAATGCAGGGATCTTGGTGGTACATAAGGCACCAAACAGTCTTGCAAAATTTGGGTGACATTTGATTGAGACTCAACCATCACTAACAGTTTATACTTACATGAAACTCCATTGATAACCAGTACTTTGCTACAAAATGTTTGGCAACGTGCTCAAATCTGTTAATCCCATATAACAAAACAAGAAGAAATTGTGGAGTGAATGTTCTTGATGTAAATTAGAGAATGATACAGGGAAAAAATCTGTCCCCATCACTGTCCCGTTCCGGACCACCGTCCCCTTCACCGCCCTGTCTCCGTCCCCGCCCCCGTAGCATCCACCCTTCCCTCTCGCCACCTCACTGCCCTTCGGCACCCCTCATGTGGTCCGTGCATCTCCCTCACTCCCTGTTACCTTTGCAGCGTGTTTTAAGGTTTGAGTAGCTTGTTGCGTCAGAGGAGAAGTTTCTGCCCACACAAAACGCGCGACTGCACGTATGCTCCAGTGGCTTTCAACTAGTTTCAAACCTTAAAACGCGCCACAAAGGTAAGGGGGAGGGAGGGAGATAGATAGATAGATTTGGGTAGGTAGAAAGGAGGGAGGGGACCGCACGCGTTCCCTCCCTTAACTGCAGGGACAAGGCCATTGTCTCCGTACCTGCGGTGAGCACCTTTCCCCCCTCAACCGTTTTGGCAGGTTAGCCGCGGGTAACATCCACCATGTCATTCTCTAATGTAAATGTTTACTGAACACTATAAAATCCACCTCATCAACATGAAACAAAAATGATGCGATCCCAAGCTCATCCAAATTGAGAATCAATGATCTCACATAACAAGCATATTATGGTGTTCTTTGCCACTTGCAAAGCTCACATACTTGTTGCTGGCAATCGTCCAATTCTACTGTCACAATAGATTAAACACCATTCCCAAAATCAGTGTAAAGATTTCAGTTTAAAACATTTTCCTTACTGTTTTCCCAGTAGCTATATTCGTATTAATTGGCACATTCACACCAGTTAAGACCAACATGGCCCATTATTTTTCCATCACGTAGGAGCCCATCCAAAGAATTTACATCTTGTCTGGATTTAACTTTGTGTTCAGTCATCCACGTACTGTATAAATCCGAGAAAATACAATCATTCATTCAATTGGATAATTCTAGAAAAATCTATAACTACTGGAAACAACAAAACTATACAATCTACATAAAAAGTCATTTTTTGTTGTAATATTTGGTCTATTACTTATATATAGATTAAATTTTATAGGTAAAGAGGAGAGACTTGTGGCATTCCCTGCCATAAATGCCAAAAATCTAGAAGCTTATGTTTCCAAAATACCTGAAAAGTCATATTTCTTAAAAAAGAAAACAAAAACTAGTTCTCTTATACCTAACTCACTGAGTGTCTTTATAAGGATTTCATGATTAATTACATTAAATGTGTATGACATATCTAGTTGCACTAAAAAGATCTGATATCCTTTGTCTCATCTCAGAAGATGATTCTTTAAAGTCACCATGCATTTAATGATGGCACTAAATTATCGTGACATCCATGGACTTCACTGCCCAAGTATTAAAACAACTCATAGAAACCTAGAAATAGACGGCAGATAAGGGCCACAACCCATCTAGTCTGCCCACCCCAATGACCCTCCCCTACCTTTCTCTGCGAATAGATCCCACGTGTCTATCCCATTTGGCCTTAAAATCAAGCACGCTGCTGGCCTCAATGACCTGAAGTGGAAGACTATTCCAGCGATCAATCACCCTTTCAGTGAAGAAGAATTTCCTGGTGTCCCCGTGCAGTTTCCTGCCCCTGATTTTCCACGGATGCCTCCTTGTTGCTGCGGGACCCTTGAAAAAGAAGATATCTTTTTCCACCGCGATGCGGCTGTGAGATACTTGAATGTCTCGATCATGTCTCACTGTGGGTTTTTCCGTGCTTTCTAGCAGCCTCCAATTGTACTATGCAAATGTCATGAATATTAAAATGACTTCTCTGGGCCATTCTTAAAAAGGAATCGGGGCTGATATTTACTGACACGATCTCAGCTGTCAGTGCCTAAGCGCTGACTGGCTCATGCACTGACAGGAACATAAGAATGCTAAACTGGGACAGACCAATGGTTCAACAAGCCCAGTATCCTGTTTCCAACAGTGGCCAACCCAGTCCCAAGTACCTAATATAACATAAGAATAGCCTTATTGGGTCAGACCAACAGTCCATCAAGCTCATTCTCACAGTGGCCAATCCAAGTCACTAGTACCTGGCAAAAACCCAAAGAGTAGCAACATTCCATGTTATCAATCCAGGGCAAGCAGTGGGTTCCCCCGTGTCTCTCTCAATAACAGACTATGAACTTTTCCTCCAGGAAATTGTCCAAACCTTTCTTAAAACCAGATTTGCTATCCGCTCTTACCACAACCTCTGGCAATGCATGCCAGAGCTTAACTATTCTCTGAGTGAAAACATATTTCCTCTTATTGGTTTTAAAAATATTTCCCTGTAACTTCATCGAGTGTCCCTTAATTTTTGACGGAGTGAAAAATCAATCCACTTGTACCCATTCTACTCCACTCAGCCATCTCTTTTCCAAGCTGAAGAGCCCTAACCTTTTTAGTCTTTCCTCATATGAGAGGAGTTCCATCCCCTTTATCATCTTGGCTGCTCTTCTTTGAGCCTTTTCTTGAGATAAGGAGACCAGAATTGAATGCAATACTCCAGATGAGGTCACACCATGGAGCGATACAGAGGCATTATAACATTCTTTGTCTTGTTAACCATCCCTTTTATAATAATTCTTAGCATCATGTTTGCTTTTTGGCTGCCACTGCAGATTGGGCAGAAGGTTTCATCGTATTGTCTACGATGACACCCAGATCTTTTTCTTGGGCACTAACCCCAACTATTTTCCCTATTGTTTTAATGTCATTACAACATGTTTAATATGAATTCTCTTTTCACCACCATCCTAAATAAAGTTTTATTCACGAAGAGTGTATGGTCACAATTTCTTACTTTTTCCAAAAAGTGAAACTACTCACTTGTTTTTTTTCTATTTCCTATTTTTATTGCTCTTCATGAATAATGAGGGACATATCATAACATAGATGTCAGATCTTACGACCTCATATGATGTATAGTGATGTATATTATTCCAAGTCCACATCCTGTTTGCTTTTGTATAATCATCTATGCCCCTCACCTCCAACCAATCCCTATGTGTAATGCCTACAATCTCTATGTGTGATGCCTAAACTTTTTAATTTTTAATTGTCAAAAATACAAAAGTATCCAAAAATGTATTATCAATAAATATGTGTCATGATTAGAAATCTCTATATCAAGAAAGGCAACACTTATCTCTGTGGAACCTGCCACAATCTACGTTGATGTCACGATCTAAACTCCTGAAGCCTGCTGTTCCAGGTGTTTCGAACCAAAAAAAAAAGGATCTTCCTCGGGGGATTCAGAAAGATGCGCTGCCTCCCCAAAAGAATTTGTTACGAAGTTAACTTCTCACTGTTTAGACAGTTACTGACCGATCTACAGCAGTCGGGTTTTAGGATAGTAAAACCCAATTCAAAATAGCCAAGCAAGTGTTAGTGAATCAATTGCTTAGCTATTTTGCATGGGATTTTATTAATTTGCATGGGTTGGATTGGATTGGACAATAGGGAAAAACACGCGGTGGGCTGTTTAGTGAAGATTCAAGTTCCTTTATTTTTGATATACCAACTATAAAAATACATGTCTGGACGGTGTACATTATAAAAAATTATAGGAAGCAATTAAAATAAGCAAATAAAAACAGTAATTTATCAAATATTAAAAATACTTGACAAATTCAGATTAACATACATGAAACGGAAGGAAAGTAGGGGAGGGAGAGGTTATTTAAAATACATTGAAGTAAAATTAATAAAAAAGGACACTAAATGAGGAGTGGTAAAAACATTAGGAAGGGAATCACTTCAGAAGAAGTACTAGATGTTTCAAAGCTACATATGAATCAGGGAGTTAAAAGGCGGAGGCTGATGCTAAAGAGTATGGCCATTTGGTGGAGGATGGGCTGGGGAGGGCTTCAATGGCTGGGAGGGTGTAGATGGGCTGGAGTAAGTCTTAACAGAGATTTCGGCAGTTGGGTAAAGCTTTGGATTATTGCACAGAAATAGCTAAGAAGAAAAAATTAAAAAATTTAAATTGAATCAGGTTGGGCAGACTGGATGGACCATTCGGGTCTTTATCTGCCGTCATCTACTATGTTACTATGTATGCTACTATGAGTAAAAGCATCTTTAAAGAGGAAAGTTTTAAGTTTGGTTTTAAATTTTCCGAGTGAGTTCTCTAATCAAATGTCTAGTGGAAGGGCATTCCACAAAGAGGGGGCGGTAACTGAAAAGATGGATTTGCGAGTAGTGTCGTGAAACAATTCCCATATTGACGGTATAGAGAGTGAATCATGTGGGTAGCAACGATTGTCGCTAAACCTGTGAAAACAGGTTTAGCGATGATTGCTGACTTTAGTGAATCGGAGCCTTAGCCTGTGTTTTGGATTTCGGCCCCTAAATGTGATTGAGTTTGACACCCCTTAACTATAGTACAGGTAGTGTGGGTAGATCGCATGTCATTAAAAAAATAGCTGTTAGCAAGGTAAACAATATATATTTTAAATATAAAGTACACTCAGTATCTAATATAATAAAATGGTAAGCCGCACATGCGCACTTCCTATGTATGCGCCTGTTTTCCGTGAGCTGTAGCGACACATAGGAAGTGCGCATGCGCAGCTTACGGTTCTTTGAAAGACGCGGCGGTGGCTACTCTCACAATCCCCGCCTGCGTCGGACTTCCGACGCAGGTGGGGATCATGAGAGGAGCCACCGCCGCGTCTTTCAACTAAAAAAAAAAAAAAAAGTCAAGACGGATGTCGGCTGCCGCGGCTGTCTGGAGGCTCGGGCTGTTAGGTCCGACACGCGAAAAGAAAATAAAGAAAACGTTGGTCCCTGCTGAAGAAGCGGAAGGTGGAGGAGGGGCGTGAGGAGCCGTAGAGCTGTATGTAAGTGTGTGTGTGCATGTGTATAGCCGAGGAGGAAGTGCAGCAGGAGCAAGGAGGTGGGGAGAGTGGATTTCCCCTACTTGGATGTCAGGCATCAAGAGGATTGGAGTAAAAGCTTTGGTCCTGTGATCCTCACTCTTTTCCTGGGGCTACTGCTGGACAGGGGGGGGAGCAGGACATAAAGGAGAAGAGCTACTGCTGGACAGGGGAGGAGGGAATGGGAGGGGTGCTGCTGGACAGGGGGAGATAAAAGGAGAAGGAGGCTCGGGCTGTTAGGTCCGACACGCGAAAAGAAAATAAAGAAAACGTTGGTCCCTGCCGAAGAAGCGGAAGGTGGAGGAGGGGCGTGAGGAGCCGTAGAGCTGTATGTAAGTGTGTGTGTGCGTGTGTATAGCCGAGGAGGAAGTGCAGCAGGAGCAAGGAGGTGGGGAGAGTGGATTTCCCCTACTTGGATGTCAGGCATCAAGAGGATTGGAGTAAAAGCTTTGGTCCTGTGATCCTCACTCTTTTCCTGGGGCTACTGCTGGACAGGGGGGGGAGCAGGACATAAAGGAGAAGAGCTAATGCTGGACAGGGGAGGAGGGAATGGGAAGGGTGCTGCTGGACAGGGGGAGATAAAAGGAGAAGGGCTACTGCTATATGGGGGGAGCAGGGAAAGGGGGGGAGGTGTTGCTGGACAGGGAGGAGGTAAAAATAAGGGAAAAGGGCTGCTAGCACCCGTTAATGTAACGGGCTAAACAACTAGTATATATATAAAGCACAGTTACTTACCGTAACAGGTGTTATCCAGGGACAGCAGGCAGATATTCTCAACATGTGGGTGACGTCATATACGGAGCCCCCTAGCGGACGTTTTCACAAGCATACTTACTCAAAGATCTTCAAGCTTGCGAGTGCCCCTCCCGCTCAACCTAGGGCATGCGTCTCCTCCTCAGTTCAGATAGCTAGCAAAGAAGCCAACCCGGGAAGGTGGGTGGGTTGCGAGAATATCTGCCTGCTGTCCCTGGATAACACCTGTTACGGTAAGTAACTGTGCTCTATCCCAGGACAAGCAGGCAGCATATTCCCAACATGTGGGAGACCTCCAAGCTAACCGGAAAGAGATGGGAGAGTTGGCAATTTAGGAGAACAGATGTTGCAAAACTGACTGTCCAAAATGGCCGTCACGCCTGGAGAAAGCATCCAGACAGTAGTGAGAGGTGAACATATGAACCGAGGACCAAGTGGCAGTCTTGCAGATTTCCTCAAGCAGAGTTGAGCAGAGGAAAGCAATAGACGCTGCCATCGCTCTGACCCGGTGGTCAGTGACCCGACCCGGCAGGGAGAGACCAGCCTGAGGTAACAGAAAGAGATAGAAGCGGCCAACCAGTTAGAAATGGTCCGCGAGAAACAGAGCGCCCCAAGTGGTTAGGATCGAAAGAGAGGAACAGCTGGGGAGCAGAATGATGAGGAGCAGTGCGCTTCAAGTAGAAGGCCAGCGCATGCTTACAGACAAGAGAATGCAGAGCCACTTCTCCTGGGTGAGAATGGGGCTTCAGAAAAAACACAGGAAGAACAATGGATTGGTTAATGTGAAAATCCGAAACAACCTTCGGCAAGAATTTAGGATGGGTACGGAGAACCACCTTATCATGATGAAAAACAGTGAAAGGAGATTCCGCAACCAAGGCTTGCAGCTCACTGAACCTACGAGCAGAAGTGAGCGCAATAAGAAACACAACTTTTCACGTGAGAAACTTCAAGTGAGCCTGCACTAGCGGCTCAAAAGGCGGTTTCATCAATTGAGCAAGGACCATGTTGAGATCCCAAACCACGGGAGGTTTAAGGGGCGGATGAACGTGAAAAAGGCCCTTCATGAAGCAGGAAACCACAGGATGAACAGAGAGAGGCTTCCCATCAATCGGCAGATGAAAAGCAGCAATGGCACTAAGGTGGACTCTAATCGAGGTGGATTTGAGGCCAGCCCCAGACAAGTGCAACAGATAATCCAGGACAGAAGACAAGGAGGCAGACTGTGGATCCTGTCGCTGCTTAGCACACCAGGAAGAAAAGCGGGTCCAATCATGATAGTAACATTGGCGAGTGGACTCCTTCCTAGACACCTCCAGGACATCCAGCACAGCCTGAGAAAACTGGAATGAGGGCATTAAGTCTCGAGGAACCAAGTTGTTAAGTGCAGAGATTGCAGGTTGGAAAGAAGCAGAGATCCCCGACTCTGCGTAAGCAGAGAAGGAAAAACAGGCAGTAGAAGAGGCTCCCTGGAACTGAGTTGTTACAGCTGGGAGAACCACAGCTGTCGGGGCCACTGAGGAGCTATCAGAATCATGGTGGCATGAGTGGACTTGAGCATGACGAGAGTCTTCAGAATCAGAGGGAAAGGAGGAAACGTGTACAGAAACAGGTTCGTCCAATCCAGAAGAAAGGCATCCGCCTCGATCCTGTGAGGGGTGTAAACCCTGGAGCAGAAACGAAGCAACTTGTGATTGAGGGGGGACGCGAAGAGATCGATTTTTGGAGTCCCCCACCGAGAGAACATCTGACGCAGGGTCGAAGAATGGAGAGACCATTCGTGAGGCTGCAGAAGGCGGCTCAACTTGTCTGCCAGGCAGTTCTGCTGACCCTGAATGTAAACAGCATGAAGGAAGATGTTGCGGCGGATAGCCCAATCCCAGAGCTACATCGCCTCCTGGCAAAAGGACAGGGACCCCGTGCCCCCTTGTTTGTTGATATAACATATGGCGACCTGGTTGTCCGTGCGAACCAGCACCACACGGTCGCGAAGCAGGTGACAAAAAGCCTTCAGAGCGTAGAAAACCGCCCGAAGCTCCAGCAGATTGATGTGACAAAGGCGGTCGACACTGGACAAAAGACCCTGAGTGTGAAGACCGTCCAGGTGCGCTCTTCAAGCATAGGCCTAGTCCGTCATGAGGACCTTCTGCGGAGGAGGAGCATGAAACAGAAAACCTCTGGAAAGGTTGGAAGAGAGCATCCACCAGCGAAGAGACCGCTTCAACAAAGGAATCACGACAATGAGTTGAGAGACAGGATCCCGATCCTGGTTCCATTGGGACGCCAGAGTCCATTGAGGTATACGGAGGTGAAGTCTAACAAAAGGAGTTACGTGAACCATAGAAGCCATGTGGCCGAGCAGGACCATCAGGAGCTGAGCTGGGGCCGAGGACAGGAGGGCCACCCGCTGGCACAGACGAACAAGAGCCTCCTGACGAGGCAGGGGCAAGAAGGAACGGAGGCGAACCACGTCCAGGACCGCTCCGATAAACTCGAGGGACTGAGACGGACAGAGATGAGACTTGGGACAGTTCACCTTGAAGCCGAGACTCTGAAGGAGCAAAATTGTCAGATTCGTCGCTCGTAGAACCTCCAGGCGGGAGGACGCTTTGATCAACCAGTCGAGGTAGGGAAACACCTGAAGCCCACGGAGACATAGGGCTGCGGCCACCACTACCAGACATTTCGTGAAAACTCTTGGTGAGGCCGCCAGGCTGAAGGGAAGAACACGATATTGGAGGTGGAGATCCCCTACCCGGAATCTCAGATACTGGCGAGAGGCCGGATGAATCGGTATGTGCGTGTAAGCCTCCTTGAGGTCCAAAGAGCACAGCCAATCCCCCTCATCCATCAGGGGATACAACGTAGGAAGGGTGAGCATTCTGAACTTTTCCTTGACCAGAAACCTGTTCAGAGCCCTGAGGTCCAGGATCGGACGCGGATCTCCAGTCTTCTTGGGAACCAGAAAATACCGGGAATAAAACCCCGTATTCCATTGATTCGGAGGAACCTCCTCGATCGCCCTGAGGTGAAGGAGGGCGTGAGCTTCCCACAGAAGAAGAGGTAGCTGAGACCTGGCAGAAGGAAACTCTCTTGGCGGAAGGGCCAGGGGTATGCAACAGAAGTGAAGAGAGTACCCCTCCTGGACGATGGTAAGCACCCAGCTGTCGGTGGTAAGACTTTCCCACTGAGTGTAGAAATGCTGGAGACGACCCCCGATGAGGAGGGGGTAAGGCTCCAGGAGGAAGGGAGCCAGGAGGCTCAGACTGGAATTGTCAAAAAGACGGCCCAGGCTTCACCGGAGCCGGCGGCTGGGCCTTAGCAGGACGCTTCTGCTGCAGATGCTTGGGAGGAGGCCGAGAGAATGCAGGAGTCGATTTCTGCGGGTACCTCCAAGGAGGGATCTTGTACGGCCGAGCCGGAGGAGATTTTGGTTTAAGCCGCACCAAAGAGACGAAAGACCGTTCATGCTCCGAGAGGCGCTTAGTGGCAGCCTCAATGGAATCATCAAAGAGCTCATGCCCCACACAAGTGAGATTGGCCAGACGATCCTGGAGGTTCGGGTCCATATCTACAATCCAGAGCCAGGCGAGGCGTAAAGGCCATGACCCTCGAAGACAACTCGAAGGCGTCGAAAGCCACCTGGAACATATAGAGACGGAGCTGGGAGAGGGTATCCTCGAGAAGACGAAACTACTGATGCCGAGAAGCCGGCATGTCCGCCTGGAACGAGTGGAGGGCATCCACACAGTACCTGAGATAGGACATGAAGGTAAAAGTGTAGTTAAGGACACGGTTCGCCATCATAGAATTTTGATACAGGCGGCAACCAAACTTGTCCATGGTCCGCTCTTCCCGGCCCGGAGGGACCGCAGTGTACACCTTCGAGAGGTTGGACTTTTTCAAGGATGACTCCACCACCAAGGACTGGTGGGAAAGCTGAGCATTCTCAAACCCCTTGACCGGGACCGTCCGGTAACGGGACTCCAATTTGGAGGGGATGGCAGTAACAGCATATGGCGTCTCTAGGTTCCAGAGGAAGGTCTACCGAAGAACCTGATGCAGCAGCAAGCGCAACACCTTACGGGGCGGATGAGGAACCCCCATCTCTGCCAAGTATTCCTGGGTATAGCGGGACTCAGACTGGAGATCCAGCTGCAAGGCCTTACCCATATCGGAAATAAAACGAGTGAAGGAGGAGTTTCGAGAAGACTCATCCTCCAGAGAGGACCTAGAACGGGATCTGAGGGCGGCAGAGAAAGAGGGAGAAACTTCCCTCGAATAATAAGCCGGAGCCTCGGAGTCACGAGAACGAGAGACTGAGGAAACTCTACTGAAATGCCTCGTGGGTGAGGAAGAGCGGCCCTGCGGAAAGTGACTCGGGGAGGACCCTAACGTCCGGGGCACCAGTTTGTGAAGCCTCGGCGAGCACAGAGCAAAGGAAAACTCCCCCTCATGGCTCAAGGCAACCACTCGGGCAACATCCATCCGGCTGCCTGGGGAAAGCGGAGAGGACGGGGTCAAACGAAGACCCACCTCCAAAGCCGAAGACAACAGAGGCCCCATGGGTCTCGAGGTTGGAGACCGGCCCCGGAGGGGCGGAAAAGACTGTAGGTTCTTAGAAGCAAGCCTCAACGAGGCCGAGGGTGAGGAGCGGGTTCTCCTCTGGGACACCCGAAAGGCCACACATCCCGTCTCCGGGGAGGAGGAGTCACTCGAGGGCAGTCTGTGAGACTTCCGAGCACGGCCCCGAGACACAAGGGAAGAATGCCCAGGCTGGTCAGACCGGGACTGGGTCGAGGTCGAAGCCAGTTGACTCGAGACTGGGACCAGTTGGCTCACCACCGAGGAAAGCTGTGTGGTAAGGATAGCCTTAAGCATGTCCTCAAACATAGGCACCGAGACCAGAGGCTGGTGGGTCGGAGGTGCAGCAGGGCGCTCCTTCGGGGGCGACCTCAAGGAAGAGTATTCCCTACATGAGGATGCACGCTTTGAATGATGTCTCGAAGAGGCCGACGAAGCAGCACTCACATGAGACTCCGAGGTAGGCTTCTTTGCTGGCACACCTGAAGAGGCAAGAGGAGACTTACCCGAGGCCGGGGTCTTCGAGGCTGAGGAGGACTTCGAGGCCAAGGACTTCAAGGCCGAGGCCCCCAATGCTCTGGCCGAGGCCGAGCTCGAGGCCTGTCCCGCAGGTTCCATGGGGCCAAACAATTGAAGAATTTTGGCCACCCTCCGACGAAGCGCCCGCGGTTGCAAGGTCGCACAATGCAGGCAGGACTCAGCACGGTGGCCCGCACCGAGGCACTCCACACACCAATGACGTGGGTCAGTGATGAAGATCACCCAGTTGCACTGGGCGCAGTTTTTAAACCCGGAATGAGGCCAGGACATAAGAAAAAGCACAGCTGCGGCCCCGCAAGGCCAAGCGGCCTAAGACTGGTTACCCGGCGCAAAGACACGAAGGGAAAAAACAAAAGACCGCGAACACAGCGACTAACTTGAAAACAAAAAAAGCAAGCCACGGTGCAAAGAGGCACAACGATTTCGAGCAACGCAAGGGAGCAGGGCTTCTGGCTCCGCAGAAACTTTAGAACTGAGGACATGCTGAGGAGACGCATGCCCTAGGTCGGGCGGGAGGGGCACTTGCACATGCGCGGTCCACTTGCAAGCTTGAAGGTTTTCAAGCAAGTCTGCTTGCGAAAATGTCCGTTAGGGGGCTCCTTAGGTGACGTCACCCACATGTTGAGAATATGCTGCCTGCTTGTCCTGGGATAAATAAATAAATATATGTTTAGCATTTTTATTATTGGTAGATCATTGTGACTTGGTCATTTTAAAAGTAGCTCGCAAGCCAAAAAGGTGTGTGACCCCTGGCCTAAGTGAACATAAAAATAGCCTTACTGGGTCAGACCAATGGTCCATCAAGCTCAGTAGCCCATTCTCATGGTGGCCAATCCAGGTCACTCGTACCTGGCCAAAGCCCAAGGAGTCGCAATATTCCATGCTACCAATACAGGGCAAGCAGTGGCTTCCCCCATGTCTTTCTCAATAACAGACTATGGACTTTATCTTCAGGAACTTGACCAAGCCTTTCTTAAAACCAGCTAAGCTCTCCGCTCTTACCACATCCTCTGGCAACGCGTTCCAGAGCTTAACTAATCTCTGAGTGAAAAAAAATTCCTCCTATTGGTTTTAAAAGTATTTCCCTGTAACTTCATTGAGTGTCCCCTAGTCCACTGCTCGCCCTGTATTGGTAGTATGGAATATTGCTACTCCTTGGGTTTTGGTCAGATACTGGTGACCTGGATTGGCCACCATGAGAACGGGCTACTGGGCTTGATGGACCATTGGTCTGACCCAGTAAGGCTATTCTTATGTTATGTTCTTACCCGTTTTACTCCACTTAGGATTTTGTAGACTTCAATCAAATCTCCCCTCAGCCGTTTCTTTTCCAAGCTGAAGAGCCCTAACTATTTTGATCTTTCCTCAAACGAGAGGAGTTCCATCCCCTTTACCATCTTGGTCGCTCTTCATAAGAACATAAGAACTGCCATCTCCGGATCAGACCTTCGGTCCATCAAGTCCGGCGATTCGCACACTCGGAGGCCCAGCCAGGTGTACACCTGGCGTAATTTTAGTCACCCATATCCCTCTATGCCTCTCTTAAGGAGATGTGCATCTAGTTTGCTTTTAAATCCTAGTTTGCTTTTAAATCCTAGAACAGTGGATTCCGCAATAAACTCCTCTGGGAGAGCATTCCAGGTGCCCACCACTCGCTGCGTGAAGCAGAACTTCCTGATATTTGTCCTGGACTTGTCCCCCCTCAGCTTCAGTCCATGTTCTCTTGTCCATATCACATTGTACATTGTAAATAACTTTTTTTCCTGCTCTATTCCTTTCAGTATTTTGAAAGTCTCGATCATATCCCCTCTCAGTCTCCTCCTCCCAAGGGAGAACAATCCCAGTCTCCTAAGTCGTTCCTCGTATTCCAAGTTCTCCATACCTTTTACTAGCTTCGTTGCTCGTCTCTGCACCCTCTCCAGCAGTTTTATATCTTTCTTTAGGTTGGGAGACCAATGTTGGACACAGTATTCCAAGTGTGGTCTGGCCATTGCTCTATAAAGTGGCATTATAACCCTCTCCAATCTACTCATGATTCCCTTCTTTATCATGCCTAACATTTTATTTGCTTTCTTTGCCGCTGCTGCGCATTGTACCAACGGTTTCAGGGTCCTATCTATCAGTACACCCAGGTCCTTTTCTTGTTCGCTCTTACCCAGAGTTGCACCTAACATTCTATACTCGTGTTCCTTGTTCTTTCTGCCTAAATGCATTACTTTGCGCTTTTCCACATTAAATTTCATCTGCCATTTCTCTGCCCATTTCTCTAACTAACACAAGTCATTCTGGAGTTCCTCGCTATCCTTCTGCGATCTGATTGCCCTGCATAGCTTTGTGTCGTCTGCAAACCTGATGATCTCACTGGATGTTCCTTCTTCTAGGTCATTGATGAAAATATTAAATAAGATGGGCCCAAATACCGAGCCCTGGGGTACACCGCTAGTCACTTTCTCCCAGTCTGAGAACTTCCCATTTATGCTCACCTTCTGCTTTCTGTTTTCCAGCCATTTGCCTATCCATCTTAGTATGTCTCCCTCTATTCCATGGCTTTGTAGTTTCCTGAGAAGTCTTTCATGTGGAACCTTGTCGAACGCTTTCTGAAGTCCAAGTATATTATGTCCACCAGTTCTCCACTATCAATATGTTTGTTCACTGTCTCAAAAATTTGTCAAACATGATTTCCCTTTCCTGAAGCCATATTGACTGGCTCTCATCAGGTCGTGTGTATCCAAGTGACGGACTATGCTATCTTTAATCAGTGCTTCGACCATCTTTCCAGGGACAGACGTAAGACTCACAGGTCTGTAGTTGCCCGGTTCTCCTCTTGATCCTTTTTTGAAAATTGGTGTGACTTTTGCTATCTTCCAGTCGTCTGTATCTGTCCAGTTCTAATTGACAGGTTAGCAAGTTTTTGCAATAGTTCTCCGATTTCAACCTTCAGTTCTTTTAAGACTCTCGGGTGAATTCCATTGGGTCCAGGGTATTTGCCACTTTTAAGTTTGTCGAACTGGTAGTATATCTGGTCCAAGTCCACTTCTACTGTGGTGAGGCTGTCCTCCTTTGAACACTTTCACTGTTTCTGGTATTGTTGCGGTGTCCTCCTTCGTAAAGACAGATGCGAAGGAATTTAGTCTGTCTGCAATTTGTTTGTCTTCCTTGATGTCCCCTTTTCTTCCCTGGTCGTCCCACTGCCTCTTTTGCGGGTTTTCTTTCTTTTACATATCTAAAGAAGGGCTTGAAATTTTTGGCCTCTTGTGCTATTTTCTCCTCGTAGTCCTTTTTGGCATCCCTCACCACCTTGTGACATTTCTTCTGATCATCTTTGTGTTTGTTCCATGCTTTGGTTGTTTTCATGTGTTTCCATTTTTTAAAAGAATCCTTCTTTTCTTTTATGGCTTCCTTCACCTTTCTAGTAAGCCATGACGGTTCTCCTTTGCCTTTAGTCTTCCTTTCTTTGGAAATCCACAGAATGTAGAGATTTTGTGCTTCTGTGATAGTATTTTTCAGTAGGAACCATGCCTGATCTACCGTTTTAACTTTGTCCATCTTTTTCTTGAACTGTTGTTTCACCATGGCTCTCATGCTATCGTATCTTCCCTCCTTGAAGTTTAAGGTCGTGGTTAAGGTTTTGGTACGTTTCCCTTTCCCAATGTCAAGTTTAAAGTTGATCATGTTGTGATCGCTCGTCCCCAGCGGGACTGTGACTTCTACTTCTTTTGTTGGTCCCGTAATGCCATTTAGGACCAAGTTCAAGGTAGCGTTTCCTCTCGTCGGCTCTCCTACCATTTGTTCCAGGAAGCAGTCCCCTAGCACTTCCAGGAACTTGGCCTCCTTGCCGCAGTTCGAGGTTCCCAGGTTCTAGTCTATCCCTGGAAATTGAAGTCTCCCATGATTATTACATTACCTGTCTTAATTTCCTCTATTATTTCTGAGTCTGTCTCCTCCGTCTGTCCTGGGGGTCGATAGTGAAGACCAATTTTTGTGTCTAGGAATCTTGATCCAGAGGGACTCCAGCTTCTCTTTCCTTTCTGTCGTAGCCTCTTTAACAGATTATACTCCTTCCTGAACATATAGGGCAATATCTCCACCTTTCTGCCCTACTCTATCTCTTCTGTATAGTTTGTATCCCTGTAGTACTGTGTCCCATTTATTTTCATCATTCTACCATGTTTCTGTTATGCCAATGATTTCCAGTTCATCGTGTCTTGCTATTGTCTCTAGTTCTCTCATTTTGTTTCTCAGACCTCTAGCATTCGTATACATACATTTGAGTTCCCTTTGTGTTACCTTCTTGGACTTTCTAAGCTTAGCAGTCTCTACTGTTTCTTTCATGGTATCCTTTTCTGCTTCTGCATTGTCTCCCTTATTTGCTTTGTGGTCGTCCCCTTCTGTGTCTGAGTAATTGTCCGTAGTTCCTTCTTTGGGGCATCCTGTTGCCATCGACTGTCAGCTTTCCCCTGTCCATTAGTTTAAAGCCTTTTTGATGGCCCTCTTCATGTTTCCTGCCAGTACTCTTGCTCCTTCCTTGTTGAGGTGTAGTCCGTCCTTTCTGTAGTACTTGCTTTTTCCCCAGAACGCCGTCCAATTGCGCACAAAGTCAAAGCCTTCCTCTTCGCACCATTGTCTCATCCTGGCGTTGATAGCTTGCAATTCCCCTTGTCTCTTTCCATCCGCTCTTGGTACCGGGAGGATCTTGGAGATCTTCCCTGATCTTCAGTTTTCTTCCGAATGAGTGGAGCTGGCCCTTCATCTCTTCCCCGTCATACTTCCGTCCGCTCACATTGTTGGTTCCCACGTGGATAAGCACAGCAGTATCCTCTCCCCCTGCGCTGTCTATGATCCTGGAGATCCTGTTGGCCATATCCTTCATTCTTGCTCCAGGCAGGCAGGTGACGATTCAATCCTCTCTCCCTCCTACGGTGTGGCTGTCCACATGACGTATAATGGAGTCTCCTACGATGATCCCCATCTTCTTTATTCAGTCCATGGTGTAGGGCCAATCTTCTTCCTTCTGTGATGCGCTTGAAGTTGTTTTCGGCTCTTTGTGTGGGGGGACGTCCTCATGCGGTCTTTCTCTTTCTCCTTCTCCTGGTGTGCAGTCGTCCCCTATTTCAGCTTCAGTCTCTTCTGAATTTGTAGGGGTGTCTTCTCTCCTCTCGTCCAGGCCATCTTCCTGGCTTGCTCATGTACAGTTCTCCAGCCCTAGGATCTCCACATGTTGCTGGTGAGCTTCCTCAATGAATCTTTCTAGCTCCTTGACCTCTTCGTTTGCACTGAACTCCACTAGAAACTTCTCCTGTTCGCAGATTCTAACTTCAAAGGTGAGGAGTTCTTTTAGTTCCATCACTGTCTCCTCTAGTAGCCGGACTTGCCGTTTCAAGCTATCCAGCTCCATGCACCAACTGCAAATGTATGCCCAAATCCCCGAAGGGAGGTAGTCATACATATTGCAGCTGGTACAGAAGACTGGAAAGTTCATCTTCTGATTTCCTTGGGCTTCCGTTTCTTGCTTCCCTTCTGAGTTGTCTGAGTGAATTGTTGTGAACCTTCTGTCTCTCAACTGGATGTTTTCTGACTTCCTGTTCGTTGTGAGTCTGCTGGTGCTGCTGAGTTAGTACCTGTGAGTGCTTGTTTCCCCTCTAGGTGTGTGGTATGTGAGAATGTGTGCCCTGCTGTGTAGCTAGCTAAAACTAGGACTTGTAGCTTTTGTTCTAAGTCGCTCTGCTGGGCATCCAAGTTTCCCGGCTCCTTCTTAAGGCTTCTTCGCAAAGGCGAGCTCGCTAAGGCGAGCGCCTTTGTCACACGCCGAACAGCTGCACGCTGTTGACTTTGCCCCTTTTAAGGGGGAGCGCCAATGATGATGCGGTGGGGTGGGTGGAGCTAACTCTCGCCGATGCCCCTTGCCTCCTTCCCCTGCTTCTTCCTACTCTGCTTCTGGGGGGTTTTCGGCGCTTCTCTCTGTCTGCTTCTGTCTTTCTTCTATCTTCCTCCTCTCTCCTCTGCCTGCCCTCTGCTTTCTGCCGTTTGCTTTGCCCCTTTTAATGGGGAGCTCCAACGATGATACTGTGGGGGTGGGTGGAGCTAACTCACGCCGATGCCCCTTGCCTCCTTCCCCTGCTTCTGCCTACTCTGCTTCTGGGTTTCTCTCTGCACTTCTCTCTGTCTACTTCTGTCTTTCTTCTATCTTCCTCCTCTCTCCTCTGCCTTGTTTTCATAATCAGCAGTTTCCAGGACTAGTAAATGGCATTCACTGGTCGGGCTTTCCTAGAAAATCCTTGCATCACCACTTATAAGAACCCCAGTTCTTCTTTGAACCTGTTCTAGCATCACTATATCTTTCTTGAGATAAGGAGACCAGAATTGAACACAATACTCCAGATGAGGACGCACCATGGAGCGATATAGGGGCATTATAACATTCTTAGTCTTGTTAGCCATCCCCTTTTTAATAATTCCTAGCATTTTGTTTACTTTTTTGGCCGCCACCACACATTGGATGGAAGGTTTCATCGTATTATCTACAATGACACCCAGATCCTTTTCTTGGGTGCTAATCCCCAAGGTGAACCCTAGCATCCAATAACTGTGATTCAGGTTATTCTTCCCAAAGTGCATCACTTTGCATTTGTCCACATTAAATTTCATCTGCCACTTGGATGCCCAGTCTTCCAATTTCCTAAGGTCCGCCTGCAATTTTTCACAATCCGCATGCGTTTTAACAACTTTGAACAGTTTAGTATAATCTGCAAATTTAATCACCACACTCCAATTTTCAGATCATTTATAAATAAGTTAAATAGCACCGGTCCCAGTACAGACCTCTGTGGCACTCCACTGTTTACTCTCCTCCATTGAGAAAAATGACCATTTAACCCTACCCTCTGTTTTCTATCCGATAACCAATTCCTAATCCACAACTGAACTTTGCCACCTATCCCATGACACTTTAATTTTCTCAGTAGCTTCTCATGAGGAACTTTATCAAAAGCTTTCTGAAAATCTAGATACACTATATCAGGGGTCTCAAAGTCCCTCCTTGAGGGCTGCAATCCAGTTGGGTTTTCAGGATTTCCCCAATGAATATGCATTGAAAGCAGTGCATGCACATAGATCTCATGCATATTCACTGGGGAAATCCTGAAAACCTGACTGGATTGCAGCCCTCGAGGAGGGACTTTGAGACCCCTGCACTATATCAACCGGCTCACCTTTATCCACATGTTTATTCATACCTTCAAAGAAGTCAAGCAAACTGGTGAGGCAAGATCTCCCCCAGCTGAACCCATGCTGACTCTGTCTCATTAAATCATGCTTGTTCCACAATTTTATTTTTTTATAATTGTTTCTACCACTTTGCCTGGCACCAAAGTGAGGCTTACTGGTCTGTAATTTCCCAGATCTCCCTTGGAGCCCTTTTAAAAAATTGGTGTAACATTGGCCACCCTCCAAACTTCAGGTACTACCGACGATTTTAGCGACAGGTTACAGATCACTAACAGCAGGTTAGCAATTTCATGTTTGAGTTCTTATAGTACCCTAGGATGTATACCTTCCAGTCCTGGCAATTTATCACTTTTTAACTTGTCGATTTGGCTCAGGTAGGCAAGCATTTTTCCTTATCTGTCCTGAAGGGCTCACACCATCTAATGTACCTGGAGCAATAGGAGGATTCAAGTTTCAAGTTTATTTTTAGTTTGATGAATTGCTTATTTAGTTTTACTAAGCGAGATACAACATTAATATAAAAATATAAGCATATATTTAGACATGCCATTTAAAATTTAAAATAATGGGTTAGACAAACAGACAAATCAATACACAGAGTAAAAAGGGAACAAACTACAATTCAATGCTTTAAAGTACAGAGGAGAATCATAAATGGAAAGAACATTAGGGAGGGAAAAGTGGAAACCTGGAAGGAAACTAATATAAAATTTGAACATAACTTAAAGATTAAAAGCATCTTTAAAAAGTAAACTCTTAAAGTTACTTTTAAATTGACTCAAATCATTTTCTTCTCTTACATGCTGAGGCAAAGTGTTCCAAAGTTGCGGAGCCATCACTGATACTCCAAGCACCTAGAGGATATATTCACTTGGTTCCCTAATTAAAAGGAACTAACTTTCAATATAATGTTATGCTATCATAATATACTCCTCCTTATGAGATGGCGGGGATGTCACTAGTGAAAACTAGAAGTCAGAAATTGCTTTGATAAATAAGATATGAACTGACTTCGCATTCAACACAAACCTGTCTATGAAGTGTAATCAATATGTTTTAAGTTGCTCAGAAATGTGAAACTCAACAAGGGGGGAACGCACCCCCCTAGAATGGGAACAGAGTTTACCTCCCAGTCATTGCAACTGTTTTCTCAATGAGCTAAGTTATGATTCTATTAATCATGCATAAGTGATGTTCTGACAAGTATAAGAAGAAAGGAGAAAATCCTATACTTTATATCATTTCAAGGACTGTAACAATTGAAGTGTGATCTCTACAGAAACAGTTGCAATGACTGGGAGGTAAACTCTGTTCCCATTCTAGGGGGGTGCGTTCCCCCCTTGTTGAGTTTCACATTTCTGAGCAACTTAAAACATATTGATTACACTTCATAGACAGGTTTGTGTTGAATGCGAAGTCAGTTCATATATTATTTATCATAATATACTCAGCTGAAAGGATAGCATAAGGAAAGGAGGAAAGAGCCTCAGACTCCGAGCCTGCCTCTGCTCATTAGCTTTCAAGCAGGTTGAATTCATGAGCTACCTCATTGGCTCAAAATCTCCTCCTCCCTATGTTTCTTTGTTAATTTTATAACTTCCTATCAATTTTATAATCAAATAATTAATTTTATAATTTTTAAATAAGTTTTTATATTCAAAAAAACTTCCTCAGAGCTAAACATTACATTCCAGACTTACTTTCTTAAGCTGAAGGGGGCCTAACAGAGGTACTCGGGAATGACCATAAATCACTTCCCGCTAGTGCAGGGGTAGGGAACTCCGGTCCTCGAGAGCTGTATTCCAGTCAGGTTTTCAGGATTTCCCCAATGAATATGCATGAGATCTATGTGCATGCAATGCTTTCAATGCATATTCATTGGGGGAATCCTGAAAACCCAACTGGAATACGGCTCTTGAGGACCGGAGTTCCCTACCCCTGCGCTAGTGTGTTGGAACTGTGATCGGATAAGTGCTAGCATAAAATATTCACAAAAGCCTTAAGCTACAACACTTATCTCTATCCCTTGCAGTTCAATGTATCATCAGCATTCCACACTCTTGTTCAAAAACAGCAGGTCTGTTAAGCCCATCAGCCAAAAGGGACTTGCCTAGGGTCATGAGGAGCAGCATGGGATTTGAACTCACAACCTCAGAGTGCTGAGGCTGTAGCTCTAACCACTGTGCTACACACTCCCCACTTGCAAGTGTTGCCCTACTTTTTCAATACACCATGATTCGAAAATTGCATGGGACTGAATTACATTGATTTAACGTTAAGTTGAAGAGATAATGTTATTCCTGCAAGTTTGGTTACTTTTGGAAAATCTATATATACCACGTATCAACAAGGGTTCCAAGAGGAAAAAGAACAAGGAACCGGCGTAGCTCACTTTAGCAGTGAAGGAAGTGATCAGAGACAAGAACACGTCGTTTAAGGAATGGAAGAGGACAAAAATGGACGAAAACTGGAAAACATAAGAACATAAGCCGTGCTTCTGCTGGGTCAGACCTGAGGGCCATCATGCCCAGCAGTCCGCTCACGCGGCAGCCCATCTGGTCCAGGACCTGTATAGTAGCCCTCTATCTATACCCTTCTATCCCCTTTTCCTTCAGAAAATTTTCCAATCACTTCTTGAACTCCAATATCGTACCCTGTCCTATCACTCCCTCTGGAAGCGCGTTCCAGGTATCCACCACCTGTTGGGTGAAGAAGAACTTCCTAGCATTGGTTCTGAATCTGTCCCCTTTTAATTTTTCCGAATGTCCTCTCGTTCTTGTAGTTGTCGAAAGTTTGAAGAATCTGTCCCTCTCCACTTACTCTATGCCCTTCATGATCTTGTAAGTCTCTATCATATCTCCTCTAAGTCTCCGCTTCTCCAGCGAAAAAAGCCCCTGTCTCTCTAATCTTTCAGCGTATGAAAGGTGTTCTATACCTTTTATCAAATGCGTCGCTCTCTTCTGAACCCTCTCGAGTATCGCCATATCCTTCTTTAGGTACGGCGATCAATATTGGATGCAGTACTCCAGATGCGGGTGCACCATCGCCCGATACAACGGCAGGATAACTTCTTTCTTTCTGCTTGATTATTCCTAGCATCCTATTCGCTTTCTTAGCGGCCGCTGCGCATTGTGCCGAAGGCTTCATTGTCATGTCCACTATTACCCCAAGTCCCTTTCTTGGGAACTCTCACTCAATAACAGCCCTCCCATCGTGTAGCTATACCTCGGGTTTCTGTTTCCTACGTGCAAGACTTTACATTTCTCTACATTGAACTTCATCTGCCATCTTGTCGCCCACTCTCCTAGTTTGTTCAGGTCCCTTTGTAAATCTTCGCAGTCCTCTTTAGTCCTAGCCCCATTAAATAGCTTGGAGTCATCTGCAAATTTTATTATTTTGCTCTTCGTCCCTGTTTCTAGATCATTTATAAATACATTGAATAGCAGCGGTCCAAGCACCAACCTCTGCGGAAAACCACTCATGACCTTCCTCCAGTCCAAATAGTGGCCCTTCACTCCTACCCGCCAACCAATTCATGATCCATCTGTGTATGTCTCCTTCCACCCCCATGGTTCTTTAATTTCCGAAGTGGGTACCTTGTCAAAGGCTTTTTGGAAGTCTAAGTATACAATGTCTATGGGGTCCCCTTTGTCCATCAGTTTGTTAATTCCTTTGAAGAAGTGCAACAAGTTCGTCAGGCACGATCTCCCTTGCAGAAGCCATGTTGGCTTGTTTTCCTAAGTTTATGCCTCTCTAGATGCTCCTTGATGCTACCTTTAGCAGCGCTTCTGCCATTTTCCCCGGAACCGAGGTCAGACTCACCGGTCTGTAGTTTCCCGGGTAACCTCTCGATCCCTTTTTAAAGATGGGCGTAACATTGGCTATCTTCCAATCCTCCGGGATCATGCCTGTTTTCAGGGATAGATTACAAACCTGCTGTAGTAGTTCCGCTATTTCCTCCTTTAGTTCTTTCAATACTCTAGAGTGGATTCCGTTTGGGCCCGGCGATTTCTCAGTTTTTAATTTTTCTATCTGCGTGTGCACGTCCTCAAGGCTTACTTCCATGGATGTTAATTTTTCTGCTTGATCTCCTTTGAAGATTTGTTCAGGTTCTGGTATGTTGGATGTGTCTTCTTTTGTAAATACTGCCAAAAAGAGCATGTTTAGTTTTTCCGCCAATTCTTTTTCCTCCTTCACCACTCCCCACTCCCTTCCTATATCCGTCATCCAGCAGTCCCACCTCCTCCCTAGCCGGCTGCTTCCCTTTAACATATCTGAAGAACAGTTTGAAATTTCGTGCTTTCCTGGTTAGCCTCTCTTCATATTCTCTTTTTGCTTTTCTAACCACGAGGTGACATTCTTTTTGATACTTCCTGTGTTCTTTTCAGTTCTCCTCGGTTTTGCCATTTTCAATTGTTCCACTCATGTGGGTGTTTGAGAGATACTGTTTTCAGCATTCAGCAGCTGGTTCCTGAGGAAGGGGGCTTGTACCCTCGAAACAGAATTCCATTGGACAAGCTCGGACAAGCCTTTGGGCTGCCTCATGTTCATCGATTACAGAGAAGCTAAATACCTCCTACACTGTCTGCTTGTACCTCACACCTGTGCCCTTAGATTGATTTTGGTGGCTCATGTACCCTCGGATGAGAGGCAAAGACAGCTTTAACCACTGTTTATATGTTATGTTGGTTGATTGTTATATTTCACACCATTAGCACATTAGTTTGTGCGCTAGGTACACGTTTTGATCACATATGGGTTAGCCCGAGGATGTTTCACAGATAACATCCTTATGGGTGTATGCATGTGACAGCTGGTGCATTAGGGGGTTTGGTCCCCATTGCGAGCTGTGTAACTGAGGGCTTCCCGTTTATCACAACAAATTTTCTTTATTAGCGTGGTTCGAGTTGTCTTTTTTAGGGCTAGGGAAGAATTGTTGTTTCTTCTCATAGTTTGGGCTTTCTTCCCACTTTTGTATTTTTTTGACACAATGTTATATTTCACAGCAGAGGTTTTTTTGACCAGTGATTAAGATCAGTCTGTGTACAGGGCAAAGCCCCTGAGAAACGAGTTGTGTACTGCACACGTCCGAGGTCTTTTCCTCTACTACTATGCATATGAAATTTCAACAGTATGAAGAGTAGAGGAGTGAATACGTGAATCTTTATCAACCCACAGAATTGGAAATACCAAGTGATGTTACCTATAATATTAGGGAATTTTCTTTGCTATCATGACAAATATATGAGAAGTGTTAGCCTCTCTACCAATTGCGAACATATTTTTCATCAATTCCACTAGATAAAGGTCCAGGTAACATTATCTTTAGCAGATTTGGGTACAAATTCAGTAACTCAAATACAAGAGGTCCATTTTAAATACACAGAATACCAGGGCCAGCAGATAACTTTAAAAAGTTTGAATATTAACAATTTATTATTGAAAAAACGCTAATTCATCACACACCAGCTTCCCTACCTAGAATTTAATTTAATGTGATATCTTATACACTGCTAAGTCTCCCAAAGGATTCGAAGCAGTTTACAAAACAATTAAATTCACTTAAGTAATGGCCAAAAATCTAATCAGGTACTTTAAGAATTTTCCTCTCTCTCCCCAACGGGTTCACAATCTAGTACCTTTCAAAGAAATAATTACTTACATTTACCTAAATAAAGAGAAGGAAGAGGGAAAATATAATACAATAAATTCAATACTTTAGGTGCGTAAAAGGCACAATAGAAGAGAAAACTTTAATATCAAAGAACACCAAAGAAAAACCCTAAAAATAAAAGCAGGAAACAATAGCAAAATAAAAGAAGCCTAACAAAAATAAAGCAATACGAAATTGAAAAATAAAGTGAAAAATAAACCGCAGTCATTCTTACTACCCTCAGTCAACTTCTAATTCCATAGCCTCAACTGAGCCAGGCCAGCCTGCCCCAGTACCACAAAAGCAACTCCACCACTTCAATTTCCCTGCTCCGAGATGATAGAACGAAGAAAGGTGGACTGTCCTCCCATGAGCCTCCAGAAGAAGTTGTAGGCTGGGAGCTGGATGCAAGCGGAGGCTCTGGGCTGAGAGCTGGGTGTATTAGGGCAGCATCGCTGCAGTACCAGCCATAAATGCTGGTTCATTTTAGATGATTTGTTAGATAACCCTTTTTGGATTGTAGATCACACATCTGAGTTCCTCCGTGCTGCTGTGTTGAACCAGAAGATAGAGTCCCCAGGAAGAGCAGCAGTTAGGAAAGATGAAAGAAAACAAAGTTCCTTCAGAACCTGGCACGCTTTTTCTCCTTGTTACAAGTGACTCTGCACCAGTAGGTGGGTCTTAAAGCAGTCCCTACGTGCTGAAAGAAATGGAAGTAAAACCCGGATGTCTCAATCCGTTCTCCTTTTCTGGAGCCATATGGTAACTCTAGTAGCCTCAGCTGAAATTGTCACTCTATGTTTTACTCAAATGGAAAAGCAGCAAAATTCCTTTAAAGAACAGGCATTAACCCCTTCAATGCTGGTGAGCTTAATCTCTGTAACAAGATTTCTTTTTTAAACAAGACAAAAGAACAAAAATACATGTAAGGAACATCTGTTTCTTAACACATCAGGTCAATTTCTGTGGCTTATGAAACTGAAAAGTTCTAGCTTTTAGTGGTGGAAAGACTAAACATGTTCTTTTCGTCTGTATTTACAAAAGAGGAAACATCCAACATACTGGAACCTGAGCAAATCTTCAAAGGAGATCAAACAGATAAACTAACATCCATGGAAATAAGCCTCGAAGACATACGCAGGCAGCTAGAAAAATTAAAAACTGACAAATCGCCAGGCCCAGACAGAATCCATCCAAGGGTTCTGAAAGAACTTAAGGAGGAAATAGCACAGTTACTTACCGTAACAGTTGTTATCCAGGGACAGCAGGCAGCTATTCTCACAAGTGGGTGACGCCATCCGACGGAGCCTCGATGCGGACGCCTCACAAGCAGACTTGCTTGAAGAAAACTCGAAGTTTTGAGTCGCCCACGCATGCGCGAGTGCCTTCCCGCCCAGCGCAGGGCAAGTCTCCTCAGTTCAGATAGCCAGCAGAGAAGCCAACCCGGGGAGGTGGGTGGGATGTGAGAATAGCTGCCTGCTGTCCCTGGATAACAACTGTTACGGTAAGTAACTGTGCTTTATTCCAGGACAAGCAGACAGGTATTCTCACAAGTGGGTGACCTCCAAGCTAACCAAAAAGGGATGGTGGGAGAGTTGGCAACCTAGGAGAATAAATTTTGCAATTTGGCCAAACTGTCCATCCCGTCTGGAGAAAGTATCCAGACAATAGTGAAAAGTGAAGGTATGAACCGAGGACCAAGTAGCAGCTCTACAAATTTCCTCAATAGGTGTAGATCTGAGGAAAGCTACAGAAGCTGCCATTGCTCTGACGTTATGGGCTGTGACTTTACTGTGAAGGGGTAATCCAGACTGGGCATAGCAGAAAGAGATACAAGCCGCCATCCAATTGGAGATGGTACGCTTAGAAATAGGATGTCCCAACTTGTTCGAATCAAAGGAGACAAAAAGTTGAAGAGTAGTCCTGTGTGGTTTGGTGCATTCCAAATAGAAAGTCAAAGCACGTTTACAGTCCAGAGTATGAAGAGCAACTACTCCAGGATGAGAATGAGGCTTTGGAAAAAACACTGGAAGAACAATGGATTGGTTGATATGAAAGTCAGAAACCGCTTTAGGAAGGAATTTTGGATGAGTGCGAAGAACCACCTTGTCATGATGGAACACTGTAAAAGGTGGATCCACAACCAACACTTGGAGCTCACTGACTCGTCGAGCAGAAGTGAGGCCAATGAGAAATACCACTTTCCAAGTGAGATACTTCAGATGAGCCTTGTCCATTGGTTCAAATGGAGGTTTCATCAGCTAAGTAAGAACAATATTGAGGTCCCAAACCACAGGAGGCGGTGTGAGAGGAGGATTGACATTGAAAAGTCCTTTCATGAATCTGGAAACCACAAGATGAGCAGAGAGGGGTTTCCCTTCAATAGGCTGATGGAAAGCAGCAATTGCACTAAGATGGACTCGTATCGATGTAGACTTGAGGCCAGAATGAGAAAGGTGCAAAAGATAGTCCAAAACTGAAGATAAGGAGGAATGTTGAGGCTCCTTATGATGAGAAAAAAACCAAGTAGAAAATCTAGTCCATTTTCGGTGATAGCATTGTCTAGTAGTAGGCTTCCGTGAAGCTTCCAAAACATCCTTCACAGATTGAGAAAACTGGAGAGGAGCTATTTTGAGAGGAACCAAGCTGTCAGGTGTAGAGACTGCAGGCTGGGATGAAGCAGAGACTCTGATGCTGTGTAAGCAGGGAGGGAAAAACTGGTAGAAGGTATGGCTCCCTGCTGCTGAGTTGAAGTAGAAGGGAGTACCAGGGTTGTCTGGGCCACCAAGGAGGAACCAGAATCATGGTGGCATGGTCGGTCTTCAGCTTGGCCAGCGTCTTTTGAATTAGAGGAAATGGAGGAAACACATATAGAAAGATATTCGTCCAGTCCAGAAGAAAAGCATCTGCCTCGAGGCGATGAGGAGTGTGCATCCTGGAGCAGAACTGAGGCAGTTTGTAGTTGTGGGGGGCTGCAAAGAGGTCTATCTGAGGCGTCGCCCACTGAGAGAAAATGTGATGAAGGGGCGTGGAATGGAGAGTCCATTCGTGAGGCTGCAGAAGACAACGTAAGTTGTCCACTAAGGCATTGTCCGCCCCCTGAATGTAGACAGCTTTGAGGAAGGTGTTGTGGCGAATGGCCCAATCCCAAACTTTCAGAGCTTCTTGACAGAGGGAGGCAGATCCCATGTTTGTTGACATAATACATGGCGACCTGATTGTCCGTTCGAATGAGGACTACATGGTCGTGAAGAAGATGCTGAAAAGCAATAAGAGCGTTGAAAATCACCCTGAGTTCCAGCAGATTGATGTGACACTGACGATCCGTAGGGGTCCAATAGCCTTGAGTACGGAAACCATCTAGATGAGCCCCCCAAGCATAAGTTGAAGAATCTGTCGTGAGAACTTTCTGATGAGGGTGTGTGTGAAAAAGTAGGCCTCTGGATAGATTGGAAGAGAGCATCCACAAGCGAAGAGACTGTGTCAGAGCAGGAGTGACCTGGATGTGTCGAGTCAGAGGGTCGGAAACCTGCATCCATTGAGATGCCAGGGTCCACTGAGGTATTCTGAGGTGAAGTCTGGCAATAGGAGTCACGTGTACTGTGGAAGCCATGTGACCTAGAAGAACCATCATGTGTCTCGCCGAGATGGAAGGAAAGAGAGGACAAAAGATGGAGAAGAGCTTCCAGACGTTGTTGAGGAAGGAATGCTCTGAGTTGGACTGTGTCCAGAACAGCTCCGATGAAGTGAAGAGTCTGAGATGGCTGTAGATGGGATTTGGGAAAGTTGATTTTGAATCCTAGACTTTGCAGGAACCAGATAGTCCACTGGGTCGCTATGACGACTCCTTGAGACGTGGAATCTTTGATGAGCCAGTCGTCGATGTATAGAAATACATGAAGACCATGGTTCCTGAGAGCTGCGGCCACCACTACCAGGCACTTGGTGAATACTCTGGGAGACGAGGCCAGACCGAAAGGAAGTAATCTGTATTGATAATGAGCTCTGGAACAACCTTACCTCCCCTCTTCGGAACTTGAGCTCTCTCCAAGTTTTCCGCAAACATCTGAAAACCTGGCTTTTCTCAAAAATGTAAGCTTCTCTCCAACTTTGGTATCCCAAGTCCACAAAAACTCTTCATATCTGGCATCCCAAGTTCTCTAAATATTCTTCACACTTTTACCTCTAGCCCTTTGTTGTAGTTCCTTCCTATTGCATCTACTGCAAACCACGCCGAGCTCTACGAATGTGGAGATGATGCGGTATACAAACCTAAGGATTAGATAATATTTCCCACCCGAAATCTGAGGTACTGACGGGAGGCCGGATGAATGGGAATGTGTGTGTAGGCCTCCTTGAGATCCAAAGAGCATAACCAGTCGTTCTGCTCGAGGAGGGGATAAAGAGATGCCAGGGTCAACATGCAAAATTTTTCTCTGACTAGAAATTTGTTGAGCACCCTGAGATCCAAAATAGGTCTCAGATCGCCCGTCTTCTTCGTAACAAGGAAGTAACGGGAGTAAAAACCCTTGTTCTGATGAGCTAGAGGAACTGGCTCGATAGCTCGAAGCTGAAGTAGAGCTTGAGCTTCCTGAAGAAGAAGGGCGGTCTGGGAGGGATTGGAAGGATCTCTCTTGGGATGTTCCGGAGGAACTTGATGGAAATAAAGAGAGTATCCCTCCCTGATGATGGAAAGGACCCAGAGGTCGGTAGTAACCGTCATCCACCGGTGATAAAAATGTTGGAGACGACCTCCGATAGGGGGAAAAACAGGAAAGGGCAGAATGACGGAGGTTATGCTCTGTTCTAGGCAGTCAAAAATGCTGAGGAGCCTTAGGTACAGCAGATGGCTGAGGCTTTTGCTGCTTCTGTGGATGCTGCCTCTTGACAGGCTGACGAGTAGCAGGAGCCTGCTTTGGTGGAAAACGCCGCTGATAGATTTGAGGAGGGCGTGTAGGTCGAGGAGGAGCAGGCTTCGGATTCGGTCTGAGAATAGATGCACAAGACTTCTCATGATCAGATAGTTTCTTGGTGGCTGCCTCAATGGACTCATCAAAGAGGTCATTGCCTGCACAAGGAACATTAGTCAGCTGGTCCTGCAGATTAGGATCCATGTTGATAGTACGAAGCCAAGCAAGACGTCGCATGGCCACAGAGCAAGCAGTTGCTCGAACAGTCAACTCGAAAGCATCATAGGATGACTGGAGAAAATATCATAGGATGACTGGAGAAGATGCAGACAGAGTTGAGACAATGAAGCAATGACTTCTTGGAACTCAAAGTGCATATGAGAATCCAGATAAGGCATAAACTTTGGAAGAATGGAAATAGGTGATGAAATGAAAATTATAGTTGAGGACTCTCGAGGTCATCATCGAATTCAGGTAGATGCGACGACCAAATCTGTCCATCGTTACCTTCCCTTCCTGGAGGGACAGTAGCATACACCTGGGAAGGATGAGATCTTTTCAAAGAAGATTCAACGAGAAGGGATTGATGAGACAATTGAGTATTGTCAAAGCCCTTATGATGTACAATCTTATACCTATGGTCCAATTTGCCTGGAACAGCTGGAAAGGTATAAGGAGTTTCCAGATAGCGGACAAAGGTTTGATCCAAAAGCTTATGGAGCGGAAGCTTGAGAGATTCAGCTGGAGGTTGAGGGAGATGCATGGTCTCGAGATATTCCTTGGAGAACTTCGAGCCAGTATCTAATTGAATATCAAAGTCAACTGCCGTCTGACGAAGGAAAGATGAAAAGGACAGTTGATCCGCTAAAGCCGTGCCTCGAGAAAGACTCAAGGACGTCGAGGAAGCTTGGCCCAGCGAAGATGGAGACCTGGACGAAGAAATGGAAACCACCAGGTCCTCGAGGTCCGGAAGTGGAAGGCACGATGGAGGAGGTGTGGCAATGCATGCCTGCCTGGAATGCTTCGATGAATGTCTCGATCTGTGATGCGAGCTGTGCCTCGAAGCAGGCCTCGAGGAGAATGCGCCTCAGTCGAAGCCCCTAGAGAATGGATAGGGCTGGATGCTGTGGAGCGAAGCAATGGAGGCCGAGAAGAGGAACCCTGATGCACTCGCAAAGACTCTGCTCCTTGCTTCGAGTGTGAGGGTTCCCATCGAGGCACTGGCAAAGAATCTGCTCCTTGCTGTCCGTGCCCAGTTGCCAGACCAGACACTCGCAGAGACTCTGCTCCCTGTAAAGAGTGTGCATGAGACTGAGACATAGGAGGCGGCTCGACCTCGCAGGAGCCCGCGGTATGCCCAGGCTGGATTTGTGATAGAAGCTTCGGCCCCCTGGTAGTAAAGAGCTGAATGAACTGCTTCTCCAACAAGGTCTGGAACGAAGCCAGCAAGGATGGATCCGCGTCTCCAACGGGACCACCTGCATGGGCCTCGTGTTCCCTCGAGGCAGTGTGAAAGTGCTTGGACTTAGAAATCTTAGGCACTTTAAGCACCACCGTGAGAATGGGCTGCTGCCCTATCTGACCTGAAGAGACAGAGGAAGGCATCGCAGCAGGCGTCGAAGACAGAGCCGGTACAAATAAGGCAGGTTTGATGAGGCTCGGAGTGGAAGCTGTGGAAGCAGGAAGAGCTTCGGTTGAAGTCGAGGGCGAGGCACCCTTCGAAGACGAGAGTACCATCGAAGACTCCATGCTGAAGAGCTGCTCCCACAGGATACAACAATGCTTAAAAGCACGAGACTTAAGTGTTGAGCAAGGCTGGCACGATTTCGGGAGATGTTGAGGCCCAAGACACCGAAGACAGCGTCGATGAGGGTCCGTGAGGGAAATTGCGCGCTGGCACTTGGAATACTTTTTAAAACCGGTTACAGGCTGGGACATAGGCCGAAAAAGAGCTGCCGCAAGATCGAAGCCGTGGGGCTGCGGCTGCAAGGCCTGCCCGGTCGAACGAACGGAAGAAAATATATATATATATATTTTTTAAAGAAAAAACAGCGATTCGTGACAAAAATAACACAAAACCGTGGTTGTAGAGAAGGCACAAGTAAAATTACTTCATGCAGAGAGTCAAAGAAGGACTTCTCGGCTCCGCGGAAAAGTAAGAACTGAGGAGACGCGCCCTGCGCTGGGCGGGAAGGCACTCGTGCATGCGCGGTGTGGGCGACTCGAAACTTCGAGTTTTCTTCATGCAAGTCAACTTGTGAGAAGTCTGCATCGAGGCTCCGTCGGATGACGTCACCCACTTGTGAGAATACCTGCCTGCTTGTCCTAGGATAAAGCAGAATTACTAAAGCAAGTTTGCAATCTATCCCTGAAAACAGGAGTGATCCCGGAGGATTGAAAAATAGCCAATGTTACGCCCATCTTTAAAAAGGGATCGAGAGGTGACCCGGGGAACTACAGACCAGTGAGTCTGACCTTGGTTCCGGGGAAAATGGTGGAAGCGCTGATACAAGACAATATCGATGAGCACAGCCTTTAATCGGGCCCCCTTACAGTCACCAGCAGGAGTCGGCAGAGACCCGGAGCCGATTCCCGAGGAGAGGCAGCGTGGGAGCCCTTGCTCCGCCCCTCTCCCTGACCAGCAAGGGAGCCATTTAACTTTTCAGCGCTAATGGCGCACAGCCTTTAATCGGGCCCCCTTACAGTCACCAGCAGGAGTCGGCAGAGACCCGGAGCCGATTTCCGAGGAGAGGCAGCGTGGGAGCCCTTGCTCCGCCCCTCTCCCTGACCAGCAAGGGAGCCATTTAACTTTTCAGCGCTAACGGCGCACAGCCGTTCGGCGTGCCGTCGAAGGCGCGTGACAAAGGCGCGTGACAAAGGCGCATGCGCCTTAGTGCGCGTGCGCGCCTTTGTGAAGCAACTGCAGTGACGACTGCAGGGACACCGAAGCTTACTAAACTCTGTCAACTAAGAGGTGAGAGTAGAAAGTCTTCAACCACTAGCCGGAAAACATTTTAGACCTTTAATATCAAGACCAAACAATCACTCAGCCATATAGTACAACTAACCTACACTAACCCTTTCCTGCATTTAAACATAGGCCCTTCAAAGTAACAGAAAATCCAGAACAAAAATGGTTACACGCACAACTAAACTCATCCTTGCTCTACTACTGTTCTCCCTCATCATAGAAAAATGGAAAACAACAGGATACCTTACACGCCCTATCCCAATACTCATAACATCATACAGAACAGCCCAACCATTCAGGAAACTCCTAACCCCTAGAACCTTGATCCCTTGTCCACTATCCAACCATGAAAGCATTCCCACAAACTGGGGAAAAAGACACCCAACAAAACCCAAGATAAGACAGCAAATTCACCGGACCTCTCTAAAAACAATCACAACCATTGATACGACCCCCATCTCTCTCACAAAATCTAAAACAATAGCATGTGCATACATGACCATAAGATCCATCAGCCCAAAGACAGAACTAATTAAGGACTGGCTGATCAAAGACAATTTAGGCTGCCTTTTCTTAACCGAAACGTGGATCACTTCGGACTCAGACCCTCACATCACGGAAATCTGCCCAAACGGATACAAAATAGAGATAGTATGTCGAGAAAACAAAAGAGGGGGAGGCCTTGCAATTATTGTAAAAAATAACATCAACATTAAAGTCCTAACCAAGCATTCCACCCCTCACATAGACCTTCTAGCTTGCCAACTTTCTAACAACACCCTTACAGGAAAGACTGAACTGCCTTCTATGCTACGTCACACCAGGAAAATGGAACACCACAAAACAAGAACTAGAAGAATTCATCTTCCAGAACTCCCTCTCCTCTACACATAATTTGATCATTGGGGACTTAAACCTTCACCTAGAAGACCACACCTCCAAACAAGTAACGGATTTTCTATCATACCTCAACAACCTGTCATACGAGATCCTCAACCCCGAACCCACACACGAAAAGGGCCATCAACTAGATATTGCAGCTTACACATCTCCAAACCCCATCACACAAAATATTCACATCACCAATGGCTCCTGGCTTCCTACCTTATGGTCAGACCACTTCAAATATACCTTCACCATTAACTGGGAGCATAATAACAACAAACCTACTCCACACAAATCAATCATTAAAACCAGACAGAAAATTGAACCTACCTCATTCTGGAACACAGTAGACCCAGCAATAGACGAGAACAACCCTAAAGAATTCATAAACACCTGGCGGACCCTCAGTGAATCTACCTTGAACAAATTAGCCCCTCTAAAATCCAAAAACAAAATATGTAGGCCATCAGACAAATGGTTTGACGCAGAACTCCTACAGCTAAAAAGGCAATGTAGACAATTAGAAAGGGCATGGAATAAACAGAAACAAGATCACACCAAATTAGAATGGAGAACTCAAACCAAGCTATACAAACTCAAACTGAAGGAAAAAAGAAGAGACTACTACTCCAATCTCATTGGTACAGAAAAACCTGATACAAAAAAACTCTTCAACCTAGTACGAAATCTCACAGACACCAAACCATGCCTCGCCACCCAGGGAATCCAGTCCCCATCAGCTCTTCAATTAGCGAACCTCTTCCAAAACAAAATCATCACAATCAGAGCCACGTTCAACAACTCTCTAAACAACACAGAAGAGATACTAATACAACCCACATTAGACGAAGCCATCACAGCAGATAGGATCTGGACCAACTTCCCCACAATTCAATGGTCAGAACTGAGCTGGCTCTACAATAAATACTGCAAATCTTCTTGCGATCTGAATAACTGTCCTCCGTACTTATTAGCCACAGCGTCCATTAAATTTAAAGCCAGTTTCACACTTTGGCTGCAAACCACCCTCAGAAAAGGTCAGTTCCCACCAGAGTTAGGTGAAATCATAATCACTCCCATACTGAAAGGTCCAATAGACAACCCATCAAATTACAGACCAATTGCTTCTATCCCATTATACGTCAAAATAATAGAAGGTCTAGTAGCACAACAACTCTCCGAGTACCTAGAAGCCCACAACATTCTTCATCCATCTCAATCCGGATTCAGAACAAATCACAGCACAGAAACTCTACTGGTATCTCTAATAGACATAGCCCGACAACACCTCAGCCTAGGAAAGAGGCTACTAATCATCCAACTTGATCTATCAGCAGCACTCGATCTTGTGGACCACCCCATATTACTCCAGACACTAGACGCAATAGGAATCTCAGGTAAAGTTCACAAGTGGTTCCAAGGATTCCTTAAAACAAGATCTTACAGAGTAAAGGCAAATGATCTTATATCTGAACCATGGTCAAACCCATGCGGAGTCCCTCAAGGATCTCCCTTCTCACCCATATTATTCAACCTCTTCATAGAATCCCTAGGCACAACACTAGATGCCCTAAATATAACATCATTCAGTTATGCGGATGATATAACAATCCTCCTCCCCTTCGACATCCAAGACCCCATCTCCACTGGACGCCTGACAACAATTCTAGAAACAGTAGAAAAATGGATGGCAAACCACAAGTTGAAGCTGAACTCGGACAAAACTAAATTCCTGCTACTAGAGAAGGACAAAAAACCATCCATAACAGAACTGGAAGTAAAAACAATCAAGTACCCATTACAAAATTCCCTCAAAATTCTAGGAATACAATTAAATAGATGCTGCACTATGCAACACAAATCCACAAAATCATCCAAAAAGCATTCTTCACAATGCGAAACTTAAGAAAAATAAGAACATTATTTAACAAAGATCAATATAGGATCATTGTCCAATTGCTTGTACATAGCATAGTCTCTACCTACCATGCCCAATCAACATGATAAAATGGCTGCAGACCGTCCAGAACACAGCACTCAGACTCATCTACTCACTCAGCAAGTTTGACCACATTACCAAAGCATACTTAGAATATCACTGGCTACCGATAAAAGCAAGAACCCAATTCAAATTCTACTGTCTTCTATTCAAAATAATGCACGAAATTGCACCCAGTTACCTGAACAACCGCCTATACCGTTACCTCCCACCTAGAAGAAGAAGAACTCAGAACCTCTTTACCTACCCTCCTCCCAACGGTACTAGATACAAGAAACTATACGACAACCTTCTAGCAACACAGACAGCTAAAATAGACCCTTCCATTACCAAAATGCTAAACAAAACAACAGACATTAAAGAGTTCAGAAAAGAAATAAAAACACACCTATTCAAAAAATACTTCCCACCACACTAACCATTCTAACCTCCATAACATTACCTCAAGATTATACCCTCGGAAATACCACCCCTATTGTAACGCCAAATCAAAACATCAAACTAATCTTCTCTATGTAACCATCTTCTGTAACCTGTTATGTATCTCTATTCTATACGGTAAACTGTAATATATTCACTTCCTTGTTGTGTAATTCTACTGGAGATGTCCAGATATCTTCTAAATTGTAATATATTTACTTCCTTGTTATGTAATTCTACTGGAAATGTCCAGATATCTTCTAAATTGTAATCTGCCTAGAACCGCAAGGCACAGGCGGAATAGAAATCACTAATGTAATGTAATGTAATTTTGAAAGAAATAAACTTCTAATCACAAGCCAACATGGCTTCTGCAAGGGGAGATCGTGCCTAACGAATTTACTGCACTTCTTCGAAGGAATAAACACGTATTGACAAAAGGGACCCCATAGACATCGTATATTTGGATTTCCAAAAAGCCTTTGACAAGGTACCCCATGAACGCCTACTTCGGAAACTGAAGAACCATGGGGTGGAAGGAGACGTACACAGATGGATCAGAAATTGGTTGGTGGGTAGGAAGCAGAGGGTAGGAGTGAAGGGCCACTACTCTGATTGGAGGAGGGTCACGAGTGGTGTTCCGCAGGGGTCGGTGCTTGGACCGCTGCTATTCAATGTATTTATAAATGATATAGAAACAGGGACGAAGTGCAAAATAATAAAATTTGCAGACGACACCAAACTATTTAGTGGTGCTCGGACTAAAGAGGACTGCGAATAATTACAAAGGAACCTGAACAAGCTAGGGGAGTGGGCAACGAGATGGCAGATGAAGTTCAATGTAGAGAAATGTAAAGTTTTGCATGTAGGAAGCAAAAACCCGAGGTACAGCTATATGATGGGAGGGATACTATTGAGTGACAGTACCCAAGAAAGGGACTTGGGGGTAATAGTGGACAAGACAATGAAGCTGTCGGCACAGTGCGCAGCAGCCGCCAAGAGAGCGAATAGAATGCTAGGTATAATCAAGAAGGGCATTACAACCAGAACGAAAGAAGTTATCCTGCCGTTGTATCAGGCGATGGTGTGTCCACATCTGGAGTACTGCGTCCAATATTGGTCGCCGTACCTTAAGAAGGATATGTCGACACGTTTGATAAAGGATATGGAAAACCTTTCATACACTGAGAGACTGGAAAAACTGGGGCTCTTTTACCTGGAGAAGAGAAGACTTAGAGGGGACATGATTGAGACCTATAAGATCATGAAGGGCATAGAGAAAGTGGAGAGGGACAGATTCTTCAAAATCTCAAAAACTATAAGAATGAGAGGGCATTCAGAAAAATTGAAAGGGGACAGATTCAAAACCAGTGCTAGGAAGTTTTTCTTCACCAATGTGCTTCCAGAGGACGTGATAGGACAGAGTACGGTATTAGGATTCAAGAAGGAATTAGACAATTTTCTGAAGGGTATAGATAGAGGACTACTACATAGGTCCTGGACCTGTTGGGCCGCCGCGTGAATGGACTGCTGGGCACGATGGACCTCTGGTCTGACCCAGCAGAGGCACTTCTTATGTTCTTATGTATCTGTTATAAACCAAGCTTACCTTTTAACATATCAATGTCATCATTTTCTAGTTCTGCCATCCATTTAGGAGGTGAGCTGGCAATTGGCTATTAAATAAAGCAAATACAGAAATACAAATAAATTATTTTCTTGTTACAAAAGGTTATAGCAATTTATTTAAAAAAAATGAAACTATATGAGGAAAGTAGGAGATAATGGGCTCCTTTTACGAAGGCGTGTTAGGACCTTAATGCGCACGCTAAAATGCCATGCACGCTAGCCGCTACCGCCTCCTCTTGAGCAGGCGGTAGTTTTTCAGCTAGCACGCGCTAATCCAGCGCGTTGCTAAAAACACTAGCGCACCTTCGTAAAAGGAGCCCAATGTTTTGGATCCTGTATAGAACCTAATGAACTTCATGCTATCATACAGTAGTATCAGAAGACATTTTCACTGGTAAGACTTTGCAGGGAATTTCTTACAAACTTGGGAAAAGCTAAATAGATAAGCTCAGGGACTTCTTTTATTTAAAGCACTTTACTCACTTAGCAAGTGAGTTTTAGGGATAGTTTTCTTTCTTAGCATAGGAGTGTCTTATTTCAAGGGGCTATTTTAAAACTTGTTATAGTATTAGTATAAAGCACAGCTAATAGGCACAGGCAGCTTCAGTGTAGATTTTAATTCCCTCTCTTTCAACCCTGGCCTATCTGATTTATAGGCCCTTGAACCTTTAAAAAGGCTAAAAACAGTAATTAGCTCATCTCTATTAGCTAATAATTAGTGCTTATGAAGTAGTCTAAGAAATCCTTGCATGGTAATCTACCAATTACAACACTGCAAAATAACAATAAAAATTAAACATTACCATAGCCTAACATATAACTAGCAATCTTAGGGGACCTTAGTGTACATATTCCAACTTCCTTAGCAACTAAACAAAGAAATCATCAATATTAGGATGTAGGCAGATGTCCAGCAGCAAGATGGGGGTTAGCCAGTCTTTTGCACTCCACTTGGTGAGAGGTCTTATGTGTGTGTTTGGTGCAAAGAGTTCCTGGCACTCAGGGACTGAGTCCAATCTCTTGTGGCTAGAGTAGTAAACTTGAAGGAGCTGAGGGAGACAGAGAGGTTCAAAGAGGACACCTACAGGGATGCTATAGGGAAGTCTCTTCTCCAGTCTGACAGTCTCTGTGCTACCTTGGAGGAGGGAGGTCTTCTTAAAAGAGAGCATCACCCTAGTGAAGTAGGAAGCAATCCTGTAGCCAGGACCTGCCCACCAGGGAATGTAATGTCCTCTCGTACTGAGAATGTGTCTACAGGAGCTTCTGCCCAAGAGGGTCGGGTTAGGATGGCAGTTATAGTGGGAGATTTGATCATTAGGCATGTAGATAGCTGGGAGGCTGGTGGATGTGAGGATCGCTTGGTCACCTGCCTACCTGGTGCGAAGGTGTTGAACCTCATAAGTCATCTAAATAAGATTTTAGACAGTGCTGGAGAGAAGCCTGCTATCTTGTTACATTTGGGTACCAATGACATAGGGAAATGTGATGGTGGTGGTGGGGGGTCTGGAAACCAGATTTAGGACCTTAGGTAGGAAGTTAAAATCCAGGGTAGCATTTTCAGAAGTGCTCCCTGTTCCATGCACAGGACCTAAGAAACAGGCAGAGCTCCGGAGTCTCAATACAAGGATGAGGCAATAGTGCGGGGAGAAGGGTTTTAGATTTAACAACTGGGTCATGTTCTGGGGAAGGGGGAGCCTATTCCACAAAGATGGACTCCACCTTAACCAGGGTGAAACAAGGCTGCTGGCATCAACTTTTAAAAAGGATAAAGCAGCTTTTAATCTAGAAACTGGGGGAAGGCCGACAGTTGCTGAAAAGAGCATGGTTCAAAACCGGTGTTAAAATCTCGGCGGTTTACAATATAAAATATAAAAGGGGAGGGGATGAACACAAGCAAGTTAACAAAATTCCAACAAATAAACATATCGAGAAACATGAAGGGAAGAACATATGGGTTACAATAAAGCTGGGGAGTAGGGAAAGGGGACGGGATAAAAACATATAAAGTAAAGGGTAAAAGTATAATCATATTGCTGACCGTGCCTGTAAAGCTATGAGCAAAATGCCAGAGATCAATAGTATGCCTTTCATTGAGTCTTGAATGTCAAAAATGAACTTTTTGTACGGAGGTAGTAAGGTAGAGAATTGCAGAGTGTGGGAACCATGACAGAAAATGAAGAGTTCCTTGAACATCGAGAAATAGTTGTCGGAATGAGGGAATGACCAGTAACTGTTGTTGAGATGATTGGATAGCTTTTTGCAGAGAATATTGAACCGTAAAACGAAAGACAGAGCATCCCGATAATGGGATTACAATATAGGCCAAGTTAGAACAGGTTTCCTTAAATAAGAATATAAGAAACGCCTTCACCGGATCAGACCTTGGTCCATCTAGTCCGGCGACCCGCACACGCGGAGGCCCAGTTAGGTGCTCCCTGTTGGAGACTCGGATTTTCTGTATCCCTCGATATGATTTGCACGGAGGTGTGCATCCAACTTGCGCTTAAAACCCAAAACAATAGTCTCTGTCACAACCTCCTCTGGAAGAGCATTCCAAGCGTCCACCACTCTCTGTGCGAAACAGAACTTCCTGACATTTGTCCTGAACTTGCTGCCACTCAGCTTCAGGCTATGACCTCTTGTCCGTGTCACATCTGAAAAAGTCAGTAGTTCTGCTTCCTGGCCTATTTTGTCAAATCCTTTTAATATTTTAAAAGTTTCAATCATATCCTCTCGCAGTCTTCTCTTTTCGAGAGTGAACAGTCCCAATTTTCCGAGGCGTTCTTTGTAGCTCAAATTCTCCATACCTTTGAAAGTTTCGTGGCTCGCCTCTGCACCCTCTCCAGTAGGGTTATATCTTTCTTGAGGTATGGAGACCAGTGTTGGACACAGTATTCTAGGTGTGGTCTGACCATTGTTTTGTAAAGCAGCATTATGACGTCCTCCGATCTACTCGTGATCCCCTTCTTAATCATGCCCAACATCCTGTTTGCTTTTTTAGCTGCCGCCGCACATTGAGCCGATGGCTTTAGGGTTCTGTCTATCAGTACCCCCAAGTTCCTTTCTTGTTCGCATTTTCCTAATGTCACACCCAATATCCTATATTCATGTTCCTTGTTTTTCTTACCCAGATGCATCACCTTGCATTTGTCTATGTTAAAGTTCATCTGCCATTTTTTCGCCCACTTCTCCAGCTGGTTCAGGTCCCTCTGAAGATCCTCGCAGTCCCTTTGAGAGCCAACCGCCCGACATAGTTTTGTATCATCTGCAAACTTGATTATATTGCTTGTTGTTTGCTCCTCCATGTCATTTATAAAAACATTGAACAAGATAGGCCCAAGAACTGAACCCTGGGGCACGCCGCTAGTCACTTTCTCCCAGTCCGAGAATTTCCCATTTATGCTCACCCTCTGCATTCTGTTGTCAAGCCAATTGCCGATCCATCTGTGTACGTCACCTCCTATTCCATGACTTAGTATTTCCTCATAAGCCTTGTGTGCGGGACCTTGTCAAACGCTTTCTGAAAGTCCAAGTAAATTATGTCCA